>NC_071994.2:30030000-30342678 GCF_028885655.2 Pongo abelii | reverse complement strand
CTGCTTCCTCCTTATCTGATATTCCTCCTCATGTGATATTCCTCTGACAGACTTACCATGGAAAGCCACATTTTTGCCTATGCCTGTGCTGTCTAATACCATAGCCAACAGGAGTATATGTCTATTTAAATGAAAATTTACACTAATTAACATAAAATGAAATTTAAAATTCAGTTGTTTAGTTTTGCCACATTTCAAATGCTCACTAATCACAGGTGGCTAATGGCCACTGTCTTGGAAAGTGAATTATAGAAAATCTCATCATCATAGGAAGTTTCTGTTGGACAGCACTAGCCTTATTTGTGTTTCTGTGGTTTTTACCCGCTCAGATTTGTATCCAGTATTTTTTGTAGTTATGACTTGGGAGAAATCAGAAAAATAATGCTTTTAGAAGTTACATTACAGATTATCTAATACAATCTCTTAATATAATTTATACTTAAATGTATTAAGTTATCCTAGCTAATTGCTTGCTATCAAATTATCCACCTGCAAAATGGGATCACAACAGCTCTTCCTCAGAGTGACATTGAGGCAGCCTTCCAGCATATGCAGATGCCAGCTACTGAGTAAATAGCATCTCATGTCATTAAATGGTACACATTAAATGGTACTTTGACATGTTGCTATAAACTCCTTATCATAATTCATTATGCATGTGTTAGAGAAATTGACTTAAAGCAGCTATATCAAAATAGCCATGAGTCTGATTGAGTCCAAAGATGAATTACACATTCTATTTTTTTATTTCGTTAATGGTAGGTTCCCTTAATGAGATACTTTCTATTTCAGATGGTGGTGTAACATGGCTAGTACTTTGAAAACTTTGAAGAGCCCTTAAGTGATGCTGTTTGCAGCCCTTCAGTCCTATTTGACACCTCCAAAGGAAATGGTAAACCCTGTTTCTGTTTGTCCATTTGGTTTGATATGACTGATGCTCTGGCCTTCTTCCAAAGAAAGATTTTTTAGTTCAATACCTCTTCCCTCCATGGAGCACCCTCTCTATAGGATGGTGGATCCATTGCTCTGGGAGAATGCTTTGAGATTTGTGTGTTGTCCTTGAAAGACAATGCATGAAACACTTGTTTGATCACTGGTTTGGACTTCACTTTCATTTTGGTGGATGTGTGAAGAGAAGGGCTAGGGCAAATGCCTATATGCAGGAGAAGAATCATAAATACGTTCTGATTATGAACTCATGTATTATGTACCTACTATACCGCAGCGGCACATTTGCTTTCAAGAATCCTATGGGAAAATTATAATTTTCCCCTTGTATGAGTGAAGAAACAGGCTTGGAGAGAGAAAGTAAATATCTCTGGTTGTACAAAAGGGATTCAGGATTCTTACCTGAGTTGTTTGGCTTCAGAGCCCCTATTCTATCTACTATATTATTTTGCTTTACTTGTACAGTACAGTGCATTTAGATCTATTTTCTCATTTGATACTACATTCTGTCAGGTAGAATGGCAGGTATCAATATCCCTGTTGCTTAGATAGATCCTCCATCCAAGTGGAGCAGTGAGTTGCCAGAGGTCAAAAGGCAAGTATGAATGTCTGAGGCTCATATATACACTTAGCCGGATAGATAGGGAAACTGTCAAAACACCAAAATAAATAGGAAATATTGCTGGAAGCTGGTAGTATTCTGTCCCTAAAGCATGATTTGGAATGCAGCAGGAACTCTTGTCAAGCCAGCGCACTTTGTGTAATGAAACATTTGTCCTGTATGTTTCAATGGGATCTCAGGAGCTCTTCTGCTGTGTTACAGAATGGCATTTCATAGGACTTTCTGGAAAAATAGGAGAGTGTTTAAACACCAAATAGCATCTGAGAGGGATCCAGAGACCAGTGATTAAAGGCACATGCTGAGGGCCCTGGGAATGCTGATTTCAGGAATTCTGGGATGCAAAATGAGTGTCAAAATTGAGGCACAAATCTTTGCTGGCCCGCCAAGAGGAAGTTACTTCTACTCAGTTGTGTAAACAACCATATTGGAAATGTCAGAAGAAATGAAATCCTTTTTTGGAGAGGGGCTATTAAAAAGACAGCACTAATAGTAAAATTAGAAATGCATTAGGTTTGTTGTACGAGGTCTGCGACAGCATCAATTTTTGGCACCAGAGCAGTCTCTTATGCACATAGGGATAGAACAGTTGACAGGTTTATGATCTTCCCCCATAAAATGGTTATTGCCTCTTGATTCCTCTACCTATATATCACACAGTTCATAAATTGATTTACGAATCTCATAATATCAAATGCCTATTCTGATCAGCCTGTCAGCCTTTTTAATATTTATATAATTTTCTTTGAAAGAGCTTGGTGAAGTTATTTCCTGGTGTTGGAGGCTGGGGCAGTGATGGTGTAGGGTAACTCAGAGAAGCCTGTGGAGACTGACGGACAGATTTAGTGGCCACCGAGAAAAACAATTGGCTTATACTTGAGAGATGCACTGTGATGAAATGTTGTAACACTGTCACTTCTTGTGATCTTGACAGTTTTTGGGAAAGCTATTGAATGCTATGCCAAAAGTATGACCGTGGTGATATTTGGATTGCAGGGGCCTATGGAGTGGGAACTTGTACTCATCAAAGGCAAAACAATTTAAAAAGGGTATTAGCTATGTCAAGTCTCATGTAACCAGCTTGCTTTGTATTTCACATCATGGTGCAAAAAATCATACAAGGCATATGTAGGAAGTCAGGCCAGAGGAAGTACTCAGGGATGTTAATTTAGAACATTTTGAAGCCAAAGATTTGGAATTCTGTTTCAGACATGTTTCTTGTACTGTTCATGTGTTCCATCATTCATAACTTTGTAATGGGAGGGGCTGCATTATTAGGTGTTTTTTTTTTTTTTTTTTTTAGATGGAGTCTTGCTCTGTCACCTAGGCTGGAGTGCAATGGCACAATCTTGGCTCACTGCAACCTCTGCCTCCCAGGTTCAAGCAATTCTCCTGCCTCAGTCTGTCAAGTAGCTGGGATTACAAGCGCCTACCACCATGCCCAGCTTATTTTTGTATTTTTAGTAGAGATGGGGTTTCATCATGTAGATCAGGCTGGTCTCTAACTCCTGAGCTCAGGTGATCCACCTGCCTCAGCCTCCCAAAGTGCTGGGATTACAGGTGTGAGCCACCGTGCCCGGCCTGCATTATTAGTTTTTTAGGGCAAATAGACGTCATTTGACAGGGATGCATCAATATGCAATATTCATTATCCTATCTGCTTGTAGTAGCAGGAAATGCAGTTTTTCCTCTGAGAATTCTCTTCTCATAATAAATACAAGAACCTCAGGATGCTAACTTAATCCAGATGGTCAGTCCAAGTTTGGTCTTTCTGACCACAGGCCTGTTCTCTGCTGTACATGCAACTGCTGCCTAGTGCTTCATAGAAAGGCAGACTACTGCGAGGGCCAGTCCACAGGGTTTGAGGGAAGACTGACTTGTGGCAGAATGTGAAAAGGATTGGAAGAAAAATCTGTCCTGAGTAATACTCAGGGACAGGTGCCTAATGACAGCCTTGACTCAGGAGAACAGTTTCGCTAGCCAGACTTTTCAATTAGCTCAACACATTGTCTGAGAGTTATAAGTACATATGTTGTTCAAATATATGGTTTGGAAATGGTCTGAGGTTAGCTTTTTGGCAAATCCAAAAACAATGTCTTGGCACAGATTTATGGTGATTTTATCTCAAGAGACTTGTTAGATATTTTCTGCTAATAGGCCTCAATCAGGGGCACCCTACGTCTTCCCCCACATAGTTTGATGTTTGGATACCTTTGAACCTTAGAGGGAAGAGATTAATCTTGATGCTACCTATCAGAGACCCTTTCTGCTCTTATGCACATTTTCATCCCTTCTTGCAAACTTCAGGCTTCCCATTTCAGTTAGTATAGGGGAAAGGTGAAATGCCATCCATCAACAGAGCTGGATTCTACCCTCCCTTCAAAATAAAGGGCAGAGGAGTCCTGCTTTGCTAGTCATTCACCTACATCTGCTGTGTGCCCAAGGTTCTGTCAGGGCCCAGTTGGTGGCAAACTAAATAATGTTTTATTGGAACATAGCCAAGTCTATTCCCTTATTATTGTGTATAGCTGCTTTTACGCCACAGTGGCAGAGGTAAGTAGTTGTTATGAAACCCATGTGTGACCTGCAAAGCCTAAAATATTTACTATTTGGCCTTTTGCAGAAAAAAGCTTGGACTCCTGTGTTAGGGACTGGGCATTCAGAAATGAAAACATATTACTGTCCTCACGGGAGAGCAAGCATCCTGAGAGTTATAATGGAATGAAGGACCCAGGGTGCCTGTAAGATAGAACATAGAGTGTTACCTCTGCCTCGGGCCTGAGAAAGGTTCCCCAAGGAGGCTACATTTAACCTGAGTCTTGAATTTAGACTCAGCTTTCAACATGTGGAAAAACGTGAGGCATGCAAGAGAGCATCCAGGCGGTAACAATACTTTGTGCAATGGCAGGAATGATCATATTGTTCTGGGGAAACTCAGGTGGCTGGAATGTAGGTGTGGAGGGTGATGAAGCTGGAGGTGAGCTGCAGGTTGATCAGCACACTTGGCTAGTACTAGCAGAGAGCCTTGGAAGCTGCACGTGGGCTTCTGACGGGTTCAGGCAAGTGGAGGAGGAATTTTAGCAGTGACATTGGATCCATCCTTTGGAAAGATTGCAACTTCTGCTAGATTGCAAAGGAGCAAGACTAGAGCCAGGGAAACATTAAAAGACCTACTTAGGCCGGGCATGGTGGCTCACACCTGTACTCCCAGCACTTTGGGAGGCCAAGGTGGGTGGATCACTTGACATCAGGAGTTCGAGACCAGCCTAGCCAACATGGTGAAACCCCATCTCTACTAAAAATACAAAAATGAACTGGACGTGGTAGAGGGCACCTGTAATTCCAGCTACTTAGGAGGCTGAGGCAGGAGAATTGCTTGAACCTGGGAGGCGGAGTATGCAGTGAGCCAAGATTGCACCATTATACTCCAACCTATGAGACAGGAGTGAAACTCAGTCTCAAAAAAAAAAAAAAAAAAAAAAGATCTACTTAAAATGTATGCATTCTCTGTTGTTCAAAGGCAGCTCAGTTGCCTCCTTCAAGTAAGTTATCTATTACACTGATACTGTGTCCTGGTTGTAAATACTTTAATGCCAGGTATGATGGTTAATTTTACATGTCAACTTGATGGGACATGAGGTGCCCAGATTAAATATTATTTCTTGGTATGTCTGTGAGAGTGTTTTCAGGTAAGATTAGCATTTGAAACAGTGGGCTGAGGAAAGCAAATGGTCCTCCCCAGTGTAGGTGGGCATGATCCAATCCATTGAGGGCCTGAATAGAGCAAAATTTGGAGGAAGGGGGAATTTAATCTCTCTGCCTGACTACTTGAGCTGGAACATCAGCCTTCTTTAACTGGAACTTACATCATAAGCTCTCTGGTTCTCAGAACTATACCACTGGCTTCCTGGGTCTTCAGATAATGGGACTTCTCAGTCTCCATACTCCCGTGAGCCAATTCCTTATAATAAATTACATATCTATGTATCTCATTAGTTCTGTTTCCCTGGAGAACCACAACTAATACACCAGGTTTGTTTGCATTCAAAGCAAGGGCCCTCAAAAGCACTATTCTAATGGGTCTTTCTATTGAATTAAGTCTCAGCAAAGAGACCTTCTCCATGAAGCTATCTCCTTCCTTGCCAAGGCATATTGCATACATTCCTATTTTATATTTATTTTATTTTGCTCTGATTATGATTATTCACACCTTACTTACCACAATGCCAGGTGCATAAGAGGTACTCAGGTTTATATTTGATGATTGGAAGAATGACAGAGTGTGGCTAAGCACTGTCTTGGTGGTCTGTGGAGCCAAACTGGGTAATAGGAGAGTTCAGAGACACTGTCAAATGTGCCCCAAGGGGTAGGAGCTCTCACTAGACAAAGGTTAAGTGAAGTACAGAAATTATGTCATTCTTAGTTCTCTCCTTTGAGTCCCCTTACCCTGTCCCCCAACCACCACCACCACAAAAAGGTACTGAAGAAAATCTGCTTGACTACATGGGACTCATTAAAAGTCATTTGCAATTTGATTGGCATCCTCTGGTTGGATCCCGTTTCTTTCTCTTTTTATTTTGGAAGATCTGCATCTTATTTTTGTGCTACCAGCAAGTTTCTCATGTTCACTTGCATGGACATCTGTGTGGTAGGCATCTGTTCTGAAGTTATGGTTGGAGGGATGCAATTGGAAAGTTGTGTGGATGCAGGGCATGGGTTTCAAGAATTATGCTTAGCTTCAGCTGGTACACACAAAAGTAGTCCTACGGTAGGGTAGGTAGAACATGAAGCACCTTCATCTTAGTTGGCAAATAACTGCTGCCTCCCTCAGGTGTTTCTGCCATTCAGACTGCCTTTTCCACTCATCCCTGGAATTTCCTGGATATGCCTGCATTCTGTCATCTAAATGGTTAATGATTAACAGGTTTGTCTGAAGGATATCTCTGAACAAACTCTGCTCCAGTGATCTATTTGATTGGTTAGTACCTGAGCCACTCTGCATATCCCAAGTCCTGGCTTTGGGACTGGGTTAGTCAGGGATCTTCAGAGGGACAGAACCTATAGAATAGATATAGTGTTGGCCCTCCATATTCATATATTCATGGACTTTGTATTTGTGGATTCAAACAACCACAGATAAAACATATTTGGGAAAACAATAAAAAAATGCTGCAGATAAAAAAGAATACATTATAACAACTATTTCCATAGCATTTACATTGTACTAGGTATTGTAAGTAATCTAAAGATGACACAAAGTATAGGAAAGAATCTGCATTTGCGCAAATACTACCCCATTTTATGTAAGGGACTTGAGCTTGGTATCTGCATGTGGGGAGGTTGTCCTGGAAAAAAACCTTTATGGATACCCAGAGATGACTGTATAGATAAATGAGAGGATGTTTATTAGGGGAATTGGCTCACGTGAATATGGAGGTTGAGAAGTCCATGGAAGGCTTTCTACAAGCTGGAGACTCTGGGATGCCAGTGGGTAGCATGGCTCAGTGCAAATCTCAAGGCCTGAGAACCTGGGGGCTGCTGGTATAAGTCTTGAAGTTCAAAGGCTGGAGAGCTTATATTCAAGCATAGGAGAAGAGAGATGTATCTCAGCCTCAGGAGAGGGAGAAATGGAGGGTAGTGGGGGGAGAGAGATAGAGAGAGAGAGAGAGAGAGAGAGAGAGAGAGAGAGAAATTCATCTTTCCTCTTTGTTCTATCAAGGTCTTCTGCTAATGAGTTGGTGCCTGCCCCCATTGAGGATGGATGTTTCCCCAACTTAGTCTACCCATACTCAAATGCCAGTCTCCTCAGGAAACACCCTCACAGATGCACCCAAACATAATACTTTACCAAATTTCTAGGTATTTCTAATCCAGTCAAGTTGACATTTAAAGTTAACCATCAAAGGGCATTTCCATAAATGCCTTCCAGGACCACAGAATTCTATACCTTGTTTTCAGCCACTACTCAGCTTTAGGCTCAGTTCTGGGGTAGGATGGTAGCACTGGGGAACTGCCTTTGTGCCTGCCAGCCAGGCTGCCTGGCTCCTGTCCACTGGCTTCTATTCCTGAATTTCATCTACATCAGAAGGAGCTCAGACCTTAGGGGAACTAGAGCCCCTAGCAAAGGTGCTGGCATTCTGACAAGCAAATGCCACCTGTGCCTGATCCCAGGAACAGTCGTGATCCATGCAGCAGAGGGTGATCAACTCTGGAGTCACCCTTATGTTTTTGCTCATAGAAACTGTAGCATCTGTGGGCTTTTAAATCTGAGAGGCTCAGAGAGACAGGGAGAATGGGGATGAGGTAGGTAGCAGAAATGGTGGATGTTGCAACAACAGCTAGATGCTTCAGGCTTCTTTGCACACTGAGTACTTCTGAAATTCGAGGGAGGCTGTGGGGATGGATGGAGCTATGAAGAAGGGGCAGATTTGTCTGTTTAATGAGACACATCTTTGAAAATTCGCACAACCCCCATTCATCATGGGCATCAACAATATTCATTTTTATAAAAGTGAGAGCTAATGTTTACATGTGGCTTCTATGCCAGGCACCATGTATAGTGAATTATTTAAATGCTGATGTAACCATCATAATCTCCATTTTACAAATGAGGAAACTGAAGTTATTTAAAACAAGAATAGCATAGGATTCCAAAGCAGATAGCCCTTAGTCTGCAGTGTTGGAAGGCTTGTATTTGATCTAATTATCTTTGACATGTCAACAAATGATTTCTGTGACTTAGTTGATTATAGAGCCATTGAATGTAAAAATGTTTAGACATTATTATGTAATTGCTGTTACATCAACAGGAGCTGAGGAGAGCATTTAGCACCATAAAACAACATTGCTAATGGCAAGAGAAGCTCACATTTCAAGACTACAAATGATCATCAATTTAGAAGAGTTTGACTGTGATTGTCTGTCAAATTATGACTCAGACAAGGGCTAAATGTCAGTTACTGGCAGTTTCATAAACAGAAGATAAAACTCATAGTTTATAGTATTAGTGGAAATTATCTTATTAAATAAGCAATATTTTTTGTTACGACTTATATTACCTGGTAACCAGTTTAAAATATATACATGTATATATAGATATATTGTTTGGTTTATCTAGAGACAAAATAGGAACAGAGGTCTAAATTTTTTCTTTATATATTAATTTATTTTTCTACACAAGTTGTTGAACATTATAAATGTAATTTCTGATGATATTAGAGTTATGTAGTGAATAAATCAAACAGGGAGACTAGTAGATATGAAAAAATGCATCGTAAACTGTAACATGCTCATTAATTGTAATGGAAATAATTAACATATTAATTTCCACATGCCATACTTTTTTTAAAAAGCAAGGATAGCCGAGCATGGTGGCTCGCACCTGTAATCTAGCACTTTAGGAGGCCGAGGTGGGTGGATCACCTGAGATCAGGAGTTTGAGACCAGCCTGGCCAATGTGGTGAAACCCCATCTCTACTAAAAATACAAAAATTAGCTGGGCATGGTGGTGGGTGACTGTAATATCAGCTACTCAGGAGGCTGAGGCAGGAGAATCACTGGAACCTGGGAGACGGAGGTTGCAGTGAGCCGAGATTGTGCCACTGCACTCCAGCCTGGAAGACAGAGCAAGATTCTATTTCTAAATAAATAAATAAATAAAATAAAAAAGTAAGGATAAAAATAATTTAGAAATATGCTTTTGATTTATTAATATCATTGGGGCTGGGAGTCATTACTTCTCTATTAAAAAATTGAATAAATGTGGTAGTTCAACTGTGTATAGAAATGCACTTCAATTAAGGCAGTATAGCACCGTGACAATGACAAACATTTTGAAGTCACAGGGATCTAGGATTTATCTTCCTTGATCGCTATGATCTATACAAACTTAGACAACTTATGTATTTTCCTGAGCCTTGGCTTTCATTCTTGTAACATGTGTATAACACTATATACTTTGAGAGTTAGGAACATAATGCTCCTATCAATGCCCTTAATATATTGATAAATATTATTTTTTTCTTAAAACATTTTTTGTGGGTACATAGTAAGTATATATATTTATGGGGTACATAAAGTGTCTAGATACAGGCATGCAATGTGAAATAAGCACATCATGGAGAATGGGGTATCCATCCCCTCAAGCATTTATAATATTACTATTAATTTTCAACATCTCTCATATCTCCTCTACATTCTCAAGAATATGATCTCTGGTTATTTACTTAGTTTCATTTATTACCTAAATGTAAGAAATTTATATTCTAAATAAGTTATTTTTATAATTACAAAAGCAATGTATAGTCATGTGGAAAACTTAGCAGAGAGAAGCAAAGAAGAATAAAAATAAACATTTCTATCATCCTCAGAGAAAACCATTATACATTTTCTCAGTGTTTTTATGCATACATATACCTTTTAAAAATTAATTATGCTATACTCACTGTTTTGTAACCTGCTTTTTTTCACTGAATATATATGAATATTTTTTCCATGTCATTAAATGTTCTACATCATTTTAAATGGCTATATGCTGTCTGAATATAAAAAGCTGGGGACTTTTTGACTTGCAAAACAAATCCTCATTTTCTTTTGGCTTTGTTTTTTTGGTAGGTGAGTGGAAGCAGATAGAAATTGTTTTTAAGGTTTGTTTCACATATTTGTTTTCCCTAATGATGGTTCAGTAGTTTGAAAGATGCGACTCAATCCGTACCTTATGCATGACAATGACAGGATTTAGTACGATAACCCTCTCCGGGAATTCATTGCCTGCCAAGACCTAGAGCTGGAAGATTTACTGATGCTAGAGGGTTGGCTATCAACAGGAGTCACATGAAAGGCATAGAGTTACTGTCTATATTTCAGTTACTCTCTGCAGGAATGCCTGCCTTCCACTCTGCATCAGCCACCTCTGGTTGTCTGAAATATGCAAACCAGCAAGTGACAAATGCTTTTTAGAAAAAGTACAATTGCATTCAAATTGAAAATGGAGGAAGTTGATCAAAGAATAAAGAAAGAAAGGCATTAAAAATTAATCATCCCAGTGCCACAAAGTCAGCTGTAAACCTTTAGCAATAAAAAATTAAATGAAGAAGAAGTTAATGTTTTAAACAGAGATTTAAATTTTCCAGGGGAGAACTTGATAGCTGCACCGGATTGGGGAGCTGGCAAAATTTACAGGGGAAGCCCTAGTGTCTGGTCCCACTAGAGGCTGCAGAAAGCATAAAGCAGTCATCAAATAAAACATCATTTATACTATTTAGTATCATTGTGCAAAACCTTGTTTGTAAAAGGAAATGGCACTTTTGACTGACTGAGAATATTGTTCTATTCAGAACAGATTAAAGTGGCAAAAAGTGGAGGAATGCTAAAAAAATACATCACTGCCAAGAGAAGCCCAGAGGAAATATTACAGAAATATTTAATATTAGAGAGTTGTAGGGCTCAAGTAATAATATTTATCTATCTTTCTTGTTCAAATCACAAACCCTAAATCCATACCTGGGATTATGTGTTCATTGATAGGTTGTATCTGGGTAGGCTTAATAAATGATCAGGTTTTTGGACCCAAAAGGAAAGTTGAATCACATTTATTATAGTTTCTGAGCAAAGTTAGCAAGTATTTTTGGGTGTTTCTGACACATTCTTAAAAATTGGGATTGAAATGATAAAGGTATTAAGATATTGCAGTGTGGTGGTAGAACTGGTTTTGGCCGCAAAGACATTTCTGCTTGAATCTTGGCTTTGTCACTTACTGTCAAACTCTGAAGAAATCACTCCTATTTTTTGAGCTTTGGTTTCTTCATTTGTTGAAGGGGAATAGAAATAATAGTATTCCCTTCATGGGGTGGTGATTATGGTGATTGAAATATTAGATGCAGCAAACGTAACATAGATCTGTGTATACAGTAAGTCTTCAGTAAATGGCACCTTCTTACCCCATTCTTTTGCTAAAGTAACCACATAGAGGTCAGATAAAAGTGTGGAAAGTGTTTGGAGGATATAGCCTGGATGATTTGTCATACCACAGCCTTGGAATTCCAGCTTAGTACTACCTTATGGCGTGTAGGTATTTTGATCACTTTCTGGAGATTCCCCCAAATTTTTAGGCGTCTTTTCATTGGCATTCTAGAGACATTGGCTGTGAGTACCTTGGATGTGTACGATATGACAGCAATACCTTCTGACTTTTCTCTTTAGATCCTGGTCAGTTGGCGGGGGCAGGGGGGCGGAAATATTCACCAGGATAATCTGAGCAAGGTCTCCTACCAGTTCAACTTCCCTGGATTTACTTACAGAAATATATTATTAATACTTAGCAACCCCAGGAAGAACTGTTCCAGCTGTTGAGAGAAATTAACACTATTTAGCTATTTTTTTAAAGCTCATTAAAGTTTATGGCACTCTTGTTTGGGTACTGATGCTGTTTCAGGGCTGAACTGTCAATCTTCAGTTAAAGGAAGCAGCTGGAATGTTGAAGGATGTTGACTTTCAGATTATTAGTGTGTCAGATAAGAATAACACAGATAACTTTTGCAATTGTTATAGTCTTTTTATTCCTGGCATTCTTTCAAATGAGTTAGTCCAATTCCTTCCTTTTCCTCTAGGAAGCTGGCCTTTTGCACATTTGTGAGACTTGCCCTCTGAGTACATTCCCCCTTCCATCTTTCTGAGTTTAATGCCACTATGATCCACTTAATCACCCAAACCAGTAACCTCAGTGTCATTGTATATGCCTCCTGAAAACAAGTGGTCAACAAATCCTATCAAATCTAGTTCCTGAAATAAGTCTATCTTCCATTACCCTTACCACTGCCTTAGTTCAGATCGTCAGCATCTCTTGATATATACTTCAACAGCCTTTATACTGGGTTCTTTTTCTTTAATCTTTACCTTTTCTAATCAATAATATCCAAGAATATTATTTTTAGAAGGAATATATGACTGTGTCACCTTTTTGCTTACAAACCATTCAGTGAGTCCAATTTTGCCCCTCTCTATTTGGCCTACTACCTTTCCCCTTCTTGCTTCTTAATTGTCAATGCCTGAATCATACAGAATTACCTGTAGGTCTCCAATCAGTCATGCTTTTTCATGCCTTCATTCCCTCAGCCTGAAATATGCCTCTTTCAGTTTATCCTCTATTGAGAACTGACAGAGATAGCTCACAGGACACTTTGTTTCCAGGACCCATTCAGTGACTTTATCCTTATCTTTCTACCTTTCCCTCATCATGTTCTGTGATTCCAAAACAATGGATATACTCAGAGGTTATAGCACTTATGTATGCACTGTACTGATTCCAAGCTTATTTACTCCCACTCTCCTGCAGCCTCCTTGAATATAGGAGTGGCGTCTCTTTATGTTAATTGCTAGGCATTTAGACATTGTGCATAGTAGATGCTACATAATACATGATTGAATGATTGGATAGATGGATGATGAATGAGCATGAACTACTGTTGTTTTCTTTTGGTGTCTCTCTTTCCCTCACCACCAAATCATCATGACTCTTCCTTTCCTCATCTAAATTCTCCTTTTCTCTGTACTAATTTTAATAGCTGTTAGGAACCAAACATTTGAATTTAAACCACTTCATTCTAAGTTGTGAATGACTCACCACCCCCACACTTTCTATTTTTAAAAAAGAAATTTCTACTTCTAGTTTTAAAAAGAAGGCATAAATTCCTAGGTGAGATTTCAACAAAGATATTAGGCTGGAGGACATGTAGCTTTGAGCTTTCAGATTACTCCCTATTTGTACCCTTATTTTGAGTACACATAAGACAGCCTGATATCACCAAAGAAGAGCTTCCCTTTGATAAGATCAAGAGATAATATTGTAAGCCAGGCGCAGTGGCTCATGCCTGTAATCCCAGCACTTTGAGATGCTGAGGTGGGTGGATCACTTGAGGTCGAGAGTTCGAGACCAGCCTGACCAACATGGAGAAACCGTCTCTACTAAAAATACAAAATTACCCAGGCATGGTGGCGCATGCCTGTAATCCCAGCTACTCAGGAGGCTGAGGCAGGAGAATCACTTGAACCCGGGAGGTGGACATTGCGGTGAGCCGAGGTCATGCTGTTGCGCTCCAGCCTAGGCAACAAGAGCGAAACTCCGTCAAAACAAACAAACAAAAAACCACCATATTATTGTTATAATAACAACAGCAACAACTGCTCATTCATGAGTGCTTGTGGTATATCAGTTACTATGCTAAGCCCTTATATACATGATTTCACTTAGTCCTCACTATAGCCCTGAAAGATAGGTCTCAATTTTCCCATTTTGTGGGTGAGAAAGGAGATATGTGGACAAGTCAAAGGACTTGCCCTAAGTCACACAATTAAGTGGAGGAACTGGGATTTAAACCTATGCCTTTAGATGCCATTCAACTTGTGTCCACATTCAGCCACCATGCTAGCTAGGCAAGTACCATGACTTTACAGAGAAATAAATTCAGAGAGCAAATGCAACAACAGGAAGTGGGGACTCAAGGAGGGAATGGGAACATTTTATCAACTGTAAATGGAGTGATCATAATAACGATGAATAATAATTATGGCTTCTGGTATATCAGGCACTCTGTTCAGCACTTTCTATCATTTATCCATGCGTAGTCAATCTTCAAAAAAACTTTTAAGTAGAATATGAAGAGGAGAAAATGAACTTAGAAAACTGAACTCAGAAAGTGACTTGCTCAAATTACTCAGTTAATAAACAAGGAATTTAATAAACGTTCCAGTGATGACCACTCCTATTTTATCAATGTTATTGAAAAAAAAATACCCCACAAAAACCCCGAGGCTCAGTGTAGACTTATTTTAATAAAGCCTTCCTATGTATATATTTTGTTTCTATTATTGGAGCCATCATACTTGGAAGTCTGCAGTTTCAAGGGCTTTTCTACTTTGGGTTGTGCAATCCACATTGCTGTTCCCCTGAGCTTTCAGATAATGTTTATATTTCTTTTCAGAAGAGAAAACCTAAGTGCTGTTTCAAGAAATTGCCTGTAAGTAAAAGGCACTGAGACCTGTTGATGTGCATTTGTTCCAGTTCTCTAAATATCCCCTTTATTGGTCTTGATACACGGCTAATTCCTTACAGGCTCCATTACTTCTAACTTGTACAAATGTCTTTTCTTTCTTTTCAGGGCTGTGATAGCTTTAAGGAATGAGGTCAATATTTCAAAGGCATAATTAATTTAGCATGCCTCCTCCTTCATTAGAAGGCTAATTTTCTCTTGAGCCTCTCTCTCTCAGTATGTTCGCAAAGAGCTTCTTCATTCTCCTTAATTCCTTTTGTGAGCACAAACTCACTTTTCTTTTTTCTTTTTTTTAGGTTTCTGACCCTGTTTTCATTCTTTAACATCCTCAACCTCACAGAGAGCATAAATTCTTCTTAAATTTTTTCGTCTATCTTCAGTTGCAGTTTATTTATTTATTTATTTATTTATTTATTTATTTATTTATTTATTTTTGAGGTGGAGTCTTGCTCTGGTTGCCCAGGCTGGAGTGCAGTGTCATGATCTTGGCTCACTGTAAACTCTGCCTCCTGGGTTCGAGTGATTCTCCCACTCAGCCTTCTGAGTAGCTTGGACTACAGGCATGAGCCACCATGCCCAGCCAAATTTTGTATTTTAGTAGAGACGGGGTTTCGCCATGTTGGCCAGGCTGGTCTCGAGCTCTTGACCTCAGGTGATCTGCCCACCTCGGCCTCCCAAAGTGCTGGGATTACAGGCATGAGCCACTGTGCCCAACTCAGTTTCAAATTAGGTATTGAAAAACTGGGTTCAATTAAAATAAGTTAGTTTGGTAGGAGCCTTGAGTTTCTCAAGCCAAGAAGAGCTTTTCCCCTGATGTGAAAAGGTGGCTTGCTTGAGCTTGTTCCATTTATGAAAAGCAAAATTCAGTGCTTCCCTTTTCTCTAGGTGTCACTGACCTACAGATGTGCGGGAAAAGTGGAGCAATGGAAATCTGTTCAGAAAAAGCATATTCCAATTAGAAAAGATAGGCCAAGAGAAGACATTGATATGATGACAGAAAAAAGATCACCCTGGATCATTGAATAGCCAACTCCTTGCTGTGTCTTTCTGAAATGTGTGATTTGGGGTTACCCATGATTTTCTTACTTTTGAGGAGGACTTGACCAGAGAAAATTTATAATGTGGTGACATAATTTTTCCCGATGGACATGATGTGTAGATAAAGGATCTTGTTACCCTCTCCTTTTGGCACAATTAGCTCTCCAAAGAGGCAAAATACAAATAAATCCCAATTTTAGATCAGCCAGGCATTTCTAGGTAATTTACATGTTAGGTCTCTTAATTTAATCCTCCCAGCTGTACCAGGGTCATCTTATTCCTAGTTTGTAGATAAGGAGTAAGAGGTTCAGAAAGTTTCAATAAATTTATTAAGAATTCACCAGTAATAAGTGGTGAGACCAGGATCTTTTTTTTTTCTTTATTATTATTATTATTATTATACTTTAGGCTCTATGGTACATGTGCGCAATGTGCAGGTAAGTTACATATGTATACATGTGCCATGCTGGTGCGCTGCACCCACCAACTCGTCATCTAGCATTAGGTATATCTCCCAATGCTATCCCTCCCCCCTCCCCCCACCCCACAACAGTCCCCGAAGTGTGATGTTCCCCTTCCTGTGTCCATGTGTTCTCATTGTTCAATTCCCACCTATGAGTGAGAATATGCGGTGTTTGGTTTTTTGTTCTTGCGATAGTTTACTGAGAATGATGATTTCCAATTTCATCCGATCTTGTCCAAGGGTTATCTGATATCAAAGCCAGGCTCCTTTTCAGCAAACCATCACTCTTAAGCCAAGCTGCTTAGCATTGCATGGCAGATGCACCTGATAGCAATAGCTTAACTTAAGCATAACTTGAGGATGACCCTGTGTGGCAGATGGACCCGAATGTGTGTTTGGAGTTCGGAGCTAAGGAACCTGGGTGTGGCTATCCTGTAGATTATTCCTTAGCTATGAAGAACTTCTGAATTTCGAGTCTTGTCTGATGGAATGCGAGCTGTACAGGGGATTGAGGATCAAAGTCCCTTTTTGGGTTAAATGAAATGAGGGTTGCCAGGGGGAGGCTGTTAGGGGCAGGGTGCTAAAAGAAAATGCTATATAGACTGCATGCTTTTCGCAAGTGGTTGTGGTTCTCCTGCCCAGCTCCCTGCCACTGCATCGTAAGATTCTCTTGCCCAGCCCATGGTCACTGAGCTGTACAGTTCTCCCGATCAGCCTGCTGCCACTCAACTGTCCCTGTTTGTAAGTTTCCTGTTAATGAAACTCTTTGTCTCCTTTGCTTAGCTGCTTGGCCCCAAGTCTTCTTTGGCTTCTTGAACCTGGTGATGTCTGTATTAAAGTTAATAAGGGTCTAGCATGTCAATTGGCGAGCCAGCCAAGAGGGTGGAGAAAATCCCATGAGCATTGAGACAATGGAGTCGGGGAAGGGAAATCTTCAGGGGACATCCTGAGCTGGCTGTCCACGTCTATGTGGGGCCCTATAACTGCTCTCTTTGATGAATGGGGCCCACTGAGTATGTGAATTCCTCCAAAATGCTGGAGGGTCTGGAAGAGTTGTTGCAGGGGACAGATCTGACTGAAGGAGGGTCAGTTGCCTGAGCTGTGGCAGCTGCAGTTGGCTGCTGCTTGTGACTGAGCACTGAGCAGCCATGGAGGCTGATTTTGCAGCACAGGTGAGGGTTTATCAGTTACAGGACAAACTGCAGTTAGAAAGAGATGCTAGATTAGTTAGGGCTGAAACAACCAAGACCTTACTGTCCCGGGACCTGTGGGCACGGAATGACAAAGTGGAGACCCTGGCTTGTCAGGTAGCTCGATTGAAGGTTTGCCAGCATCAGGACTAAACAACCCTGGGACTGTAAGTCCTGGGACCTAACGGAGGGCTGTAGTGGGGAGGAGGGTGAAGATTGGGACAAGCTCATAGAGGTTCTCATCTTCATCTTCTCTGTGCATCTAATGGTCATCACCAAAATAAAAATAGACCAACTGCTCCCACAGGGTGTAGCCCCACAAGACTTGTCCCTACCTAAAAGATGGCAGCACACTGCAATGCAGGACTACACCACTGTACAATTGGTGGAGCTGGAAAATAGGCTCAGACAGAAAGGGAGAGAGTCGATCAAGGGTGGCTCCTCCATCTATGGGACATAGGGAGAGGGTATGAGAGTTTCTGTACTCCCAATGAATAAAATGGCATCTATCACAAACCAGCCAGCCCCGAGGCAGCACCTTTGTGGTGCCAGTAATGGGGATCAGGCTATCACCCTGTGCTGGGTGGTTGACAGCTTTAAGGCAGCCTGGCCAAATGAGGGGGAAGTCCCCACATCTCCTTTGCGATGGCAGGCTATGGAGGAATTGTGAGACATCCTCTGGGAATTAGGAATGAAGCATGCAATCTACACTGAGCATTACAAAGGTCCCAATCATGAGCTTTTCACTGCTGGCACAAAAGAAGCCATCTCTCATTCGGCACACAACCCAACCAATTGATACTGTGTGTTAATGTCTATCCTGGACCTCTTGGTAGGACAGCTAGTGTTTTGGGTGACCACTGACTTAGGGGAGACAGGCAAACTGTGTAGACGAGGCGTGTGTGCTGCTGAAATGAAAGACAGAGGAGCCAAAGGAAAGGAGACAACGGTCTCATCAGGATGGCCTGCCCACAGATATGCCCACAGATGTGGTGTGGTCTGGTAGTGGCAGGAATGCTTACTGCGAGAGCGGGTGGACAGCCTGATGCTGTTCTGTTTGGACTATGGCAGAAGCTTAAGCCAGAATAGCACTTCCCTAAGGAGCCTCACACCCGGCCCACTGCCCCTCCTGCAAAGGGAGGCAGGCAACAGCCCCTTTAGACTAGGAGGAAGATGGCCCTGGAGTCCTGATGAGGAGTTTATGTGGGGCCTGTGGCAAAGGCAAGGACATAAACATATGCCTTTGAGATTCTGGTCTTAACTATGTAAGGGGGCTGAATTTAGATGTAGTGCCATGGAACAGCAACTCTGCACTACATACCATGCCTTACAACAAATGCAGGGCATTGCAAAGGGGGTGCTAGTATGTACCCAGCACCTCATAGCAGGTTAGCTAAAGGATACCTTCCAGAAACCAAAGTCTGGAATGCCAGACACAAACTGTGGCCAAATGACATACATATTTGCAACAGAGGAGCACATTAACCAATTACACCTTGACCGCAGAGCTCCAACTGGTGCTTGGTCCTGTCACCTATATGAGAACTGAAGGGCAGTCTTTGATGGAGGCCACTGAACCTTACAGATTCCCTCCTTCATACAGGAGGGACAAAGTCCAATTCATGACTAGTCCTGGTGCATACATGGTTCGTGGTAAGGCAGTTCTTGTGCTTGGACATCTGTGGCCATCCAGCTGTCCACTGATAGTTCCTGGCTTGATACAGGCAAAGGACACAGTAGCCAGTGGGGTGAGCTATGAGCCACCTGGATGGTCTTCCTCCATGAGCTGGACCCAAGAGTCCTGTGCACTGGTAGCTAGGCCATCTTCAAGGGACTCATCATATGGCTGCTACAATGAGAAGCACAGGAACACTCCAGGCCCTTGCCATATGATACTGGACCCATCACCTGGGGTTAGAGCCCATGATAGCAGGTAACTACATAGGACTTTTTTCCTCTAACTGATGGCTGCTGCTTTACCTTGACTTGTGCAGACACCTGCACAGGGCTGCTGCAGGCATATCCCAGCAAAAGAGCCATCCAGAAAACCATCATAAAAGAACTAGAGCAGCTGTGTGTAGCCTGTGGCGTCCCCACTGATATCAACAGTGACCAGGGCTCGCACTTTACTGGACATAAAAAGCAGGGATGGGTGGAGGCCCTGGATATCCACTGGCATTTCCACCTGCCAAACAACTCTACAGCAGCAGGGCTGACTGAACAGATGAATGAGCTGTTGAAACGACAACTCTGGCGGGAGATGCTGCTTACCATCAGCCACCTGCACCCTGAATGATCATGTGCGTTCTCATCACTTCTGTGCATACACTTTCCTGATGCAAGGACCTGACACCACTGTCAGGATTCAGGTGGACAGTGCAATGGACAGTACCTCTTTGCCTCAACCGGGGATTCAAGGTAAACTGCTATTGTTCTTGCCACAGGACCTACCCACAAGGGAACAGATCATAATGTGGCCCCGGAAATGGCAAACCAGCCCCGCATGATTCAGTTGTTCCCCTCCATGGGGGAAGGACCTAGAACAGGATATACAGGTCACACCTATTTTACACACTGCTCCCTCTTGTAGTTCTAAAATAATGAATCTTGGTTTTCCCTGTGCAATGGGACTATCATCCTCTCATTATGGACAATTGTGTTACCCCCATTGTCTTACTCTGGCCTCCCACAAAACACCACTGTGGGTGGCCAGTACATTCTGTATTGTAAACCAGGCACCAGACCATTGCCAGAGTGGTGCTCTCTCAGAATGACACAACTTCCTGTGTCTTGTTAAATCCCCATGACTTGTCCTTTCTTGTACCTACTAAATATCTCACCTTCTGCCCATGGATGGTGCGCAGCAAACCTCTTTGCCGACTGGGAGCAGATGGTGGCCTCTCTGTCAAATGAAACAGACTGTTGGAACTCTCAAGAGCTGCCCCTCTTCTCCTCTGCTACCGTGGCCCTTCTGTGGTGCATCCACGCAGCTAACTTGAGTACCTGGAGCCATTTCAGTCTTACAAATTATCCTTATTATCATTTTTTTTGATGTTGTGATTAGTATGTCCACAGTGCTCCTCCATATACCTGGCCCCAGGGAAATCATGGAAGAATGGCATGATAAGAATGTGGGGGCCATTCAAAGGTTTGATGGGGTGGAGTGTATGGCAGACGCACCTGACAGCAATAGCTTAACTAAGCACACCCTGAGAATGACCCTGTATGGCAGACACACTCCAGTGTGTGTTCAGAGTTCCAAGCTAAGGAATCCAGGAGTAGCCAACCTGGAAATTTGTTCCTTGTCTATGAGGAACATCTGAGCATCCCTGTCCATTCCTGTTGAATGCGGGCTATACAGGGGATTGAGGCCCTGTGTTTGGGGTTAAATGAAGGTTGCCAGGTAGAAGTTGTCACGGGGAGCGTGCTAAGTGAAAATGCTATATAAACTGCATGCTTTTTGCAAACAGTTACAGTTCTCCTGCCCAGCCTGCTGCCACTGGGCTGTCCCTGTGTGTGTTTCCTCCAAATAAAACTCCATTTCATTTGCTACCTCCAGGTCTTTTTCTTTTTCTTTTTCTTTTTTTTTTTTTTTTTGCTTCTTGAACCTGGTACCATCCCTGTTGACATTAATAGGAGTTTGGCACAACAAGCGTATGCAGTGTGCATGCCCTGTGGGTCACATATCTCTTCTTCAGTATGACCTTGGCCTTTCGCACTCTAACATGCCTGGTTACTGTCTGCAACTCTTTTGTCCTTGCTTCTATGCAGCATTTTAATAGAATGACTGTCACTCATATCATAGAAACAGCCTCTGAGTTATTCACAAATTGATTATTGACTCTCTGCCCACATTCCCAGTCTTTGGAGAAATAGACTTATTAAGATGAACCTGAAGAATACTAACTTCTTATTCTGACTATAAGACGGGCATTGCCCTATTGTTTTATATATTGTTACCCATTTTAATCCTCCTAACAACCTCCAGGGTCAGGCACTCTAATGGGTCAGGACCCATTTTATAGATAAGGCAATAGACACAGAGGTTAAGAAATTTGCCCAAGGTTGCTCCACCAGGTGTAACTCCACCACGTGTAATCTGATTCCAGGTGGTGGAATCAGGAAGCAAGGATGCCATTCAGGGCCAAATGTTCTAAGCCTCACATCTCTATCTCTGCTTCATCACATTTGTAAGTTGAATGACTGGTTCAGTAGGTTTTTATTCAGCAATCACTTTACTTAATCCCCATTTTATAAATGAAGCAATTGAAGATAAGAGCAGTCAAATAGGAAATGGAAGGTTGGAGTTGGAAGTTGAATTTAGGTTTAATTGTCTGCAAAATCCTTCAGGCTGCACCAGTCAGGGAACCTTGGATCTAAAGGATATTCATTCAATAGCTTTAAAAAGACATAAAGTACTTAATTCTTCCATTTAATATGGGAAGACTGGACAGGTTCTAAATGATGGTCTTTGGCCTAGACACCCTTCCCTTTTTCCTCTGTGAAAGCTCTTGGTTACAGAGGAAACAAATAAAATTGGGACAGGAATGATTATATGAGGGAAGTATTGAGTTTTTTTTTCGTATCGTTACTGATGGCAGTGTTTAGTGGATATGAGAGATTTTTCACTCAGATCTGGGTTTGAATCCAGCTTTTTAACTTCTTCAACCTCTTTGATCCTAAGTTTTCTTATCTATTAAATTGTCACATAGGATTGCTGTGGGAATTGGATAAGGTAGTGCATGCAGAATAATTAGCACAGAATTTGCAATGAAGAGAGGGCTCAACATGCCATAGCTATAATGAGAACTAGGCTTTACCTGATTGGGGCTGAGAGGTGTGATTTTCCTGGAATAGGAAAGGCTGCACAGCAGGATTGGATTCTGTTTGATTCATTGCCACAAAGCTGGTATTCTTTGGCCCTAACTGTTTATTAATCCACAAGGGGGCCATGAGTACTTATGGGCTTATCTAAAATATATTGTTATTGACTCCTCCTAAATGTGTTTCTTTCCTTTGACTCTTTGTTTTCTTCCCCTTCTTATCTTTCCCTCTCTCTCAGGTAAAATACGCAGAAAATTTTAACTCGGCTCAAAAAGACCAGACATGGGGAAAATGGGAGGGGGGAGAAAAGCGTATAGCTGAAATGACAAATAAGTGGAAAAGAACAACAAAGAGACATGATTATTTCTTTTTTGATTTTTTAGAACCATAGTTTCAGAAACACCTCAATAAAAATTCAAAATCTGCAAGTTGCAAATTAGGGGAAAGCAACTATGTACCACAATCCCACTATTCTAATGTATTGTAGCCAATTACCTTCCCATATTTTCCCCTATGCACTTTAAAAAAATGTAGATGTAAGACAGAGGAGACACATTTTTGTATTTCTTCTTTTAACATGTTGCTAAAATAAAAATAGATATACTAAAGCTACAAAAAGATATGAAGGAAACTTAAATGCATATTGCTAAGTGAAAGAAGCCAGTCTGAAAAGGCTATATACTGTATGATTCCAACTATATGACATTCTGGGAAAAGCAAAAATGTTGGAGACAATAAAACGATCAGTGATTGCCTGGGGCTCAGGGGTAGGAAAGGAGGGACAAATAGTTGGAGCACAGAGAATTTTCAGGGCAGTGAAAGTATCTTGTGTGATCCTTTAATGATGGGTACATGACATCATGCAACTGTCAAAACCCATAGAACTGTATAACCCAAAGAGTGAACCCTAATGTAAATTGTGGACTTTGGTTAGTAATAATGTGTCAGTATTGGTTCATATACTATATACATGTACTACACTAAAGCAGATGTTAATAGGGGAAACTGCGTTGGGGAAAGGTTGTATATGAGAATTTTCTGTACCTTCCGCTCAATATTTCTGTAAACTAAAACTACTCTAAAAGTAAAAACTATAAAAAATAGATATATTAGAATTTAAAATTTTGAACATCTGTTGTGCTCTTCAAAATAGTCTCTTCAGAATGTTATGTGCTTGTTTTAGAGATACTGTCTCTGCTAAAAACATGTTGTAAGTCCTCTTTAAAAAATGTCTACAGAGATTACGTGGAGGAACAAGATGGAGATAACATTT
Organism: Pongo abelii; assembly: GCF_028885655.2. Classification (NCBI taxonomy): domain Eukaryota; kingdom Metazoa; phylum Chordata; class Mammalia; order Primates; family Hominidae; genus Pongo; species Pongo abelii. The sequence goes on along the minus strand of NC_071994.2, from coordinate 30,319,277 downwards.
AAAATTACATTTGTGTGATCATGGAAAGGCTGGGAGGAAATAAGACACATTTTCTCAGGTGACTTGTAAATTGGATTTGAAGTTTTTCTTTAAAGAAGCGAGTATTGAGCAAGCACTTCCTGGTGGGAATATTTATACAGACTACCAAGAGAGCTTTTTGCAAGAGAACAGTGCTCCTGGAGATGCAAGAGGTCTTGTATAAGAGGAAAAAAATGAAAGCACCATATTCATGTCTACTATTTTCTTTTCCTTCACAGAGCCATGGACATTGGCAACAAGTGACTACCAGGTCACAGTGAAGCACAGACTTTTGATCAAATTCTAGTTCTACCATTTACCACCTGTAAAATCTTGGGCAAGTCTGAACCCTAGTTTGTTTCTCCCTAAAATGGGAAGAATACAATATTATCTTGGAGAATTTACATGGGAATTAATACAGGGAATGTAGATTATGTGTCTGGAACATACCACCCAATACAGCTGAAACAGAGTAAAAATTACTACTAATTATATTGTTACAATTAGAAGAGCACGTAATTTTAGTATTATCTTTTGAGGTTAGTATTAAAAAACTACAGTTAAACCTGTGAGAGCAACGCTTTGTAGCAAAAAAATGTGCGTATCCATAAGGTATCACCTCATTGGCATATATAGACATTGGCCTATACGTGTTATCCCTATTATTTTTTAACCTGTTTTCTTTTTCGTAACAGTTAAGGTACAAAATTTATAACCTACTTTAAAAAATTCGAGCTTACATAAGATTATCTAAATAATAATGTCACTTTCACTTACTAGCATTTTGATAGACTTTCTTGAGTGGGAGAAAAACTTGTACATTTTAGCCAGCGTGTTGGGAATTGCCCACAGCCTGCAGCCTGTCTTAGGAATGCTGAAATCTGTAACCTGGTACAGCCATGGATGTGCTATATGAATGTGATTTGTCAACTGTTTTGAGGTGAAGAAAAAGACTGAGAATTTCTGTCTTGGCTTACTGCATTCCAGCTTGTTACTCTTATTACCCTTCCAAAGAAGACTCTGCTGCTGCTGTAATTCCTAGGGGCAGCAGTTGGACTCCAATTTGTTTTCCCAGAGAGTATAATTTTGCCTTAATGTACATCTTTAAGCAAATGTTAATACATCAAAGAGTACTGATGAAATATTCTGCTAATCGTTGAAACCGTTGGTTGGTATTTTAGAAATAAATAGAAAAAAAATACCCAAATAAAACTTAGGAGAAGATATAATTAATTTTAGTAACAATATAAAGCCAATTCTGGGCCTAACTCTTACAACCAACCATCAAGTTAATTTAATTCCTCAAACCCCATTGCTCCAACAAAATGTTGTTGAAATCAATTCATTCTTTCATTAGGCTGCCTAAGAGTGCCATGGAGTGATGAGAAATTACGGAGATGGCATTCATGTTTCAAAAGCCCCTCAGTTTCACTTCATTTTCCATCCTGACATGGGACTAATGTTCTGCATTTGCATGCTAAAATAGTATTTTTAATTGTAAAAGTGGTGTTGCTAAATTACCTTCAAATGAGTTTATTTTAAACGGTTCATTAAAGTTTTTGAAATCATTCCCTGCATGATTGCATCTCTTCTCCACTTTGATGTATTACATCTCTCACCAAAAATGCTGGCACTGAGAGAAAAATCTTTTCTTGCAAGACTCACATCTCCCAATCTGGCTAGTTTTGAAGTTAAAGCAGCAAAAGCCTCATGCTATTGCAGAATGACTGAGGGCATCTTCTCTGGCACCTCAGCTGAGAGACTGGGGTGAGGGGTGAAGGCAGGTGACTGTGTTGGGCAATAATGAAAGGTCAAAGCCACAGAAGTTTCAAAAGGCTATGTCAACTTGGAAGATGAAAAGCAGCCTCCCCTAGATAGCTAGTTTGGTCCTGAGATTTAAATACATCTCACAGACTCTATGTGTTTGCTTTCATTTTAACTTTTCTCCCCTGATACCACCTTTCCTCTTCATTATTTCTCTTCTTTTGGTATCATCCAAACAATTCACCTCCACATTAATTCTCCTGCTGGTCCTCAAACTTTTTTTTTTTAACCTTAAGCCTTATCAGTCCCTTTAAGATTTTTTTTAGAAACAAATAGCCTGGTTTTTCAGAGATTGTCGTATGTATGTTTATGAGAGTTTTAAAATCTTATTATTTATTTACAGTAGGTTTAGGGGAATATGAAGTTGTAATATACTGATGGAGTAAATTTGATTGTGATTCCTTAGTTATTGTCATGAAAACCTAATTTCCCATCCAGACCCACTACTTTCTCGAGTAGTAAAATCTTTCATCAAAAAGTACTGAGCAAGAAGGCTTTACCCCACGGGGAAGACAATGAGGAGAGGAAGTGAAGAAAACCAGCTGTATTATATGCTGTAGTATATAATGTTGACATTTTGCAGCTTATTGATCAGTGGATGGTTCTGAACGTATCTGTTGCCATCTTTGCTTGTCAAATAAAATCCAAACTTTACTTAATGACCCTAACCATACTAACCTTGAGTAAAAGCAGAACTTCCATTTCTGTTTGGGCAGAAATCCAGCTTTTCACCCTTAACATCTGCTATTGAAAGTGCTAGCTATCTTTCTGGTGATCTGTAAGGCACCCTAATACTATTTGTGTTAACAATTTGTTTTGAAACTTTTTGCATGATGGTAATAACACAATATGCATTTGCCGGAGCCAATATGAAGAATAGAGCTCTTCTTTCTTCAAGTTAACCACCGATTCCTAGACCTTGGTTTTTAGTCTTTGGTCTACTTTAACTTTTTTTTCTCAAACTTTCAGCACTCACAATGCATCATCAGGCATTTATTGAGTACCTGTTACGTGCAAGGCATTGTAATAGGAACTACGAGGAATACGAAATAATAAAAATGGAGAGGAGATGAAAGCTAATGACCATTTTCTTTATTTCAATTACTGTACTATATGACTTTACATGCATTATCTTGTGATAGCCTTGCAGGATATAATCATCTTTATTTTACAGATAAGGAAGAGATATGATCATCTTTATTTTAAAAATAAAAAGCCTACAGCTTCCAATTGTAATACTAAAGGAATTTATAATCCAATGGAGAAACAAGATACATAAAATAAAAATATGAAGTGCTACATAATGAATATCAGATGAGTATTTCCATCATAACTACTATAGTTGTTGAGAAGAGAAGGTCATTAATTTGGGTTGAGCTAATTAGGAAAGCTTGACACTATGATGAGGTAGCGGTCAAGAATCCACTCATTCTAGAATCATTTTTGAAGTGCCTGCCGTAGTATTTTTCTAGGAAAGCATAGTCTGGGGATAAGAACTGACATGTGAATAAGCAAGTACAGTTACTTTAAAATTTGCTTTAATGTAGGCATAGACAAAGAAGTCTGGGAGTACCAAAGAGGGAATAACTATATAACTTGGTTTGAGTTTTAAATGGAAACAGAAATTTTATAAACATAAAATATTGACATAGCTCTTTGAGGTTCACAACATATTTGGGTAGTTTTTACATTTTACTTCTGGTAGTAATTTTATTCACTTTATAGAATTGACAAAGAAATAGAACAACTTACTTTTTTAATGATTCTCCTCCTATAGGTCTTGCTTTCACTCTCACATTGGGTAGAAACAATCTATTTCATTTCCTGAGACTCAGGGCAGTTGATTTTACAAATTTCTGGCTAATAAGATCATTATATTCAAGATTTCAAATTCACATCATTAGTTCTCCTATTTTTTTAATGTAGATGTTTTTAACACACATACACACATACACACACACATACACACACACAAATAAAGGCTGAAATTGATTGTTATTTGAATTTTGATTTAGAAGCCGAATTTCTTGGCTGTTGGGTGGTGAAAACTTGGGGTGCTTAATTAAAAGTATGGTACAAAGGGTTCCACTGCTTTATGAGAAGTGAAGTCTTCTACTGAAATTATTGATTGAATGACATAGTAAATCACACCAATAAATAATCTGTTCCGGACAGTTCAGTATTTTGTTACTGACCAGGGAGTTTATTGAGGAAAGTATTATGTTTTCTATGAAATTAAGGGTTAAGAATTTTCTTTGAATATTTCTAATTTTCTGAAAAACTTGTTGATAGCAATACCAAATAGAAGTTTGGCCACATCCTTAGGCATCTATACATCTTCACTTGTATATTTTGGAAAGACACTATAGCACTGATTTATAAACTAGAAAATCTAGACATTTGCTTGGGACTTGCAAGTCTCTTCCTCTGTGATCTTGGGCCTCAGTTTCTTCATTGGCAAAGTGGAGTAATACTATTAACCCTGCTTGCCTCTTAGGGTATCTCTGAGGCTCAAATGAATTCCTATGTACTTGAAAATTTGAATGCATTTTGCAAACATAAAATATTTTTTGTTGTATACTCATTATCATGGACTTGTCTTGTCCCTTGATTTATTCATCGTTAGGGGTATTTCCTAATATGTAAAAAGAAAAATCTCTTTCTAATAAAAGGAATCAGAACTCCATGGAGAAGTGCTCCAAGTGTTGATTCTAGGACTGTGCAAGAAACATAGGAGATCAACCTAGAGTATCTTGCGAGGCCAGAAAATAAAACAAAAACAAAAAACAAACAAACAAGAGAACTCAAACAAAGAAACAATAAACCGAAAATCAACAGCCACCCCACAATGATGGCAGTATGTCAAAGAGACATGGGAGCCAACTGAATATTGCATTATAAATCAAAGAATAAAATAAATATCCATCAATCTACACTAATATAAATAAATGATAAAGTAAATTGGGTAGAGAACAGACAAACTTCTCATGCAGAAGAATTTAAAATAACTTATGAAGCTACTTTGCCTTTAAGGAGGTGGACAATAATTCCCCTATCCTTAAGCGTGGTCTGCCTGCAATAACTTTCTTCTGAAGAGTATAGTGTGTAAAGGGGGAAAAAGGCGTAACCTTTCAGTGGAGGAACCTGACAAACACTACCTCCAGCCAGGTAATCCAGGATAACATCATATTGGTAATATGTGGTCTTAATATGATGTGACAGAGAATGATACTTCATCTCTGTGGTTTTCCTCCCAAAACACATTAACTCACTCTGATTATGAGAAAAAAAAATTAGACAAATCCCAGCTGAGGAACAGTCTACAAAGTACTTAACTAGTACTCCTTAAAACTCTCAAGGTCATAAAAAAGTCTGAGAAATTGTCACAGTGAGGAGGAGCCTTGGGAGACATGACAACTTAATGTAATATGATTTCTTATGTGAGATCCTAGAAGAGAAAAATGACATTGGGGAAAAGCTGAAGAAATCTGAAAAACATATGGACTTCATTTAATAATAATATATCAATATTGGTTCATTGTTTATGAAAGTGTACAATACTAATGTAAGATGTTAATAATATGGAGAACTGAGTATAGGGTATATGGCAACCCTCTCACTATATTTGCAATCATTCTGTAAATCTAAAATATTTCTCAAATAAAAAAGTAAATTCTGAGGACTCTTTGGAAAGTGTTTAAAATATTTGGATGGAGAAACTTGTATAATAATTAAAAGGGAGATTTCTTCCACTTTCAGTAAGTTTGTTTTCTTTCAAGCCCAGTGAATTATTTCTTATTGCTGAAATACACATTTTAAATAGTGAATTATTACTAATAAAATATTCAATGAAACAACATTTAAATATAAGATGAGACATTGATTTTCATCAGGAATTATATCTATTTTAGAAGAGAATGAAGAAAAAATTAATCATTACAAGATACATATTCTTTTTAGTTATGCATAGTGTTGCTATTATTCTTGGATTTAACACTTATAAATAGATAAGTTTTGCCACATTAACAAAAGACAATATAAAAATCATGTATCCCTATATTTCATTTTTCTGGCTTTGCTGGTTCTCACTCTCATCCGAGATTTCCAAGATTTTTGAACATTCCAAAAACCTTTCTCTCTAGCCTTCATCTTTTGTACAACAAAGAATCCTAGCCTTTTCAGTTATCTCCTTTGTAGAAGCTCCATCATCTCCTTATTCATTGTGCAAATTAAAGCCTGCAGTAAAAACAATGTTCAGTACCTTCAAAGCAATGAGCATGTACTGGATTTCTCGTTCTTTTTCCCTTATGCAATTGGATTGCTTTGCCTGAAATTTAGCTAACAATGATTCAGAGATGCATTTTGAATCCAGAATCCATTCCCTGCACCAAATCTGCGATGCTGGAGAGGGAACCAGCAGAGAAAGTTGTTGAGAGGAGTTGGTTACATGACCTAGATGTCATGCCAACTTCCACAGAATTGCTGCTGTGAACTTAAGTATCCAACATGAATTGATAAAACAGTCCCAGGAGATCAGGAGCCTCTCAGTCCTATAAGAATTCAATGCTACTTAGTTATATATCTAATTCACCATAGAAACTCACTAATTACTTCGATGGTTTGAGAAGAAGAAGGTGAATTTTACATTTTTGTTATCAGTGAACTCTTGGGAGAAGTGAGAATGCCATGAAAACATGAGTAGACACATGATTGATGTACTCATCCAACTGAGATTGGCCAGAGTAAGATGGGTTACAAAATCCTTTGAAATATAATTTCTTGTCTTGGATTTTGGCTCTGGCAGGGCTGAAAAATTGGAAGTGGCTCAGTGTAGAGCTATCTTGCAAAATACTGAACCTTTCTTGAGAGGCTATTTTCTTACCTGACTCTAGCTATTGACTGTACAAAAATAGTGGTGTAGAACAAAGTACTTAATCTCAGTGACATGCTTGGGGTTGAATGGAGAGCTTGCTTCTAATTTGTCTGAAGAGAAATATTCAAATCCGCTTTTACTCAACCAGGTTAATCCCTGGATGAATTTATACAGTGACAATTCATGTCTGTGCTGTTTTAAAGCCAGTCTTCTACAGGGTGGCGTGCATTTTAACACAGAAAGAATCGATGCCTGCAATTGATATTTGGGTTCCCAGGTCACTGGGAGAACAATCACGCATTGGTCTGAGGCAAGAAAATCCTCCACTGGGTCATGTTATTACAGGCACACCAGATGCAGGCTAACTTCTCATTCTTTTGATTACTGTAACAAGAAAACTATTTTACAGGTGGTTGTTTCTGGGGTGGCCAATAATTATTCCTGGTTTGCATTGGCTATTTTATCTAAGACTAGCTGCTTAGATAAATTATCCTGGTTTCCCGAATATTCCTACCTTCTGACCTGCCTGCTGGGATTGCTCCTAGTAATTTGGATTGGTTTGAAGGATCTTTGGAGAAAAAGATCCCACGTCTTTTTGTTAACATTTTTGACTATTTTTTACCAAATGAGGAAAGGGTTGGCATCTGTTAGGAGAGGCCTCAAGGACATGCCCAGTGTGGGTCAACTATGATCAGGGTCTGTTTTTAATTGAGAATCTGGAGCCTGTAAAGCAGTTGGTTGGAGGTAGAGTCAGAGTATGTTGAATCGTGAGTCACTGGGATCAGAATCATAAGAACATGGACAATAAGAGGAACATAGTCTATGGAACGGAAAGCAAAACAGTAATTTAACAACAGAAAGCAAGACTAGGCAGGGGTCCAGCCAAGTTCTAATCAGAGAACAGAACAGGGACATGTAGGTGATTCTGCCAAACCAGTGGCAACCGGGGTTAGATTTGCAAGCTCTGAACCAGGGCTCTTGACTCTACTACTTTTAATTAGTTCTGTGTCTCTTTGTTGAAATATTAATATCTGTTTGATGTTATCCTAAATTCTTACATTTAACCTTCAAAACAACGCTTTGCATTTGTGCTATAATTATCCTCATTTTACATAATAGAAATACTTAGGCTCAGATAATTTAAGTAAGCTGCCCAAAGTCACACAGCTAAAAATAGGCTGGGCTAATTTTATGGTTCAAGGGAGAGAGTGGGAAGGAGGAAAGAAATTGCAATTATGAGATTGCAACTTAAATGGGCAAAACTTTGCTCTCCCTATACCCTTTCCTTGGGAAACAGCAGTAGAAATCTTGTAGTTTGAGGGTGTATCAGAGTTTTCATTAAGGAGCATTATAAATACACTATATGGCAGGCAGAATTTTTCTGCCTTCTGGTATTATCTCTGTGAATGTTTTGCTACATAGCCCAAGGAGCTCTACAGATGTAGTTAAGACTACTAATCAATTGACCTTAAAATAGGAGTGTCGTTGGGGCTATCCAGGTGAGCCAAATGTAATCACAAGCTCTTAAAAGCAGAGATCTTTCTCAGGATTGTAGCAAAAGGGAAGTCAGAGAATTGAAATATGATACAAATTTGACCTAGTATTGTTCTTGAAAGTGAAGAGAGTCATGTGGCAAGGAAAGGTGGTATTCCATCTTACAAAGGTAAATAACTGAATTCTGTCAAAAATCAGAATGAACGTGGAAGCAGAATCTCCCCAAGAGCTTCCAGATGAGAGCCCCATCTAGCAGGCACCTTGGTATCAAGCTGGTGAGGTCTTGAACAGAGGACCCAGCTGAACCAGGCTGCATCCAGACTTCCGATCCAAAGAACTCTGAGATCATAAACAGGTATTGTTTAAAACCATTAAGTTTTGGTAATTTGTTAACACAGTAACTCACAGAGGAACTCAACAAGTAATAGTAACACAGATGAACTCAACAAGGCCCCAAGAGCTTGTGCAATCTGGCTCTTGCCTGTCTCTTCACCTCTATTCACAATCACCTTTCTCACTGCCAAACTCTTTATTTTCCAGCAACATTGACTGTAGTGTGTTGAACTGTGGTCTCCAAAAAGATATGACCCTGTACTAGCCACTGGTACTTGAAAATATGATCTTATTTGGGAAAATGGTCTTTATAAATGGAATTAAGGATCTCAAGATGAGATTATTTTGGAATAACCAGATAGGCCCTAAATCTAATGACAAATATCGTTGTAAGAGGCAGAGGAAGATACAGAGAGAAAAGGGGAAGGCACAGAGAAAAGAGAGCCTCATGTGAAGATGTTGGTAAAGATTAGAGTTACACAGCCTCTAGCAGAGAAATACTTGGAACCCATAGAAGCAGGAATAGGTAAAGAAGTATTCCTCCCTCTAGCCTCCCAAAGGGGTACGGTCCTGCTGCCAGCTTGATTTAGGACTTCTAGCTTTCAGAATGTGAGAGAATAAATTCAGTTGTTGTAAGATGTGAAGATTGTGGTGATTGTTACAGCATTACTGGAAAACGAATATACTGACTTTTCAGGTTCTTAAAAATGTCATGGCCCTTCCTTTCTTCGGGTCCTCTCAATGCTTTGGAATTTGGGAGTCTCACTTGATAGTTCTCTCCTCTCTGCTTTCCATTCATTTGCCTGACTAATTTGTTTTCATTCTTAAGGTCTCAGCATACTTGAAATTTTCTTAGAAATGTTATTCCTATCTTCTTTATCACCTTGCTAATAATATAGGCTTCTCTGTTATAGGTCTTCATAGCAAAATGCACTTTTCTGTACTTACTTGCATAGTTATTTTATCCATTTTTTTCTTTCCACTAGACACTATACTCTAGGAGGGCAGTCCTCATTTCTGTATTGGTCACTCCAGGACAATACCTGACACGGAGTGTGTTGACAATAGATATTTGTTGAATGGATAATTGAATATTCCTTTTGGCTCATTCTCTTTTGAGACTATCAAAAGGATCAATCCCATGCAAGAGTCAATGGAAAAGATTTTTAAATGTTCCTGTTCCTGACACACAACTTTAATACCGTTTCTCAAAATGCCAACCTTCTATTAATATTCAAACTAACAAGAGGAGTGACGATGGAAACCTAAAATGAAAAATGTTGCAGATAAAAAGAGAATAGCTAGGACTCAGAGCTCCTGTGTCTAACCATCTCTTTAAATGCTTTTCAGATTTGTTTTCAAAGAGCAGCAGCTGAGAGGAAGAATGTGATGCCTATCTGATGCTCACATAATTGTTCACTTCTGAGCAGAAAGCCTATGCTGTAAACATTAAGTTTTTTCTTTTTATTTGTTTTCCCCTTTTGTTTAACTAAAAGTAATTAGGTTTATATTAGATTAAGCACTGGTTTGTTCTTCTGCAGAACAATAGAGCTTTTTTTTTCCTCCCCATCTCTTGTTCACTATGTCATCCTGTCAGTAGCACTCAGGAGCAAAGCCATAGTCATATTGCAGCTGTGTCCTGAGAGACATTGGCTTATCCTTTGTAGAAAGAAAATGGGGCTGCGAGAAGAGAAATTGAAAGGTTAGACTGGGTAACTTAGACTAGCAAAATAGAAACTACAGTAAGAAGGCTTATGGTTTTGCATTCCTGGGAGGCTTTATGAAGAGTTAAATTCTTTCATTAGTCAATGCAGCAGAAAAGCAATTAAATTGTGATTCATTTCTGCTGACTGTATGTTTTGTGACCAGTGGGCCTCCAGGGTTTTCCCCAGATGCAAAAGTTCTCTACCTTCTCAAATGTTCCTTGGGTAGGCTCTTGGACAAGATTTGTTTCACTTCCATGAGATACTCTACCAAAATTAGAGAAGCCTGGGGAGCTTCTGCAACTGGACCTCAGAGAGGTAAAGTCTGGGGAGACAGTAGGATTCTGAATCTCCTTGTTTCCCTGAAGCCTTTGAAGAGAAAGAGGAATGACTTTCTGAATCAGCAATGACCAACAGGCAGCCAGTTAGTTTCACAGTCAGAATTCCACTGATAATTGGAACATTCAAATATAATCCCTCCCTTTCCCTATGGATGGCACACATCATATCTTTCTCACAGGGCTCATAGATATTTCCTGAGCTATTGATCCTTGTCAGAGTGACTAGGTTTGTTAGTACAGGAAGATTTTTTTTTTTCTGGAGGCTGTGGGGTCAAGACTTTATCTGAAACTGCAAAAATGTCACTGCCTCTATCTAATTCCTTGTCCTCTCTGTTTCCGGGAGGCTGTGCGTGGGCTTGCAGAGGCACTAGAACCTCAGAGAAGCTTGAGTTAGAATTCATGCTCTGCCACTTACCAGTGTGGAAACATCAGCACATCATTTACTCCCATCAGGGCTCACTTTCTTATGCTATTAAGTGGATGGTAAGTGTTCCCTTCTGGGGATGACTGTGGAGAAAATTAGTGAGCTAATGTAGGTGGGAGATCAACACAGTTTCTGGTAGGTAATAATCTTTCAAAAAAGAGTGATCAGAAAATCCCTCAAAACATGTTAATATCTTTGGCAGATTATGCCAGTAGCTGGAATAGCATGACTATTTCCATTTATGTAGAACTTTACAGTTTGTTCTATGCAGACTTGTCATGTAAGGTAGGAACATATACATGATTTTTTTTCTTTTTTGATTATCTTAGAGTGTTATTTCTCAAAATGTCTATTTCAGGAAGATCTGCCTTGCAGAAGAACTGAGAACTAATATTTTTTGAATACCTATAGTTGGCCACCTAGAAATGAAGTAATAACTTTTTTTTTGAGATGGAGTCTTGCTCTGTCGCCCAGGCTGGAGTACAGTGGCATGACCTCAGCTCATTGCAACCTCTAACTCCCAGGTTCAGGTTCAAGATTACAGGCATGTGCCATTATACCCAGCTAATTTCTGTATTTTTAGTAGGGACAGGGTTTCACCATGTTGGCCAAGCTGGTCTTGAACTCCTGGCCTCAAGTGATTCACCTGCCTCAGCCTCCTAAAAGTTTTGGGATTACAGGCATGAGCCACAGCATCCAGCTAGAAATAGGTCTTTCCTGATCTTCACAATGACTCTATGGAGAAGGCTTTACTAATCTCCCCACATTACAGCCATAAAAATGGAGGCTGGGAAAGTTCAACAATTTACTTAATGCTTGGCAAGAAAGAAAGCTAAGGTGTCTAACACAAAAGTATTTGCTGTTTCCATAAAATCAGCTCTCTCCCTCTGTTTTGAGAAATAAAAAGGTGAATTCTGAAAGTGGAACAGAGGAGAATCTATGCATTGTTAATGCCTGCGATCGCTAGAAAGTTATCCCTTTCCATTCAGAAAAGAAACTTCCTGGAATGTGCAAAGAACTCACCTTCTCTCCCTGAAATGATTTATCGGTAAAACTTGAAGGGATTGGAAAGGGTCTTACAGAGGGAAGAGTAAGTGAAGGCTCTTGTATTGAGTGGCACATCCCCACTGGTGTTGGATTCTTTATGACAAGGCACAGCACTGTGAGTTGTGGATATTGCTACTTGATCACAGAAAAAACCCTCCAGTTTTCATTCTTATATAACCTCAGAATGCCCTTTGCTTATTAAGTTATTGTGTCCTTAGCCACATGTTACAGTCAGAAACAAGGGGTTGGTGTGGTGTGCAGAGTTTGAGTAATGAACTGAAATGAGACAATTTCTCTTTACTGACCCATTAACCACTTGAACCCATACTCAGCCATTGTTCAGGGCATATTCACACTCCTTCTTACAATTACAGGGAGTAATTGCAAGACGTTGAGTTATGAAAGGAATCTGGGTTCACAAAAACCATAGCAGATTGACATACTTGACAAGTTGGTTCTAAAATTACCTTTTGTTCAGTATAATTTGAGATAAGTTAGTTAGGCTTTGTATTGGGTATGTTTTTTGGTCTCCTTTCACTGCATAAAACTAAACTCAATGTTGCTTCATAACATCCTGCTATTATCCTAATAATTTTTTGGATTATTTAGAAAAATCTTTCACTAATTGTGGCATAAATTCTTTTTTTTCCACAAATTCATTTATTGTAAGGTTGGTTGGGTGTATGTAAATAAGAACAGAAGTTGCAGGTCTTGGAGGACCTGTGATATTATGGAATGGAGTAGTGAGACGATAGAGAATTGTATGCAATAGTGTCTCTCCTAAGGGGATTTCCCCGTAAAAGAAACCTAACGTGGGCCGGGCGTGGTGGCTCACGCCTGTAATCCAAGCACTTTCGGAGGCCGAGGTGGGTGGATCATGAGGTCAAGAGATCGAGACCATCCTGGCCAACATGATGAAACCCCATCTCTACTAAAAATACAAAAATTAGCTGGGCATAGTGGAGTGCACCTGTAGTCCCAGCTACTTGGGAGGCTGAGGCAAGATAATCGCTTGAATCCAGGAGGTGAAAGTTGCAGTGAGCTGAGATTGCACCACTGTACTCCAGCCTGGGCGACAGAGCGAGACTCTGTTTCAAAAACAAAACAAAACAAAACAAAACAAAAAAACAAAAACCAACCAAACAAAAAAGAAACCTAATGTGATAGGATGGAGTCTGTAGGCTCCATGAGGGGTGGTGCTTTGAATGATTTATTCATAGCTGTATCCCCATTCTGGCACATAGTGTATGGGCAAGAAACACACATTCAATGAATTAATAAGTGAATGGTACAATAAACAAATGAGAGGCATAGCTTGGTAGAAAAGAAAGATTACAGGGTTTAGAGCAAAGGGAGAGAATTCTGGCTTCATTATTTATTGCATGATTTGGGGCTAGTCACCAATTCTGTTTTCTCATATATAAAATGGATATAATAGACATTTTCTTTTTGGCTTCTGATAATTTAATGAGAAAATGTTTGAAAAAATCCAAAATGAATGAATGTTTATGTGTGTATATACACATATATGTACATGTATATATTTATTTATTTCTTGTTCTAAAAAGGATTTGAAGTGACATAAAAAATTCAAGGATTACTGGATTATATATAAAAGTAGAGGAGAAAATATTAGTGAAGGGAAAGCAAGCAAGGGAAAAACTTAGGTATAATCAAGAGTGAAGGTAGTGTATAAATTGCAGGGAATATATATCCCTGGATTGCCTAGAAAAGAACCACAAATTTGACTCTGAGCTTTCTATCAAATAAAATGAATAGGTTAACATGATGCAATACATAATTAAAATTGTTAGTCAAATAAAAACAAAACAACTCTTCAAAAGACCAGTCCTCAGAAAAAAGAGAATTTTTGTTGTGAGCCACATTCTCAGTAACAGACTTTACTGAGCTATTTTTTTCAGAGCATGTCAACATGGAATCTAGTAAAATTATGCCTTAATATGGGAAAGAGAGCATAACAACCTGTAATATAAAACAGATTTCTGATGGTCATGCTTATTCCCAGGATAAATTTATCTACATTTATTGCATTTTAGAAAAGCTATAAAGAAAACAAGTCAGAGATAAATGACTACCAAATTGATGGTCTATCAGAAAAGCATTGGTACAGAATTTATAAATAGGGGTATTTTTGATTTTGAGTAAGACTTTCAGAGAATGAAATGTGTTTGCTTGATCTGAGTTATAATTATGATTTCAACTTATTTCAAATAACTCACTTTTTATTTGCTATTTTGTCATATATTTTACTTCTATATAAGCTATAAACTTCACAAAAATGTTGTCGTCGTCTTAAACAGTCAACATCTTTTATATTCCTGTATATTTACCTCTTCTGGTGCTGTTCATTATTTCCTGGGCTTTCTTGCTGTCATCTGGAATTATTTTCCTTTACCCAGAGGGGATTCCTTTAGTATTTCCTACGGTAAAGGTCTGTTTTGAATGAATTTTATTATTTTGTGTCTGTCTGAGATTATTTTTCTTTTGCCTTCATTATTGAAGGATATTGTCACTGGGTATAGAATTCTAGTGTTAGCAGCTGTTTTTTTTTTTAAACAGGTTAAAAATGCAATGTATATATATTTTGAAACATCATGTTATACATAATACATATCATTTTATCTGTCAATTAAAAAATAAAACCCAAAAAACTAAAAGTGATAATATAATCACATAAACAATTACATTTTTTAGTGGCATACATAGTTTCTGTTGAGAAATCAGCTGTCATTTTAGTTGTTTTCTCCTTAAAGAAAATGTTTCTTTGGCCCCTCTGGCTGATTTAAAAACAATTTCTCTTCAATTTTGGGGATTTGTTTTTAGTAGTTAGATTCTTATACGCCCAGGTGTGGTTTTCTTTTCTTTTTTTTTTTAATATAAATGACTTTTAATTTGTCTTTACCATGTTTTAATTGAACTATGTCAACACTGAAAATTAAGTCTACTCTTACACGAGTGTCCTACTCAGTTTTTTTTTTTTTCTTTCTTTCTTTATTATACTTTAAGTTCTGGGATACATGAGCAGAATGTGCAGGTTTATTACATAGGTATACATGTGTCATGGTGGTTTGCTGCACCCGTCAACCCATCATCTACATTCGGTATTTCTCCTAATGTTATCCCTCCACTAGCCCCTACCCCCCGACAGGCCCCAGTTTATGATGTTCCCCTCCCCGTGTCCATGTGTTCTCATTGTTCAGCTCCCAAATATAAGTGAGAACATGTGGTATTTGGTTTTCTGTTCTTGCATTAGTTTACTGAGAATGATGCTTTCTAGCTTCATCCATGTCCCTGCACAGGACACAAACTTATCCTTTTTTATGGCTGCATAGTATTCCATGGTGTGTATGTGCCACATTTTCTTTATCTGGTCTATAATTCATGGACATTTGGGTTGGTTCTAAGTCTTTGCTTTTGTGAACAGTGCCACAATAAACATAAGTGTGCATGTGTCTTTATAGTAGCATGATTTATAGTCCTTTGGGTATATACCCAGTAATGGAATTGCTGGGTCAAATGGTATTTCTGGTTCTAAGTCATTGAGGAATCACCACATTGTCTTCCACAATGGTTTAACTAATTTACACTCTCACTAACAGTGTGAAAGCATTCCTATTTCTTCACATCCTCTCCAGCATCTGTTGTTTCCTGACTTTTTAACGATCGCTATTCTAACTGGCGTGAGATGGTATCTCATTGTGGTTTTGATTTGCATTTCTCTAATGACCAGTGATGATGAGCTTTTTAAAATGTTTGTTGGCTGCGTAAATATCTTTTGAGAAGTGTCTGTTCGGGGTTGTTTTTTTCTTGTAAATTTGTTTAAGTTCTTTGTAGATTCTGGATATTAGCCCTTTGTCAGATAGATAGATTGCAAAAATTTTCTCCCATTCTGTAGATTACCTGTTCACTCTGATAATAGTTTCTTTTGCTATGCAGAAGTCAAGATAGGTCAAAAGCTAGTTCTCTTGCACCAGATAGCCAAGTTGTGAATACAAAGGAAAGCTTCTTGAAGGAAATTAAAAGTGCTACTCCAGTGAACACACAAATGCGAAGAAAATGAAATAGTCTTATTGTTGATAAACAGAACATTTTAGTGGTATGGACAGAGATCAGTTCAGTCACAACATTCCCTTAAACCAAAGCCTAATCCAGAGCAAGGGCCTAATACTCTTCAATTCCGTGAAGGCCAAGACAGGAGAGGAAGCTGTAAAAGAAACTGTGGAAGCTAGAAAATGTGGGTTTATGGAGGTTTAAGTAAAGAAGCTATCTCTGTAACATAAAAGTGCAATGTGAAGCAACAAGTGCTGATGTAGAAGCTGCAGCAAGTTATCCAGCTTGACGGATCCAGAAAATCTAGCTTAAATAATTGATAAAGATGATTATACTAAACAACAGATTTTCAATGCAGACAGAACAGTCTTCTGTTGGAAGAAGATGCCATCTAGGAAGGAGAAGCCAATGCCTGGCTTTGAAGCTTCAAAGGACAAGATGACTCTCTTGTTAGGCCCCAATGCAGCTGGTGACTTTCAGATGAAGCCCATGCTCCTTTATCATATTGAAAGTCCTAGGTCCCTTGAGTATTATGCTAAATCTATTCTACCTGTGCTCTATAAATGGAACAACAGAGCCTGGACAAGAGCAAATTTGTTTACAGCATAGTTTACCTACCAAATGTTTTAATCTCCCTTTTGAAACTTACTACTCAGAAAGAAACATTTCTTTCAAAATATTAGTGCTCACTGACAACACATCTAGTTGTCCAAGAGCTGGAGATGCACAAGGAGATTAATACTGTTTTGATGCCTGCTAATACAACATCTATTCTGCAGCCCATGGATCAAGGAGTCATTTTGACTTTTATGTCTTTTTATTTCAGAATTACATTTTGAAAGGCTATGGCCGCCATTGATAGTGATTCCTTTGGTGGATCTGAGCAAAGTAAACAGAAAACTTTCTGGAAAGGATTCACCATTTTAGAAGCCATTAGGAACATTCATGATTTATTGGAGGAAATCAAAATATCACTTTACAGGAGTTTGGAAGAAGTTAATTCCAACCTTCATGGATGAGTTTGAGGGCTTCAAGACTTCAGTGGAGAAAGTCGCTGTAGTTGTGGTGAAAATAGGTAGAGAACTATAATTAGAAGTGGTACCCTAAGATGTGACTGAATTGTTGCAATCTCCTGATAAAACTTGAACAGATGAGGAGTTGCTTCTTATGGATGAGCAAAGAAAGTGGTTTCTTGAGATGGACTCTTCATACTGGTGAAGATGTTGTACATTGTTGAAATGACAAAAAGGATTTAGAATATTGTAGAAATTTACTTGATGAAGTAACAGCAAGTTTGGAGAGGATTGACTCAAAATTTGAAAGAAGTTTTACTGGGGGTAAAATGCTATCCAACAGCATCACATGGTACACAGAAATCTTTCTTGAAAGGAAGAGTCAATTGATTGGCAAACTTTACTGTCATCTTATTTCAAGAAATTGCCGTAGCCATCCCAACCTTCGGCAACCACCACCCTGACCAGTTTGGAGCCATCAACATTGAGTGAAGACCCTCCGCCAGCAAAAAGGATTATGAGTAACTGGAGACTCAGATGATGATCAGCATTTTTTTTTTTTACCTACATAGTATTTTCTAATTAAAGTCTGCACATTGGTTTTTTAGACATAATAGTATTGCACACTTAATCACGTACTGGTATAGGGTAAACATAAATTTTATATGCACTGGCAAACCAAAATAATTTTGTGTAACTTACTTTATTGCAAGTGAGAAGGAGAGGAGTAGAGAGAAAAGTATGTGTGTGTGTGTGTGTGTGTTTGTGTGTGTGTGAGACAGAGAGAGGCTGTTGAGACTGTTTGAACTTTTAGATCCAACTGTAAGTGTAACTCTGAATTTTAACCAATGGTAGTAAAACAGGATGCAAAGGAAAAAATCCAGATTGAAGAGTAAAAGACTTAAATTCTGGCACAATAAGGATATATTGATAAAATTAAGTATCAGAGGGGACTCTATGAAATGAGGAGAGGGGATTTGTCTTAGATAAAGTTTGCATCATTATTTTCTTTGATGCTGAAGAAAGGAGAAAAGGATAATAAATATGCAGAGGCATGTTAACGTGGAAAGAAGCAGAGTTGAAGAAGTTGGTATTTAATGGCTAAGATTACCTTCAGACACTAGGAAGAAAGGTTAGCAATCATTTGACACATAATCAACATGTTTCATTGACTTTTTTCATAAGCTGTATATGAGATGTTGCTTTCATAAGATGCTCTGTGCTATATTCTACAGTTTATTCCTTATAAATAGTAGAGAGAAATATGGAAAGTAGTAGAAGATATGGAAAACCCTTGAAATATATTACACGCACACACAAGATACACACACACACACACACACACACACACACACATGCCTTATGGGCATAGGTGCATTGTCTGCTGCAGCACTGCTATTGGCGAATGCAGCAATAAGTAAACCAAAGCACTAGAATTAAATTCGTGCCTTGATATCGTTAGCCAGCCAACTCATGATAGTGCTCAAAATGAACATGGTCATTCTTAGTCTGTATGTTTTTCTCCTTTTTTCCTTATTCCTTCCTTGTGAATGTTTACAATGTGCTAGGCACAGGGATTACAAGTTTGAACAGGATTGATACCTCTGCCCTCAAAGTGGTGAACAAAATAACAGAGGGATTAAGAAGGGACCAAATATTTCAGGTGTCTGAAGTCTTGTATCTATTTTGCCAACTGTAGAAGTTTTTATAAGAACATTATTTATTGATAAATTGTCAAGACAGAATCAGCTGTGCTTATTTTTATTGAAACTGGAAAGTTGATTATGTCCAACAAGCTTGACAATTTATGTGGATAAACATTTGGAGAGAAATCAGTCTTTTAAAATAGTGTGCTCAGCTAGACTGCCTCCAGTTTTCCTTTATTTAACTAAAGATCAGTAATAATATTTCAGCTTATATCTTTTTCCTTGCTACCCTCTCTCCACTTGGTAAGGGTTCATTAATCAAAAACCTTATTTGCTTTGCATGTGTGTATGTGTGTGTGTGTGTGTGTGTGTGTGTGTGTATGTTTGTGTTTGTGACAGTTAAAGGGCATTAAATTATTTGCAATGATTTCTTTATCTTCCTGAAAGGTTTTAGCACAGGGGAACTATTCACTGTGTGAGGTGAGTTGGAAGGGATATTAGTCCCTGTAGAGGTTACACAAACGATTGTACCAAACTACAAACTCGTGGTGGGAATGTAACATAATTCCAAAGGAAAATATTTCATGTACATTACCCTGTCATGTACTGCTCTCTGTAGGGTTTAAATTTCAATAGTGGCTGGCGTGATAGGATACACAAGCATTGCCCAATATTTAATTCAGATTTTGCTTATATAACATCTAAAACTGGTCTGCTCAGAACTTTAATACCGTTGAAGGAAAGCTGCCACTGTCTCCTTATTACCTTTGAACACCAATTGTTGATTGGCTGTATTGTCGATTCATTTCCCACATGATATTGGAAGTCATAGTCATACCCAAGGCCTTTGCTTATTACATCCATTTGTTTACTATTAAATCTGTTCTAGTTTTAGTAGTTGGAAAAAATCACAGTTGACGTGAAGTTACCCTCTCCCTTATTTGCCATTTTATTTATATTTCAGTCTTGAATATAGAAAACAAAGATAGGAAAAAAAAGAACCGGTTAAAATATTTTGTACATCATATCAAAAACTTTTCTAAACTCAGCAACTGATGTTCATACCCACAGGTTGAGGCCTTCTCCAAATGATCCACTGGCTTTTGTCTGTTAATATAATAGAAAACCAACATTGTTCAATTGAAAGAACACTTGAGCTGGGGACCAGAAATTTGGCTTTAGTTTCACCTCTTGCAATCATAATATGCACTGCCTTGAGTGTTCACTTAACGTTTCTGAACCTTGTAATTTTATAAAACAGGAACAATAATATGAACATATTTCCTATAGATCATCTTTAGAATCAAATAAGATAAATTATGTGAAAGTGTTTTGTACATTTGTATAGTACTGTACAAATGAAAATTATGACAATGGAGGTGAATTGCCATATTATCGATTTTGTTTACTTGTTGTTTTAGATCTCAGGGGAAATATCTCTAGAGTCATATTGCCCAGAATAAGTAAGCATCAGTATTATTAGAAAGAAAAGTTCCATCTTGTCTTTCTCACAAGTATAGATTTTGATTGTTCATCAGTGAAATGATTCTTTTAAGACACATAGTGTTGTCATGCATTGCACATATTCATATATACTTTCATTCTTAACCAGAGGAAGTCATAAAATTCAAATAGATTCACAGTGAACAATTCAGAAGAACAGAAGCTTTTATAAAACTTTCAGTTCTTTTCATTATTGTCTCAACCAGAGAGCTGGTACTTAATGCAAAAAGTTCTAATTGGCTCCATGCTTATTTAATAGTACTTTTAAAATACTTTTTATTTCCAGCAAATTTAATTATAATTCTTTTGCCACTCCTTGAATTATTTGGTCAAGAGTATTGTATTACCCTTTGATAGTAATTAAGTTTTAATTTTCTGACATGTAAAATTTAAGTAACATGAGATCTTCAAAAATATAGTTTTTAATATATAAATTATATGAGCATTGAGAAATAAAGAATAGTTAGAAACTTGTAAAATTTTGTCTTTAAACAGTGGCAAGTCTAAAAGAACCTAAGTTCCAGGAAAGTTAACATCAGAATACTCCTCTAAAGCTGTTCATGATGGGATATTGGTTGACTTGCTTATAGTCAATCTTGGGAGACCATATAGTTTACCTCTACGAGGTTCCACAGGGCATCACATGGCCACAACTTATTAGGTTCCTCTGAGTTTCACCAGTTTCTAGTTTTGCTCTGTATTATTACAATACTTTGAAATGAGGTATTGGGGATGAATGAGGAATGGAAAAGTAGAGGGGATTTAAAAAATGCATTAAAATTCCACTTTTAGGATATAACACTCACATTTTTATGGTTTTACTAAAATGAATGTGTTGTTATATACAAACAAGCAGAAATCTTTTGTGTTGTGTTCAGTTAAAGAAATCTCATTTAAAAAGCTAAATTTAAAAATATTAGTTATACTATGTATAGGCAATGAAATAAAACACCACGTACTCTTATATATTACCGGTGAGAATGTAAATTGCTGCAAACACTTTTAAAACTGTTTGCCAGTATCTAATAAATGTTAACATTCAAATACTCTATAATCAAGTTTTTCTACTTTTAGAGACCTACCTAACAGAAACACATACATATGTATACCAAAAGGCATGTATAAGAATATTCATATTCATATTATTAATAGTATCAAACTAGAGACCCAAATGTCTGAATGACAAAACTATTTGTCTACAGTGATAGAAGTCAGAAAGCGATTACTTTGGGGGAAGAGGGAAGGGTTAGTGATGATGAGGAGGCTTCTGGGATCCTGGTAATATTTTACCTCTTGGTCTAGGTAATAGTTACACAGGCACGTTAATTTTGTGACAATTCACTGAACTATACATTTGTAACTTGGGAATACTTCTGAATGTATATTATGCTTCAAAAGTTTTAAAATAAAAATGATATTTATCCAAGAATCAACCAAAGCATCAATCAAATGTGAAAGTAGAATAAAGGCCTTTTGCAAAAGTCCCAAACAGCCTTTATAAAGAAAACTACTTACTGATATATCCTAGCAAATAGAGGGATAAACAAAGAGTCATGAAGATGTAGGATCCAGAAAGAGAGAATCTGGTTTGGGAGATAACAAAGGGAAATTCAACGTTATAACCATGAGCAAGCCTAGGGAATGAGGGTCCTATGTAGACAAAAGGACAGAAAACTCCAGATGCTTAAGAGATTTAATGTTATCCCAGAGAAATGCAAGAATTTATGGATTTAATAAAAGCAAATCATTCAAGAAAATAAAGGTCAATAGAAAAATAATGATGAATAAAATGCACAAATATAAACAAAGAAAATAAAACCAGAGAAAGTTTGTTGGCTCTACCATGTACAGTATTTATACAGTTATAATAATATAATATAAATCCTGTTTATTATTATCCGAATACCAAGGTTTAAATTTGGTTTCAAAACAGATTTCAAATGTTGGTAACAACTTTGAAATGTGAAAATCAAATTGTGGATGACAGAAAGTTGGAGGCAGGAGTTGTATGAGAGTGAAAGACTGGCGGAGACATAGACACTTCCTTTTAAAAATTGAGTGCAATGACGAAGGTGTTGGCTATGGTTGATTGGCCAAGGCTGAAATGTTGGAATGTGTTATTTAAAGTCGGAAAATGTAACGAACAGGAAGACTAAAATCAGCCATCTCTATTGGGAGGGGAATGGGGAAGTGGGCTATAAGTGAGTTAAATCTTCATCTATCCTATCAGGAATCAAATCATAATGTCAGAGAAAATCAAGAAATAATAGAGTGAGAAAATCGTTAAAAGATACAACAGTCTCACTGAGAACTTAAAAAAGCAATTAAGATTAAAAGTTGTTACTTCTGGAAAATAGGACTGGGGAGGAGGTGCAGGTATCAGATAGGGGCCTATTTATTTTCCTCATAAGCCCTTCTGTACTATATTTGATTTTTTAAATGAAGGGCAAATATTACTCAGAAATACTTGATTAGTAAGTTTTAATGGTTTGTTGATTCCAATGTTTCCATTTATAAAAATTTTTAAATAACTTTGCATCTATATAAAAGTATGTTTTTGATTATTGGTGTAACTAATTACCACAAATTTCTTGGTTTAAAAAACCACAACTTTATTATCTTGCACTTTTGTGTGTCAGAAGTCCAACAAAAGTCTCGGTGGGTTCAAATCAAGTTGGTGCTCCTTTCTGGAGGCTCTAGGGGAGAACCCACTTCTCTGCCTTTTTCAGCTTTGAGAGGCTTCCCACATTCCTTGCTTCACGACTCCCTTAATCAGTCTTCAAAACCATCAGTGTCCAATCTCTCTAACCCTTCTTCCATCATCACATCTTTCTATCTTATTGATCACAGACAGAAAAATTCTCTGATTCCAGGAACTTGTGTGATTAGATTGGGCCTACCCAGATAATCCAGGATAATCTCTCTATCTCAAGGTCTGTAACCTTAATAACATCTACAAAATACTTCTTGCCATGTAAATTAACATGTTCACAACTTCTGAGAATTATAGCATGAACATCTTTGAGGCAATTTTTTTTTTCCCACAAAAAAGTTAAAACTTAACTGTACCAAAAGTTATCTACAACCCTACCATACTGGTATATCCAGAACAAAAATATATAAACTCCTAATTATGACATTAAAATCATGAAAATAAAGCCAAACTTGTGATGAAAACTCTTCCCATGCTCCCCCACCCCCGAGAAAAGAGAGGTTTGTATGTGTTTCTCAGGAGTCTTTGGTTTGTGCGCACTGAGCATATTTTAGCTGGGTATCTCCTGAGGGAATGGGATGAACACACACATTTGGTGTGAGGAAGCAAAAAGTGGTGAGATCTTATGAGAGAGACTAAGAGAGGAGTAGTGTTTGAGGAAGGGTTTCTACCTGTGGAATTAACTTGACCCCACTAGCGTGCAGCACCTCCGATGCTATGGGATACCTTGGGCTCTGTACATGTTATGCACCATATACAGTACCTTGGAAAGCACTGGAAATTATCCTGATGGACCTCCAAAGGACTCTGAGTTTGAACCATTGTGAGTATCCCCAATCCCCAACAAAAGTGAGTGACCAATCAGTCATAGGGCTAGCACCCAGCAGCAGCTACAGACTACAAAGGCTGGACAGTTATGTCCTTGGGCAAAGAGTGCCCTGTTGTACTCCACTGTGTGCACTTAGGACTCTTAGATGATCTCATAGAGTGGGAAAGAGAGACATCACATTATTCCAGCCCAATTTCTCACCAGTTAGGTGGAGAGGGAACAAGAAACAGATTAAATATGATATGAAAAAATAAAGGAAGGTGGCCGGGTGTGGTGGCTCATGCCTGTAATCCCAGCACTTTGGGAGGCCGAGGCAGGCAGATCACGAGGTCAGGAGATTGAGACCATCCTGGCTAACATGCTGAAACCCCGTCTCTACTAAAAATACAAAAGAATTAGCCGGGCGTGGTGGCGGGTGCCTGTAGTCCCAGCTACTCGGGAGGCTGAGGCAGGAGAATGGCGTGAACCCGGGAGGCAGAGCTTGCAGTGAGCTGAGATCGAGCCACTGCACTCCAGCCTGGGCAACAGAGCTAGACTCCATCTCAAAAAAAAAAAAAAAAAAAAGGAAAAAAATAAGAAAAAAAGGAATGTGATAATTTGTACACCTACCTATCATGTACTAAAATTTATATCACATCCATCAGGTTTTTGTTGGTTCAACATAAGTAGGTGCTACTCGCTTCTAATTCTTGGGCAAAAAAAATATTTTTATACCTCTGTACCTTTGTTTATGCTGTTCTTCCTTCCCAGAATGTCCCTTCTCTCTCCCAGTCAGGCTTCAAATCTCAGCTCAGTAAAGACTTCCCGACCTAACTGGACTTCTTATTACCCTTTACTCTGAGTTCCTGTAGCATTCCTAACTATGACTCCAGACTCTGTTACAGCACTTGCCACATTGCACGAGAAATTGTTCCCTGTCTTAGTTTCCTGATTGCTAGTGATAAATTAGGGTCTCAGAGGGGACAGGTATGTAAATATATAACTTACTTACTTTGAATCCTTATATACCACTAAATGTGTTCCCCCAAAAGCAGATTATCCCTTTATATTGATATCATATTCAGGTCATGGGACCCTTCCAAACCTCTGGGTATAGCACTTTGTTCTGAATTATTGACTGTCTTCCTCCACAGGTTTGGCTAGCACAGTGCCAAATAGGAGCCATTATGGGTGAAACTGCCTTTCTTACTGGATAAAATCCAGAGCTTTCACATTGTGGAGGCCTCAAAAACCATGTGGATCTGGAATCTATAAGCAGTTCAGGAAACAAAACAAACATAAATGGCTGCACCAGTCTTGTGGACATCTATAGAAATGCTTCCTTCACCTTGTTAGAGCATAGAAACCCCAAATAAATTAGTGGAGGACAGGGAAGTGGGCTTTGGATGTAGTTTTACATTACTTGTCCAGAATGTACTAGATATGCAGTATTGGACAATTTATTTCATCTATGATTCTCAAACTTCTCTGTAAAATGAGAATTGAAAATGGTATCTCCAAGGCTTTTGTGATGTTTAATGAGATAGCATCTGAGTTTCCTGTTCTATTGCTTTGCTCATGACAACATGTAAAAATGCGATTTGACCTATCCTGGCTAAACCATGACTCATATCTAACACAAAGAGCGCACATGTCCCTTTGTGCATGAAGGAAACTAATATTTTATTGAGAAGCTATTACATCTTAGGCACTGTGTGATTTATGGATGGAATACAAAATAAACAAGATTCATCACCTTTTTTTTTCTCGAGATGCTTGAATCTTAGTTGAAAATACAGGGTATAGATAAGGCAAATAGTCCAATATTTAAACATCAATGTGGGATACACTATAAAATAGCCACATGTGATCTAGTGAGGCATGCATTCTGTAGACTCCCTGCTGTTGTCAGTAGCATTACTTAATAATGTTGTTGGGACACAGGGGAGAAGAAGATGGTCTCAAAATCGACTTTTCGATGATAATAAAGACAATTCTTATTTAATGTGTTTGAATGACTAAATCTTCCAAACAGTTATCTAAGCCAAAAAATAGCTTTTATTTTAAACTATTGATCCTTGAACAATAACAGCTTGATTAATCCTAAATGTTGAATCAATGAGGTGCTAAAAGGATGATCTGGGCCACTGATGGTTAAATAAAATCCTTTTCACTTCAGCCCTTGCTGAAGTTCCTTTAAAATTTTTCACATTCATTTTCCTGCCATAAGCAATAGAATGTTGTTAAAAATAATGTACTCTGATGATAAGTTATGGAACATCATGGAATTATAAAAAGAGTAGAATATTGAGATGGACAATTAATGACCCTAAAACATTAAAAAAAATTTTGGGGGTGGATTCCTAACCTCTCACATAAGATTTCTGGTTTTTGTCTCATCATGTCGGGGATATTTTTGTGATGAGTCTTTCTATAAAATTAGAGTAAGCAAAATATTCCAATGCACTGAAAGCCATGGTTACCTGGGTTCCTATAAACCAGGATTTTTCTCCATCTGTTAGGTAAGATATTGATAGAAAAGTCTTCTGCTATATTTGATGCCAAATTGCTAGCTTGGATTTAGAGATGAAGGTTTTTAAAAATGCAATGTACCGGCTACAGGTTTTAGTGCCAACTGCAGAGATCAATATCATTTATACACCACAGTGGGAGCATTTATTAAGAAATCACTCCGTCTCTGATTCCCAGGGAGAAAATCAAGCTTCACACTTTGTGTTTATGTGGCAGTTGTCTCCACAGATCACAGTGAGCCCTTGTGAAGTCCAAGTGAGCTGTGTTCTACGTAATGTGTGCTGTGCTTGTAACTTGAGAGTGTGAGTCTGGTTTCTTCCCATTCCCCTAAGCCTCTTCTTCTAGAATTCACTAATATTAGACTGATTCATTTTGGAGCTAAGAAGCCTTATTGGAAAGTAATTCAAAAAAGGGTTGACACCTGGAATACAGACCTACAATGGCATGACTGGCTGACTGAATGGCACCTGCAGGAAGCCAGATTGCTGTGGTGGACTGTGGGACCAGTGGGAAACTATCAACCCTGAGTGAAGATAAGCTAAACTCAGCCACAGGGCCTGAGGGTTGGAGAAATACAGTGGTGCTAGGTAAAATATGGTGACTGTAACTCAATCATGTGCAAACTTTGGATAAAGTTTGTATATGTTGAATAGAAATATATATTTTATAAGAAGATAAATATTAACATGCATGTGTTACTAATCTTATACCCCTTATCATTTCTCAAGATTGATATATAGTCTTTGGCTATTCAACTTCTTTTCCTCCTCTGTATTCTAAAAAGATTTCTGCTTTCACCAAAGTTGTTCTTGAGATTTGTGATTTATAATCTTGTGAGTAGTTAGAAATGCATGGTTGGCTAGTATATCAGGGAAAGTGATGTGTTGAGTTGAGGGTTGTGCTGAAGATGGGGAACTTTAGATGGGGAACTTTAGATGAGAACCGGGACTGGATGATTTAGGGGTAAGGGAAAGTGATGTTGAGGCCAGGAAATGATCCAGATTTTGTGGGGCTGGAAACTTATACAATAATTGAGATCTCCTTTGAGAGACAGAACACAAAATTACAAAAAATTAGGTGTGAAATTGAGTGTTTATTTAGCAAAAGAAAATAAATCACAGTAAGTCCCAATGATAAAGGGCAGATAAATATCACAAAAGTCACTGAATGCATAACACATTTATTATTATTGCACACTTTTATTATGGACTGAATGCTTGTATCACCACTAAATTTATGTGTCTAAGCCCTAATTCCCCAATGTAATAGTTTTTGGAGATGGGGCCTTTGGGAGGTGATTAGGGTTAGATGAGCTCAAGAAGGTGTAACCTCATGATGGAATTTGTGTCTTTATAACAGACGTGAGAGAATAATCTCCCGCACACATGTAAAGAAGAGATCCTGTGAACACATGGTAAGATGTTGGTAGTCTGCAAGCCAAAAGAAGAAGCCTGAGAATGAAAACTATCTTGTTATCACCTTGATTTTGAACTTTCCAGCCTTCAGAACTTCGAGAAATAAATTTCCGTTGTTGAAGCCACTCAATCTATGATATTTTGCTATGGTAGTTCAGGAAGACTGGAATATCTTTATACATATATTTTCACATATTTATTATATAGATCATATTTTTTCATACATATTTTTGGTTGTATAGCTTGAGCACTTCTCTATAGAAAAACATGTGTTCTTCTAAATATTTTCAGCCTTTATATAATTGGTTGAAGTGTGTATTTTATTATTAAAATTGTGATGTGACAATATATCAATTATCTCACAGATATAGTAATCATTTATAGAGTTGTGCCTTAAAACCAAAGAAATTCTGATAAATTCTATTTCCCATCAAAAGACATGGTTCTTTTAAAATTGCAAATGCTGCATTATTATTTTCCTAAAAGAAGAGGATTTCTCTACAATTTTACATTTTTGATAATTTGAAGTATTTTCCACATACTAGTTTCTGGCTCTCCAATTTCGAACCTGGTTTCTTCCTGACTACAAACAGTTCTGGTGCCTGGTGCTGTAGGACAGATTCAGTTTGCAGCACAACCTCTGCTTCTGTGCCTTTGTGTTTATGATAGTGGGTGAGTTGGCATGGCGGGTAGGAGTATTCCTGAAAACCATTCCAACCTGGAAAAGCTAGAGATGACTATAAACCACATAAATATATTCTATTCAAACTACATGTATCTTAGATTTAACCATGCCTTAGATTTCCAAGATGCCCATAGTCCACTGTCACCCAACACAGGAGCAAGTGTGACAGAGGGGAAGTCAGAGTGGGAAAAGACAACAATCTTAACTACAGTATTTTCACTTAAAATATTTTTCCAGATTTTACAAAAACATGATCACGTGAATACATTGCTAGGGTCTTCCTTTTCCCTGTTGGTCTTCTGACTCATTGTCTTATCCGTTTTTGAAAGTGGAATATTAAACTCTTTTTGTTGAATTTTCTATTTGTCTCGAATTCTCTCAGTTTTTGCTTGATGTATTTTGGGTCTCTGTTGTTAGGTGCATATATGAGGTTATGTTTTCCTGATGGTATTGTACTTTTAGCATTATATAATTTTTCTCTTTATCTCTAATAATTTTTTTGTTTTAAAGTCTATTCTGGCTGATTTACTACAGCCACTTCTGCTCAGATACTTTTGAGGGAAATTTACAATTGTTGGTTTGATATTGTATAAAAGGCAATATCATTTTTATCTCTATATCAAAAACTCACTATGATGGGAGAAGGGAGAAAGTTTACATTAGAGAAATAAATACTGTATCATTTGGAATATGTAACCTTTATTATAGCTCGATTCTTATTTGAATTTTGGTCAGTGAGGGTAGGGTATTTTGATAGCTGTGTGAAGTGTCAGTTGCACAGATTGAATATAAAAAAAAAAACACTTCAAAGTTGTACTTTGGAATTCTTCCAGTTTGGGGTGAGGGAGGAAACAATATGGGCTTGGGTTTTTCTTTTTCTGGAGTTCAACTCCAGTGAAATCATGAGAGCTTGCTTGTTGATGAGGATGATTTGTCTAAAGTTCCATCACCATCCAGCAAGATACCCAAGCTTGACATCTTGGAATGATCCACAACTCCTCCTGCTTTCCCATGTCCCACATCAGTACAGATGTGTGTTCAGCTCTGAAGTCTTGCCTGATTTATCACTGTTTCTCACCTCTACCTTCTCTTCCTACAGATGCTATTAGCCTCTGTATCCCCCAAACAGTTTTTATACCTCTGTTATGGCACTTCTCACATTGTATTTTAATGATTTTTTTTATATCTAGATCTCCCAAGTACATTAGATAGTGAGCTTTTTGAGAGGAAAAACTATATATCATTTAATCTTGGTATCTTTTATGTTCATGCTACATGCCTAATAGATGCTTAAACCTTTAAAAAACTTGAACATGACCATCCAATATATTTAGTTAGTTAATGCTAGAGTTTATTTGGAGGGTAAAAAAAGAAGAAAAAAAAAAGGGTAATTGTCACTACTTGTGTTTGTTATTATGAATGTCACCCTAGAACTTAGGAGAAATGGGTTATATAATTATATATTTAAATATTTATATATTTACTCATTGAGATAATCTGTACTCATTAAAATAGTAATTGGCATATGTTCTTTTTGGCTTTTATGTTCTGCTTGGTGAAATTATAGATAGTTGACATATAGCCAGATTTTATTTTAAATGGCTGTACACCAAATATAGTTTACAAAACAAGGACATTCATGGAAACAGCAGTGTAAGAGCCCATTAGTAACTACAGGCTCTTAACAGATTGTTTGGTTGAAAATAGCTTACACTTAGTCTAGTAGAAGAAAGAATTTCTTCAAACTAGGATTTTCCTCTATCTCCATAGTTATTATGTTTGCCAGGTATCCAGGAATGTTGATAGGTCAAAATAGTTGATTAAAAAAACAGCTTGGATTATTTCTACCAAATAGTTGAGATTCTTTTCAGGCCCAAGATGGAGAACCATAGAATCTTGAATTTAAAGGGATCTTTCGATCAACATAGCCTGACTTCCATATTTTACAAATAAAGAAAATGAAGTCATAAGAATAGAAAGTGATTGTTTCAAAGGGCGAGAACCCACATTTTAAAAGTTCTAGCCTAGTAGTCTTTCCCCCACATCATTCAGCTTCTTACAAAGTATTTAACAAATACATTCAATACAATCTTTATCAAAATCCCAGATCTCTGTTTTGTAGTCAATGACAACCTGAACTTAAAATGATCTAAGGGACTAGAATAACCAAAACAATCTTGAAAAAGAATACAGTTGGAGGACTCACACTTCCTGGTCTCAAGTCTTAGCATAAAGCTACAGTAATTAAGACACTGTGGTACTGGCATAAGGATAAATATAAATATCAACAGAATAGAATTATAAATCCAGGAATCAGCTCTTACATTTATTCAGTTGATTCAACAACAGTACCAAGACCATTCAATGAATTGAGAAATAATAGTCTTTCTAACAATTTGTGCTGGGACAACTGGATATTCACATAAAAAAAGCATAAATTTGGACTCCTTACCTCACATCTTATCCAAAATGAACTCAAAGTGAATAATAGATCTAAATAGAAGAGCTAAATCTGTAAAATCTTAGAAGAAAACATAAATATAGGCATAAACCTTTGTGGCCTTGGTTTAGACAATAGCTTCTCAGGTAGGACACAAAAAACACCAAAAACCAAAGAAAAACTTAGATAAATGGACATTATCACAATGAAAACCTTTGTACTTCAAAGTTTACCATCAGAAAAGTGAAATGACAATGTTGCAGGACTGTTCCTTAGTTCAACTAAAGATGGCCTCCTTGTCTGTCCCACTGCCACGAAAAATTAGGCTCACAGACAGTTTGAAGGGTGACTGAAGCAGGGTTTTATTGGGTGAAAAGGGAAAAAAGAGGGGAAAACAGGGACTCTCGCAAGGCCATAGTCCCTGCTGCAGCACTTCCCACTTGGCAGTTTGAATCCTAGTTTCCACACAGGAGGAGGAGGGGCCAGACTCCTTTCTGCTGCAAAGGGCGTGAACTTCCCGAGGCTCCATCTCAGTGGGCAGGCTGGTTGGAGTTTCTCCAGGGACCCCCATCTCTCCAGGGATGTCTCATTCCCACCTCTAAACAAGTACATCTGATTGCTGTTAGATTAAGGATAAGGACAAAGACCCATCTTAACTGCTTCCTGCTGACAGGGGGATACTGTTTTGGGGAAATGGCAGTCAGAGCTCCCTCAGAGGTCTATCTAAGGGTTCCCAGCAGAAGGGGACATTGTCAGAGGCTCCAGTTGCATGACTGTTTGGAGTTTGATGGCCTGAAGGCAAGAACAGACAAACCAGGTTATTAGAAAGCATGTATCAAAATGAAACAAGGGGAGGGGTAAGGACAGCTCAAAAATTCTGAGGCCTTTTACCAGTTTGCACAGGGAGGCCAAAAAGCTCAACTGGTAGACAAAAGGTTACCCTTTTGCCAGCATGCTGGGCTTCTGGGTTCCCTTCCCTGGAGCCCAATCCTAAGCCAATCAGTTCAAGGTTTGGGAAATTAACTCTTTCCAGTTTGAAGGATGCATCTGAGGGGAGTGTCTCATAGTATGGAGACAAAATTACCTATTAGTGAAGACAGGACAGAGGAGAAGAAAGAAAAAAGGATCCTTTTAAAGGAATCCAAGGGGTTTAGGATGCATTTGAAAGGGGTACAGACTGAAGATGAATGGCTACCCATCTACAAAGAGGGGAGCAGGCATCCCTGATTCCCTTCTCTTCCTAGCAGATACCTGGGGTAAGTAAGGGAGAGAGGGAAGAGCATTCTCTTTCCCTCTTCCCTCCTTGCATACCTGAGTTCCAGTGACCTTGGCAGGCACCACCATTAGTGTCAAAGCGACTCGCACCCATGAAGCAGGGGGACCTAGAGAGTGAGAATCATCTGCTCTTACCCACATACGCTGTATCTCCCATGCTATCAGTAGGCTTGACTTCTCGAGACCTCATTTATGCCATGGGTACTAACGTGGCCTTTATCCATGAAACAGGAAGCTTGGGCTTGGCTTAATCTGGAGGAATCAGCCACGCTCACCCGCGCTGTGCCTTTTAACCACTGTTGTCATTTGCCTCTGGATGCCTCAGATCAAGTTTCTTTCTTAGGGCTTTGACCCTAAGCTTGGAATTGAGTCTGGGACAAAAATGTGTCTCTGGGGGGTTGCACGGACTCTTTATCATAAGCCTAATGCTAAGGTGAAGCTGTGGAACTGAGTCTTCCTCCAACAAGGGAGAGGAAAGGATGTCTTGTGACACACCCAGATAACTGGTAGCTGTAGTTATGCTTACTAGGATTTGGGAGCATGGTGCTTGGCTTTGGTAAGCTCCCTTGATTTTACTTTACCAAAAGAAAAACGTCCAAATAATGGGCATCCTGTTTATTCCCATCACCTGGCAGAATTTGCAGGATAATTGCTCAGAACTAGAACATTGATCCAGATTTCTACAACAACACATAGAGTAGGAAAATATATTTGCACACTATATATCTGACATAGGATTTGTATCCAGAAAAAAAAAATATATAATCTTACAACTCAACAATTAAAAGGTGAATCACCCAGTTAAAAATAGGCAAAGATTTGAATCAACATTTCTGAAAAAATATATATGAATAGCTAATAAGCACATGAAAAGATATTCAATACTATCAGTCATTAGGGAAATACAAATGAAAACTCTATGCCTCAGAAATTCTACTCATAGATGAGTACTTAAGAAAAATGAAAATCTATGTCTACCCAAAAATTATACTAAAATATTCATTGTAGCATTATTCATAATAACAAAAAGGTACAAACAACCCAAATGTCCATCAACTGATAAATGAGTGAAGACAATGTAATCATATAATGCAATATTAATTATTTGGCAATGAAAAGGAATAACATGCTGAATGATACCACAACACAGATGAACCTTGAAAAAATTATGCCAAATGGAAGAAACCAGTCACAAAAGACATTCTAGATGTTACATAAAATATCTAGAATAGGCAAAGTCCTATAGACAACATCTAGTTTATTGGTTGCCAGTGGCATAGTAAAGGGGGAAAGCAAAGGGGTGGAGTTTTGCTTGGAGTGATGAAAATGCTCTAATGTTAGATAATGTTGACCATTGTATGACTCAAACTGTGCCAAAATCCACTGAATTTGACATTTTCAAAAGACTGAGTTTTATGGTATGTAAATTATCTCAATAAAGATTTTATATATATATATATATATATATAAAACTTCTATGTGTCAAGAACTATTAGTAACTCCATTTTGTGAATTAGAAAACTTAGGCACTGGCCTAATTTTGGCATTTACCTAAAAATCATATTGATAATGAACAGCAACTCCAGGATTTGAGTCCAGCTGATCCTTTGTCCTACTCAAGGCCTTCATCTTAAACTCAGCTTAATTGTTGATTTATGGGTTATTGGGGGCTATGTTATTGCTATGATGGAATCATGTGGTGTTGTACCCCTAAGATATATATAGTGAGTGAGGAGGCAGTATAATAAACAACCTGGAATCAGTGGCTGAATATCCTTGCTTGTATAGAATCAACAGTGGCTTTCCATGAAACTAGGTTAAAAAAGCATACATCTTTCTTCTTATATAATTATCCCATTTGGAAAATAAAATGTACAAATGAAACTCTGTGGCTTGCTAATGTGTCAAAGCAGAAAGTGCCTTCTGCATAGAAAACCATGTCAAAAAACCCCCAAGCCTCACTCTCATTATGGACCAAATGAAATTTTTCCAAGGTAGAGGTGATAATGTATTCTCAGGTTTCTGAATATCAAACATATGAGGGTACTCAGGGACCTCCCAAACATATATTTCAAAGATAAGAATCTTTTTATCTTCAAAGAATCAACTTACTATTCAACAAAGATGATTACAAAATAAGACAAATGGAATTATTCTGCCTCACAGTTGCCATATAAAAATACATGTGTATATATACCAAAGTAGTTGAGAAAGATTAGAAGTTTGTGTAATTGAAAGAAAATACATTACAAAAGTTACAAGTGAGTCTTTGGAGACAGTGCCCCCTACTGTTTCTCATTAACAAGAGGAATGAGCAAGGGGGAGGGAATCAAAGGTATGTGTCTACAAAAGAGAGAGCAATGTTTAAAAGCAAAGGTTCTAGAATTCAGAGTTCAATCTTCTAGGTTCTGAATCTGTCCCTTACTCTCTGTGTGCCTTGGTTTCCTAATGGATAAAATCAAGATAATGACAGTGCTTATATCAAGTGGCTGTAGGAAGGATAAAAACGACAGAAGGAAAGGGTTTCCTGTTAATAGTTGGTACATTGTATGTTATTGATGTGTATTAGCTATTATCCTTATAAATATTCATAAATAATACACTAGAACTGTGTTTTTCAATAAAGTATCCCATAGTCATGTGTGGCTATTTAAAGTTAAATGTAGATTAATAAAAACAAAATGAAATTATAAACTCAGTTCCTTAGCTGCACTAGCCATGTTGCAAGTGCTCAGTAGTCACATATGGCTAGTGGCCACCATATTGCAGAGGAATTATATCCATCATCACAGATATCAAAGTCTCAGTGACAAATAGCCAGCTCTGTAGCCTCTCTAATTTGATTGAAGGTGAAAAAGAAATCTTTCCCCTTCTTCCACCACTGGGTCTGGAAATGCACAAGGCAGTGACAACTCTCTCCCAAGATATCCTCTCTCTCAAAGCCATTCCCCCTCAACTCTTAAATGCTCTCCAAGACAATGCTGGGCTTCTGCCAGCTGAATTTGTTTTACAATTACCTAGCCAGTACTCTTAGTTGGTCCCGTACCAGACTTAGAATATAAGACCACTTAGCAACTATTACATTATTGCCAAGATTTAGAACCTCTGCCAGAATTTTCATTTTATCAGCTGTCCCTACTGCATCAATGTGTGTCCTTCTTCTAGTCTCCCTTAAACTTCTAACTTCTGAGTTCTGGATTTATGTGATCTAAAAAACCAAGTAACCAAACTTATTATAATATATAAGAGTAAGACTCTAGAAAGGGCTGTTAGTCCTGTGCAAGAATGTCAATGCATAAACACTTAAAGACTTTTTTAAAAAAATAAATTTCTTCCTGGCCCCTGCCTGGAGACCTAAGACTGCCACAATTCCTAGCCTGTGAAAAGGGCTTTATTTGCAATATCAGAGATCAATAAAGATGTATGAAGTGATTCTTTGAAAAAGAGTATAAGAAATAGAAGAATAATAGAAGTGAGATTAAAAAATACCTCCACCTAGCAAATCTGCGAAGTATGCAAATTTAGACAAATGGCCAATTCCATTCAGTCATGGGCACATTATGCCAAATCATTCATAAGTTGGCAAAAATCCATCCTTCAACTATAAACCACAAAGAATTCACTTTACATAACACAGTTCAGTATGCTTAATGATGTATTCATTATAATGTATAACCAAATACATTTTAGGCTGTCTATACACATATGCCAGCTTGAGGAAAAGAAATGAAATCATCTAAATGAACATTTCTTGTTTGAATGTAAATGATGTATTTCTTGCAAAGCTGATTTATTGAGAGGTGTGCATGAGAAATCAACTAAGTTAGGCTACATAGGATGGACCTCTGCTATCTTAGTAGACTTATTAGGAAGATCCTAATCCTTCTCATGGTAGACCTGCTGCACTACCATTTTGATGTTAATGTTCTAATACTTTCTGTGTGTAGAGACATCTATAAGGATCCTGCTTCTGGGAAGTGAGATACAACTACTCTCTAGTCCCTGAAGCCTCTCTGGAGTTTTTCCAAGACTCAGGCTGAAGATTGCAGGGGATAACAACACTACCCTGCTATTAGAGCTATCACTTCTCCTCTCTGGTTTTTCTCCTTTCTCAGTCATTCAATTCACCTTATTTTGGATGGTAAAACTTGCTTTTATGTCGTTATGAAATTATCCTGAAACTACGTTTATGAAATAAAGTTTATATATCTTCTGGGTCTTAGTTCTTAATAGCTAAAGGCAAGCTTTTAGAATGCAGCAAACCCTTTCTCTTTCAAAAAGCTAGGATCTCACAAATCAAAAGCACCTTTCTTTTAAGAGTCCATTTATTTCTAAGTTTCAGAATTCAATTTTGAACCTTGAAGTCAATAATTGCTGTTTTGCCATCCCTCTAAAGCAATGGAAGTCATTGAATAATAAATGGGAAAAGGGTCTCTGGGCAACTAGAATACAATACAGCATTTCAATCTTAGGACATAGCGAACAATCAAAATGCCACACTGGTGATACAGATAACACATGCTGTAGACATTTAGAAGATGGAGAGATTTGCAGGGGATGAAAGGGTCAGAGGAAACTTCATGGTATTGGAAAAACTGAGCTAGGCCAGGGTGGGTGGTTTGGGTTTTGGTAGGAAAAAAAGAAGAAGGGGTCATATCTAGCACAGGCAGGAGTGCACAAAGGAAAAAGATCCATTCAGTATGCCAGAGAGGAGCATTCATATGGGAAAGTCCCAGAGATGTGTAGTAGCTGAATGCTTTTAATGGCAGCCTGAAAAGTTAGGGCCACCTTTTCAGTTGCAGACAGGTGCTCTGTGACTTGCTGCGAACTGTTAGACACCTGAGTGAGGGATGTGGCTGCAACTTATCCTACTGAGCCCAAACCTCACCTGAGATCGCTAAGCTGCAGAATAGCACGTTTGTAGAGCACCTTTGTGACACCAAACCTTTGCCCATATATCACATATAATTCTCAAGCCAACCCTGTTGATATGGTTTGGCTGTGTCCCCACCCAAATCTCATCTTGAATTGTAGCTCCCATAATTCCCACATGTCATGGGAGGAACCTGGTGGGAGGTAATTGAATCATGGGGGCAAGTTTTCCCATTCTGTTCCTGTGATAGTGAATAAGTCTCATGAGATCTGATGGTTTTATAAAGGGCAGTTCCCCTGCACATGCTCTCTTGCCTGCCACCATGTAAGAAGTGCCTTTGTTTTTCCTTTGCCTTCTGCCATGATTGTGAGGCCCACCCAGCCATGTGGAACTGTGAGTCCATTAAACCTCTTTTTCTTTATAAATTATCCAGTCTTGGGTATTTCTTCATAGCAGTATGAAAATGGACTAATACACCTGTGAAGGATCTATTCTCCCACCTCCACCTTACAGAAGGAATGGAGTTAGCATATCTTGAAATTTTTTCATAAGTAGTTTGCCTTTTGTGTTTACTACTTAGTAATTGGCTCAATTTGAGGATGGATAGAGAATGTATGGATGAGTGGTTGAGTGTGTGTAGTGTGTGCATGTGTACATTTGTGTGGTATTTATGTGATATGTGATATGTGGCAGGTGTGCGGTATATATATATGTCATATATATACACAGATCACACACACACACACACGTGTGTGTGTGTGTGTGTGTGTGTATATATACATATATATATATATATATATATATATATATATATATACGATACATGTCTGTGGTGTGGTCCGTTCCTTGTATGAGTGATGTGTGATGTGTGTGTGGTATGGTCTGTTCCTTGTATGAGTGATGTGTGATGTGTGTGTGTGTGTGTGTGTGTGTGTATGTTAGCTTGTGCTGCAGTATTTAAGAGAAACAGCTCTGGAGGCAAATTGCTGGAACTGATGACTGTCTTCACTCATGGGCAAATAACTTCTTTGTGCCTTAGTTTCCTTTTCTCTAAAAATAGGGTAATAATAGTGCCTACCCCAAAGATATGTTATAAATTACTATACATAAGGCATTTGGAAGTATGCCTAGTACATTGGTGACACTCAGTAAATATTAGCTGTTTGGTTACATCACTTATACTTGGGTTTTTGGTGACGTTTAAAGGTCTGTCTACCCTTTCTGCTAGTTGACAGCACCTTTGAAGCAGCAGACAGTGACAGTTTATTATAGAACTGTCAGATCCAGGCTAACAGAGAAGATTTTTCTTCAAGTCGTTGCTGATCTCCAGCATTACTCTATTCATCCTTGAATTCACTGCAGATTCTGACAACACACAAAATCCAGAGCAGGTTGGTTTTTCAGATACCTGATTGGGCTGATGAAGAAGAGTCAGCACTCCAGTTTGCACCACTAGTGATAAAAGAAAACAAATATTTCACAAGGACAGTTAGGTGGATGGCTATCAAATATTAATCACAATCACCACTGCAACTCATTCATAGTAGTAGGTGTTTGGGTAAGAGACAGTGTGTTAGCTGCTTATGTAATCTTTTATTCGGAAAAGAGAAATGCCTGTGAAAACACTCTGGGTTTCCACTTAGAATGAGTGGGGACACATCTGGCTGATGATTGAAAGACTGACATTTCAGTAGGCAGCATGGAGCCAGAGGTT
This sequence comes from Pongo abelii, assembly GCF_028885655.2. NCBI lineage: Eukaryota > Metazoa > Chordata > Mammalia > Primates > Hominidae > Pongo > Pongo abelii. The sequence continues at coordinate 30,280,532 of NC_071994.2, read as the reverse complement.
GAGGAAAACTCATTTCCTCTTATTGCCACCTGATCCAGAGAGGTTTTTAGGGCATGGACAATGACAGCTCACCTGGAAGACATTGTATACTTGTCAGGATTATTTTGTTCAGATTATCAACTACAGAGTAGAAAAATTAGTCGTAATTTAATACTAAAAAAGACCTTCCAATTTCAGTAACTGGACAAATGCACAAAAAAGCATATATAAAATATATTTATCTCCTGACTATCAAACATAGTAATCTCTCTTCCGTCTTTGTCTCTTTATTGTATTGCTGTCTTCCCCTCCAGATGGTAAGGTTGATGAGGACAGAAATTTTGCCTCTCTTTCTCATGGCTGTATTTTCTCAACCTGAAATAATTCCAGACACATTGCAGGTAGTCTATACTTAGCTGTTGAGTAATTAAACGAATCCATGAAAAAAAAAGAAAACCACTTAAATGTCCAGAGAGAAAGTTTGGTAAAATATAACACAGCACTTCCATACACAGGAAAAAAATGAAGCCATTAAAAGTGATAATGCACATTTAAACCCCTATGTTGATATGGAAAGACACAATTATATATTTAGTGAAAAAATCATCTTGCAAAGCAGTTTATAGTTATATATATGTATCTCTATACATTTGCTTATAAAAATCTGTAGACTATCAGTAGTGATCTTTGGGTGGGGAGGCAATGGGAGACTTATTTCTTACTTATACCTTTCTGTATTGTCTGAAAAATTTAAATATAAGCATGGATTTCTTTAAAATTCAGAAAAGTAATTTTCTTTAAAAATAGATCTTTTTTTGAGCTTACAAACACTTCCTTGAAAGCCTATATTTCTGCTCTAATTTGCTGCAGCTGCTGAGGGCAACAGAAACTTGGCACTTGAGATTTTTGAGTGGTATCCAGATAATTTCTTCTGCTTAATTAGCATGGGGTTGAACTTGTTGGAGCTTCAGAAGAAAAAAACAAAAAAACGCCAGCTCCTGGCATACAGTAGCCCCTCAACACATGCTTGTTAAGTGAAATGAATAAAGTTGGAGACTTACACATGGCTTGTTCTTTATTGAAGTAGTTCCCGTTGGCTCCAGGTTGAAAGACTTGATCAGTGGCATTCTGGAGAACCGTGACAGTTACCCCAAGTTCAAGGTCTTGCCTATCCCCTCAAATGTATTTTTTCAAAATCTCACCCTTGTAGATTAGATAAGAATGAATGAAAATGGCCTGGTTAGTAATATTAATTTTTTTAATGTGGGAATCAGCTTATGTATTTTATAATAGAATTAGACTGAGTTCCAGATCACACAGTTTTTGAGTGTTGAACTGGTACTAAAACCATTGCTACCATCCTTGCCTTCTGAGATTTTACAAAGTCTGAGAGTTTCAAAATTTAATAAGGACCATAGTCATTTCAGGCCTAGGTCAGTGGGAGACATAGCCTATCAATGAAGTATTAAAATAACCACTGAAGTTACGTTGTCTCTTACTATATACCAGTCACTGGGCTAAATTTATTACTTGCGTTTTCTCACTTAATCCTCCTGGCCACCCTCTAGGGTGGATGCCATTATTATCCCTATTTTAGAGATGTTGTAGCTATCATTAAGGGGACATTAATACCCGGCTTGAGGTCATACATGTGGACTTAATATGACACATCTGGGACACGCAGCCAGCTCTCACCCACTATAGAGTCTGTCCTCTTAAACCATTCTATACTGTCTTTCTGCCTGTTACATTTTTAAATTCATCAGTAAGGGAACAACCTACTTTATGCACATTCCTGATCTCTTCTGGTTCCCAAATGGTCGCATTTGAGATCATTCCAGAAAGATGTGGAGACCTTGCCAACAGCAGGGCTATTTCACAATAAGAGTATATTAAACCTGCTTTGCTTTGTTGTCAATGTTGCTTTGAGTCTCAAATTTAGGCTGTTCAAGTTAAAACTCATAGATCTTTTTAGATAATATCTGGAAATGTAGAGCTACATTTAAGGATTGTGTGACATGCTGGTTTAATTAGCCAATAGAGAAGCAAAAACTGTATTCTTTTGGAAAGATGCCTTCTTTATTGACCTTACATAAATGGAAAGAAATCTGGTTCATCTGATTTCACTTAATTGATTTCCTATTTAAAGGGAAAATAGGCTGTTTGTAGTTATAAACATATATCTCATTAGCTAGAACCTTGCACAGTTTCTTCATTAGGTCATTATTATTTAGGACAGCAAGAGGTAAGTTTGTTTGCAATAGCCTATGCATATAATGATGCAGAAATAGAACAATTAATTTTTTAACATAAAATATCACAGACTGAACACAGGCACCCCAATATAAGAGAAGTCATTTAAGTATTGAAAAAGGGACATGGAGACCAGTTAATTGCTAGGATCTGAAAGTCAGCGGTCTAATCCGATTAAATATGTAAATGCTTCAGTGGTGTTCATTTTCAGTGTCCTTTAGGGCTAATAATTAAATGATGGATTTAGAAATTAATTGCTAGGTAGTGGAGTGCGTGTGCAGAAAACATGGAGTCCTTTCACCAGCTGTGCCCACTTGCAAGTTCTGTGGCCTTGCTCGTTTCTGACTTGGCCATAAAGGAAGTGAAATTTACTCCAAGAACAAATAACCTCCTTCCTCTGCCTTCTCTCTGACATGACAGTCAAAATGAGAGAATATTCTCCCTTGAGGACAGTGCTGTATTGCTGCTTGACTTGTAATAAGTGTCAGGAGAATAGCACTAGGGAAATATGAAAACCGAATCTTAGCGGTCTTGCTCCTCCTGTTAGAGAAGAAAATGCCTGTGTAAACCTGGGTGTCTGGTTCATAAAGGAAAAAGTCTCTTCCTGCCTGCATCAGCCTACAGCCATCTCCACCTCCTTCAGTTCCCAGAGGGAACATTGTCTTAACAGTGCACCCAGAGCATCTCTTCCATTGTCATCTTGACTTATTTAGCTTACTGCATACCTAAGCCTGTTTCTTCTAGATAACTGTATAAGGAGAGCCAGGGGTGTTGGGTGATATGTGATTTCTTGCTAGTATTTTGGCTCCATAATACTGTAGTCATGTGCTGGCATGCTCTGGGTGGGGTCGCTCAGGTACCAGTCTGCCTCTCGGCTCCATCCTAGACAGATAGGCTGGAAGAGTAGCCTGATTGCATTCTAACTAGATATGACCCTTCCTTCTATTGGGTAAACTCATAGCACATTGTTTGTAAATCTGTTATATTATTTATTTGAATTATCCTTGAATGGTACTATGTGCCTAGTATAAGGTCTTACACGTTCCATAAAGATCTCATACAGAGTTAGAGAATATGGAATTAAGTGAATAAGTGCATGATGGGAGAAAATACAAAGTTCTGTCTTCTTGGTAGGTATTGGTCAAAGTAAAAGAAAATTAGAAACATTTTGTATTGAAATCAGCATATCAACTGAGAGACATTCAGATTCAATTCAGATTTAGTTCCGATTGTTTTTTTTTTTTACTCTTAATGTTTTAAAAATAGAGCATGCATGTGGCAACAAGTTCAAATAATAAAAACTAACATGTATGTATCACATTTGTAGGGAGTCCTGATATGTGGGGGATATTTTCTTAAGCACTTGTCCATACTAGCTTTTTTGGGGTGTAATTTACTTGAAAGTACTTTGTACATTTAGACATTGTAAGTGCCAGCTTCCTTCTCTCAATAGCTGACAGCTCTGTATTGTAAGGGACCACAGAAGAGTGTCTTATGATTCTTTACATTCCTGGCAAATTTAATGCCGTCCCTTGTATATAATAGGTGTTTAGTGTTTGTTAGTTGAACAGAACAGACAAACACATTGGACTTCACCTATCTGGGGTTTCATTTATTATTTCTCAATGAAGAAAGTTAAAAGAGATGTTAGAAATGTCCAAAGCTTAACGTAATGAGTGAATTTGTGATAGGAATTTTAGACATGAGTAATGGGAGATATTTTGAGCTGAGTCAATTGTTTTATCATGTCAGGTGAGCAGCCTTCTCTATGCCTACAGTAAAGGCTGCCTATCACTTCTGTTAAAACCCATTGTGTGTGCTCCTCCTTTTTATGGAAAGGCAAAATCGATAGGAGTAGAGAACATAGGGTTTGAATTCAAACCAACCTGGGCTTGAATCCCTACCCTACTGCTGACTAGCTGCTTGTCACTACTGGACAGCTTTCTAAAGCATCTGGACTCAAAGAATCACAAGAATGAAACACATAGGTATGGTGGAAATCAGAGATAATATGACTTACATGGTATATTGTAGGCAGTCAGTGATGATTACTGTTTTAATAATTGTTTTTATTTCAGAAAGCCATATATTCATGGAATATTTCCTAGTGTTTGTAAGGTACCTATGGAGTTCTAATGAAACAAACACATTTCATTCTTTTTAACAACTTATTTAGATTGGTAAATAATAATTATATGTATTGATAGGGTACAATGTGATATTTTGCCCAATTGTACACTGTAGAAAGACTAAGTTAAGCCAATTAACATATCTATCACCTCACCAACTTTTTTTGTGGTGAGAACATTAAAAATCTAGTATTTAGCAGTTTTTAAATATATAATACATTATTATTAACTGTGATCATGCAGTACAATAGATCACTAAAATTTATAAGTGAAGTAAGCCCAACACAGGAAGACAAATACTGTATGATTTCAGTATAAAAAAGTATAAACATATAAAAATATACTTTTTATATAAAAGTTTTAAAAGGTCTATTTCATATAAATAGAGAGTAGAAATGTTACCAGAGGCTGATGCGGAGGAGGGATGGGAAAAAGGGAGATTCTGATTAAAGAGTTACAAAGTTTCAGTTAGACTGGAGTGGTACATTTTAGTGACATATTTCAGCCATCTTTCCGCATCCCAAATGTCGAGCCTGCTCTGGCTGCCGTAACAAAATACCATAGACTATGATGTGGCTTGAAGAACAGAAATGTATTTTCTCACAGTTCTGAAGTCTGGATGGCTGAGATCAGGGTGTGAGCATGGTTGGATTCTGGTGAAGGCTCTTCTTCTTGACTTGCAGATGGCTGGCTTCTCACTTTTGTTGTCGCAGAGAGAGAGAAAGGGAGAGAGAGAAAGAGTGTGCATGTGAGCATAAGCATGCTAGCACTTGGGCTGTTATAACAAAATACTATAAACTTGGTTGCTTATAAGCAACAGAAACTTACTTTTCACAGTTGTGGGGGCTGGGAAGTCCAAGATCAAGGCACCAGCAGATTTAGTGTCTGGCGAGGGACTGCTTTCTCACAGATGGCACCTTCTTGCTGTGTCCTCACATGGTTGAAGGGGCAAGGCAGCTTTCTGAAACCTCTTTTATCACTAATCCTATTCATGAGGGCTTTACCCTCATGACCTAATCATCTCCTAGAAGACCTCATGTCCTAATACCATCATCTTGGGGGGTAGATTTCAATATATATGAGTTTTGGGGGGACATAAACATTCAGACCCTAGCAGGAGCAGTGGGTTTATACAGAGAGTTTTGAAGCTCAATGGGCCATGGTCTTGTTTGATTGCTATGTCTAAGTAGATTAGCAGGTTTGTCATTTGAATTTTAAAATTCCTTAAATTAAAGTGAGAAGGCAGTGAGAGTGGCTAACGGGAGGGTACACAAGTGTCATTAAATTCTTGGACTGCCATTAGTGTCAAGGCAGTACTATTCCCTTGCTCTAAGATATTTGACCAGAAGTGTGCAAAGTGGAGGTTGGAGGTTAAGTGGTTGTATTTAAATGGAAGATGTCCCCATATATTGTGGTAGAACATGAGGGCTCATCACTAGACAGAGATTTAGTGAAGGCAGAACACAGAAATCCACATGCCCCCACTTCTGGCATTTCTGGGTATTGTGAACATTATCTAATTTTGGGCCCACCTCCTTAATGATCTTGAAAATTATCTTTAGGTGACCTAGCTTTGAAGTCAAGTTATGTTTGTTACCAGCTGCATGATCCTGGACTAATCACAAAACCTCACTGAGCCTCAATTTCTTATTCTTAATGATGTAGTTTAAGGATACCTTACTCAGACAAGGACTACAAATCAGATAAGGTAAGGAATATAAGAACACAGAGCAAAGGTACTTACACATAGTAGGCACTCAATTAAGGTTTATTGATTCTGACAATGAATTTATTTGCCTATTCATCACTGAAGAGTAAGTGCCAGATAATATTCGTGACTGTATGAGCAGTCAAATGGATATGCTTGACTTCCAATTCTGAAAAGATGATTACATTATAAAAAGAAAATTAAAAGTTATTTCAATAACCCAGGTCCCGAGTCTCTTCTCTGAAACTCTTGGAGAAAGGTGTATTTAGCAATTTAAAAACATTCAGCTGTTATAAGTGTAATATAATACATATGCTGTGTGTGATACCATTAGTGGGTCTAAAGAAACATCTCATAATCAAACACATTAATAGTTCTTTAGTGAAATGTGTAAATATTTACACTGAGTGGTTTATACAAAGACCATGAATAGCCTCACACCAGTCCAGGTCAGGTTTTGCCACAAAAGAATTTCAGTTGAGGTCAGGTTTTACTGCCAAATGAATTATGAAGAAAAGTTTGATTTTTGAAACTTCTTGAAGAAGTTTTGGACTTGCAGGAGGGATTGAGCATCTGTATTATTAAATAACTTTTGATATTACTTTTATAAAGTAATACTGACTTTTCAGAGTTAAGTTCATTGCTATATAACTTGTCTATAGGTGTTAGATTATAAAAATAAAATTTAAATGCTGGCTTCCCAGTAAGAAATGCAAATCCCAGGACATTCAAATACCCAGGTAATTAGAGTTTTATGGATTCATGACTATCAAATGATGAGTATCCGGGCTCACAGCCTTACCCAATGTACATCTATGCTGTGGCCTGTGATCTTCTCATGTGTAATTTGCTGCTATTGAGGTAATAGAAGATCTTACGATATAACTTTCATGGATAATGCTCACAGCAGGGGATAACAGTTTGAAAAGTAATCACTTAGCTTTTATTTACTCTTTGAGGAATCACACTGAGGCTATCATAAAGGAGTACAGTTGACGTAGATTCCTGTGCAAATGGGGAAACATTCTGTTCAACTACTCTTTCCAAGCTCAAAAATTTGATAATTGACTTCAAGTAAAAGACAGACCAAACAGTGCCTGTCTGTGATATTCACAGTACAGAAGAGAAACCTTTGTTTTTTTCCTCTGAGCTCTTTCCTGCATCACAACATTTCCTGAGATGATCTTTACCTGCAGTTATTAAATTTACTTGCTCATCAAAATCAACAGGAAAAAAAAATCAGATTTTCAGTATACTGTCCTAAGAAATTCAGTAAGGGTGGGGACCTAAAAATCCCCTCGTTTGTTTAATTTTTGTGATGTACAGTTAAGTTTGACAATGAGAATTCAACCTTCGGCTTGTACCTGGCCTTTCAGGTTACAGCACTAAAAATCCTGTTTGGGAAGAGAAAGTCAAAGTACACAATAGTCAACTGCAGATTCTATAGGAGCCCTACATTTTGAAATTTCCAAAAGAGTTTTGAGAATCGAACACTAAAGATTTATTGGATCCAAAGTCTCCCTTGTATCTATGTTATAAAATATCCTTCCCAATCATGTAAGTTGGGAGCCCAGCCAGTGGGAGGAAGATGTCCTCATAGAGGAGTTGCTTTTGAACTTCATTCTTGTCTTTTTATCTGGCCTCACAGTGTTCATCTATGAGGTTCTTTGGGGAAAATATGCTAGACGGGGCTTTAGCACAACACTCCACATATACCTGGCTTGGTTTACTGCAAAGGCTACAGCTCAGATGCTTACAGGTGCTGAAGAGGCAACTTAAATTTATGAATTGTTGCGCTACATAGAGAATCTGGCAAATTCTTCTAAAATTGGGAAAGTCCACTTAATATCCAGTCAATTATTGCCAGGTGGAACTGTGAACCTAGTATCCCAGATTATTATTTTTTTTTAATTTTAAAGAGAAAAATCTGGGTCTTTATGTGAAATCTTCCAGTTTGTAAATGAAGACAATTCTACAACTCTATTAGGTACTATTATTATCTCCATTTTGCAGGTAAGGAGACATATTCAGGGAATGTGATAATTTGAATTATTCAGCAAATATTGAGCCTGCAAATTCCTTCTCCCCTAACTAGAGACAATATACATTTCCCTGATCCTCTGGTGTTGGACTTGGCCATTTGACTTGTTATGACCCACAGAATGTGAGCAGAAGTGACAGCATTCCAGTTACCAGCGAAGGGCAAAAGAAGGTCTGGTGGATCTGTATTTCTGACATTCTGACTAACCTGCTGGTCCAAAGAGGATATGAGACACATGAAGATAACATGATCTCCACCTGCTTGCAGCTTGAAGCTGAGCCTAGCCCAACCTGGCCTAGACCAGTCAACCCCTGGGTGACCCTCAGATGCATGAGCAAGAATAAATGACAGTTGTTCACATATCTAATTTTAGATAAGATAACAGATATAGGGAGTTTATAACTTGCCTAAGGTTACGTACGAGTCATTGGTTTGTTTGGTCAGGATTTGAACCTGGGTGTGCTAAATCTAAAGCCCATAACTATTAGTGTGCTACGTTAGAACACTGACAATGTACTATTTGATAATTCTTATTCAGAGTCATGATCTTAAGATACTAGCCTGCCTTGAAATCACTTAAGAAAGAAAAATGGAAATTGCACTTGGGAAAATTTCATTGTTCTTTTATTTAACACTGAATTCTTTGAAACTAATTGTCGTGATGAAGTTATATAAGCAATTTGATGGCTAGAAAAAGGCTTTGGACTTGCAGTGATTTGCTTTAGCCTCTTTTCGTAAAAAAATAGAATTTATGTTACATACATACATAACTATGATAATTATTTCCATCCTCCTAATGTAGAGTGAGCATAAACCATTCTTTCAGCTAGACATTCCCATCCTAACCCTTTTCCTTGGCCCAGGCTATTTAGGCTCACCTTACCTTATCCTATTAGTTTGCCAGGGCTGCTATAATGAAGTGTTCTTAACTGGGTGGCTTAAAACAATAGACATTTATTGTTTCACTAACCTGCAGGCTAGAAAGGAGGTTGAAATTAATGTGTTCTCAGGGCCATGCTCCATCTGAAACTTACAGGGGAATCCTGCCTTGCCTCCTCTTACATTCTGGTGGTTCATTGGCAATCTGCAGAGTTCCTTGGTATACAGACACGTAACTCTCATCTCCACCTTTGTCATCACATGGCATCCTTCCTGTGTGTCTCTGTCTTCCCAAGGCTATCTCCTTATAAGGGCACCAGTCATAGTGAATTAGGGGCCCACTTTACTCAAGTGTAACCTCATAGTAACTAATAACATCTGCAATGATCCTATTCCCAAGTAAGGTAACGTTCTGGAGCATGGAGCTTTCGAATCTTAACATGCCCTTTTTTGGGGGGTAGGGGTACAGTTCAACCCATACCACCCAGTCTCAGCTTGGTTGTAGGAAGAGCCCTCACAGGCTTGGGAATTCTGCTCACATAACTTAAATGACTGTGCCTATGTCTCTTTCACAGGGCCCCTGGCCCACAGCTTCTCTGGGGCTTTATCCTCTGGGTTTAGTGTCGTTCTAGGAACAAAATTGTCTTCAGTAGTAGGTCCTTTCTCATGGAGCTCTCAATTCATTTTTCTCTGAGCAATATTTTTTTCTGCTCACTGAATGAATATCTTTGTCCCAGGAGGCCAGGCTTTTTCATTACTTGGAAAAATCCTTCAAACTCCAAATAAAAAAGAACCACAAGTTAACCATACTTCTATCTATTTTCCCCATATAAGCACAAAAAAAGGCATTAGGGAATAAAACTAAAATGTCATGCAGGCCTGACAGTTTTCCACACTGATTGCCTTTAATGCTAGTTGATGCAGGAAAGATTGTCAGACAGACTGGAGCTCTGGGTACCAGAGGCCTGGTATCTTCTTGTCTGGGTCTTCCCCATTGGGCTGTTAAAGTTGGTTCCCCTGCCCTATTTGGCTGATTCAAGCTTCAGGTTTCATGAGTCTTTCTGTGAGTCTAAAAGGAAGGTCCTGCGAGCTGCCGCTGTTTGGCAAGGGAATTGTGCTGTTTGTTTCCTGGTCCACATCACAATTAGTTCTAGAAACAGCAAAGGTGGAGAGCTGTATACAACGTTTGATAGCACATTAACCATTTTAAAAGGTGTTCCTAGATATTATCACATATTTATCACTTTTTGTGCACCGGCCTCTGCTGTGTTTATGATTCCTTTTGTTAACTTGATTCTGGATTTCTCTTCTTCAAAGAACCAGCTTGTTCTCCCTCGTCCCAGGCTGTCCACTTTGCTTGACACGGTGGTTTATCTCAACCCTTTATGCCGATCCCTTTCCCTGGGCTGAAACTATTTCCTTTTTTTTTTTTTCTTGAGGTGGAGTCTTGCTCTCGCCCAGGCTGGAGTGCAATGGCGCGATCTCGGCTCACTGCAGGCTCCAACCCCAGGGGTTCACGCCATTCTCCTGCCTCAGCCTCCCGCGTAGCTGGGACTACAGGCGCCCGCCACCTCGCCCGGCTAATTTTTTGTATTTTTAGTAGAGACGGGGTTTCACCGTGTTAGCCAGGATGGTCTCGATTTCCTGACCTCGTCATCCGCCCACCTCGGCCTCCCAAAGTGCTGGGATTACAGGCGTGAGCCACCGCGCCCGGCCGGCTGAAACTGTTTTTTTTTTAAATTTTATTATTATTATACTTTAAGTTTTAGGGTACATGTGCACGATGTGCAGGTTAGTTACATATGTATACACGTGCCATGCTGGTGTGCTGCACCCATTAACTCGTCATTTAGCATTAGGTATATCTCCTAATGCTATCCCTCCCCCCTCCCCGCACCCAACAACAGTCCCCAGAGTGTGATGTTCCCTTTCCAGTGTCCATGTGTTCTCATTGTTCAATTCCCACCTGTGAGTGAGAATATGCGGTGTTTGGTTTTTTGTTCTTGCGATAGTTTACTCAGAATGATGATTCGGCTGAAACTATTTTACCTCACTCTGTCTCCCTAGTTCAGAGTGATAGGGGAAAAAAATGTTGAATTTTAGTGGAAAGCAGTGGTTATCAACTTGTTCCATATATAATGAACCCTTCCGATTTTTAATAAATTTAGCTACCCTCATAGAAGGGGCCTTATGCACTCATTTATTTACAGATACTGTTGCACATTATGGTTCCAGTATTTGCGTCTTGACTCCTCAGGGTCCTCAACCTAAGGATGGGAATCACAGATCCAAAGACGTTAGTGTGGCTTTCTCCAAGCTGTCAGCTCCTGTTTGGTCTTCCTCTGAATCAGAGTATGTCACCTGAAAAGTGGGAATGAAAAGGGTTCACTCCTTCATTCATTTATGCATTAATTTTTTTTTTTGTTTTTTGAGACGGAGTCTCACTCTGTCGCCCAGGTTGGAGTGCTGTGGCGAGATCTGGGCTCACTGCAAGCTCCGCCTTCCGGGTTCTCGCCATTCTCAGCCTCCCAAGTAGCTGGGACTACAGGCGCCCACCACCACTCCCGGCTAATTTTTTGTATTTTTGGTAGAGACAGGGTTTCACCGTGTTAGCCAGGATGGTCTCCATCTCCTGACCTCTTGATCCCCCTGCCTCTGCCTCTCCAAGTGCTGGGATTACAGGCGTGAGCCACCGCACCTGGCCTATGCACTAATCTTTCGATCAAACTTTTAATGAGCATTTTACTGTGCTTTATTGAAGTAATTGTTGGGTATACAAATAAGGATACATTGTGCCCCAAAGAGCTCAGATTCTGATCAGGTAAACAGGTATGTGAACACTTCAAAGTCATTCAAACATACGTCAGTCATTTCACTGGAGTCAAGTTTTGTGGTAGGTCAAAAAACGATGTAACATAATGGATCCAAACTTCCTCAGTTTAAATCTTGGCTCCACTTTCAGCTCTGCCACCTTGGACTACTTTCCTAACCTCTCCATACCTCAGTTTCTTAATGTGACATGTGGACATGGTGGATTCAGGTTTCACAGGATCTGAAACTTAAGCAATTTTGAAAATTATCTTTAAGAAAAAATAATACAAAATTATGACTATAAAATTACTCACAAAATTGATATTTATTTAGAATGGGAAAAGAAATGATAACTTATAAATTAAAAAATTTTAAAGAGCTGACAAATGCCATCAGCATTATGAAATCCAAAAATATACAATCTCATTACTATTAATTATATGCATCTGTCTGACACATCTCTCTAATATGGTTTTTTTGGTTTTATTTTTTGGTTATATTTAATCACTTTTGTTTGACAACAATTTTATAATATTTTCTGTTGTGAGGATAGGAAAATATCACATCTTTCTCACAGAATGGTTTGTCAATTAAAAAAATATTGATAGCTTAGAAAAGTATTTTTTTTTGTTTCACAGTTCATTCTTCCTAACACTGAGTGTCTGCCCTCTCTCAGATGGTGCTTCTTGTCCTATGGCAACCTTGGTAAATTGTACCCTTAGAATTTTCTAGGAATGGCCTTGAAGGCTATGCCCAGCAGCTGTGAAAGATGCATCAGAAGCATGTCTACCTTGCCACCCGAGGTTCATGCTGCTATAACAAAGCACCAAAGACTGCATATAAAAACAGATTTTTTTACCCACAGTTCTGGAGGATGGAAGTCTGAGATCAGGATTCCAGTACAGTTGGGTTCTGGTGAGGGTCCCCTTCTGGGCTGCAGACTGCTGACTTCTCACTGTATCCTCATGAGGTGGGAAGAGATCAAGCTAGTCCTCTGGCATGGGATTAGGGTCTCAATGTATGAATTGTGGGGCAACACAAACATTCAGTCCATTGCACTCCCTTGATCCATTGTTCTTGGGACAGGGCACAACTTGGGCATGGATCCTGGGTCCTACTGCCTCCCAGCAGAAGCAAAGAAACATTTATTTTCAAAAAACAAAATAAATATACACAACTTCAAAACAAGAGGTTTGTAGCACAATTTTTCTGAAATGATCCTTCTTCCAGTTTTTCAATTTTTGGTATGGGTGTTAATAGCGAAGTTAGCGATTGATTTGATGTAGAGAAACAGAAACCCATTCAGATGATTAAATTTAAAAAGAGGTTTATTGAAAGCCAATAGTAAAATGTCCCAGATAAATAAAGTTAGGGAATGCAGAAATGAGATTTGGGAATGAGAAGCAGCAAGGATAAATGGAGACTAACATGGAAAGCGAAGATCCTCTCTTCTCTCAGGCACCTATTTTTCTCAGGTCTGCTTTCTCTGTAGGCACTGCCTTTCCTATTTCTGTCAGTAGACTGGCTTTTCCCACTATTCTACATGCTATGTAACTGTTTTTGAGGTGGCTTTGAATTTTCATGGCACAGAGTTGATGCTGATCTTCTATGATTTTTCAGAGCCATGTACCCAGCCAAATCTATTTTCTTAAGAGAGTGGATCTGATTGATTCCTTCTGTGTCAGAGGTCCACACCTTGACCAATGAGCTGTGGCTAGAGGGAGTAAGCTTTTGTGGTATGAAACACAACCATTCAAGCATGTGACTTCATCAGGGGCTGGGCATGAGCTGGAATTTTCAAAAAGAGAATATGGGCAGGGCACCTACTATGTATCGGAAACTGATTCAGAGAAAAATGAGTTAAATTCCTTGAAAAGGAGGTGTGAGCATGTACAATTCATGCTCATCTGTGCTTCTCAAGCTGGAATTTACTGCAGTGTGCAAGAGAGATCTCTAAGCCACAATATGGCCGTGCTCCCTCTTTCTGGATCAGCAGTTTTACACATGGATAATTGAAAATACCATTTGCAGAATTATTATGAAAAGCATAAAATCTAACTGTTTATAGGCATGAACTCTTGGGTGTGTATATTTACACCCACTCTGGGTTCTTTAGTGGAAACATTTAAGAAGCACTAGGTTCATATTTACGTACTGTCTCTTTCTAAAAGATGGAAACAAACTTTGTTTTCAACAATCAAATCAGCAAATTTGTGAAACTGATTTCGTTTCTGTTTGAATTACTCTTTTCACTCATCCAGCATTCATTCATTTATTCATTTACTCAATAAATATGTATTCAGTAAGTACTATCTGCCAGCTATAACAAGACTGTATGGCCCTGCCACCATGTAGCTTACAGAGAGGAGAGGGAGACTGAAAATAAACATGTTAACAAAGAAATATATGATGCTTGGCTGAGGGGGATAAGTTCTATGAAGAAATCATATTGCTAGGAGTGAGAATAGTAGTGGCTGGAGCAGCAACATCAGAGAGGATGGCCTAGAAAAACCCCTGAAATGTTGGCCTGTGAGTTAGACCTGGAGGGAGCGATGTAAGTCACCTTGCAAAACCCCAGGGAGGAGCTCTCCAGGCAGGCTGAACAGCATGTGCAGAGTCCCAATGCAAAGAACGTGGTGTGTTTGAGGAACTGAAAGGCAGGTAGAGTAATGGGAGCTGAGTAAGAGAGTGGTGGAGTATGAGGATGAAGAGGTAGAGGGGATGTAGAAGTAATGAGTTTGGATTTTATCCCAATTATAATGGAGAGTCGTCAATGAAGTATTTTAAATAAGAGGATGATTTTATTTGGTTTATATTTTTAAAAGATCACTCTAGTGAAATGTGAGAAAAAATTGGAATAAAAGCAAGAAAAGAAGCTGGGATTTCAGCTGGAAGACAGAGTGATGAACGTGAGAAAAAGTGGTCATGTCACACAGAATGGGAAAGGGAGCTTACTTGGGAAACAGAATCCATTTTTTATGTGGTGTAACCTGTCAGTCCAGATGTGTGCTCTTAGAAGTAGTCAGAGCGGTTGGGTTGTGAACAGAAAGGCTCACAATCTCTCTGACTGCTTCTGAGAGCTGACCTGTGAAAGGGTAGAAGAGTCCTTGCAATGAATGATTTTAATGATAAAGCCTGTATTTAAAGTTGGATAAGAAAGGAAATGGAAACAGAAAGAGGCTGATTGATTTTGAGAATGCACCAGGATCAATCAGATTGCAGAATTGTGCACTGTGGGTATTTGAGCAAGTGAACTGAAAAAAATAGGAAGTTAAGGCCAATAAGAGGTATACCTGAAATTGAGATGTATGATGTTGTGCAGTTTCTGATGATGAAATGTCAGATATGGTAGTGGAATGGGGTCCTGCAAGAATGTAAGAAAGACCCACTGCTGACAAGGAAGGGAAGGATTGAGGGACGAATGTTGGATGGACCCTCCACACACCTGTTGAAGTTATTAGGGTTGTTTATGGAGAGAGTGAGCGTAAGCAGGAAAATATCTCAATAACAGAGGGATGTCAGCAGATAACTTCAGGAAGGTTGGAGTAGAAGAGTGTCAAATAGCTGAATGAGATTCTTGAAAGGAGCAAAGAAACTTGTAAGATGAAGGGGAAGCCAGGAGAAATGATCTGTTAGAAGCTGTGGGAAAAAGAAAGACACATCCCTTTCTTCTAACCCCAGAAAAGAGGGAAGGATGAGAAAAAAATAACAAAAGGATGAAAGGCAAGCAAATTTTGTAGGCGACAGTGAAGTCAAGCAAGGAGATGAAGGGAGCAAGGCAGTGGAAGAGTTCATAGGTGTAAGGATATTTGCTGATCATAAATGGGCTATTCCAGAGGGCACAGTGTGTGTGAAAGGAAGGAGAGGGGTGGAAGGTTGAACCACGTTAGGGGAAGTACAGAAGAGGAAAGGAGAAGAGAGCCTGCTGATATATAATAAGTTATCATAGCAGTTTATGCTTTTGGGAGGGATTGAGGTAAACAGGGTGCAAGACCTGATGGATTGGTCCTGATGCTCTTCTGATTCTGATCTGGCATTCTCTGTCTGGTAGGATGGTAGATTCCAGAGTGCTGCTTGTGAGGACATTGGCTGCAGGGAAGGGGCCTTCCCATAGGCTGCTCAGAACACAGGCAAATGAGGGCAGTGAAGGCCAGTGAGCTTATTCCATAAGGCTGCCAGCTGCTTCTTTATTATGACTAATCCTCAAGACAATGCTACTAAATAGCTTTTAATATTCCCATTTTACAGAAACTGAAGCTACAGCTCAGACAAGTTGAGAGACTTGGCCAAGATGAAGATGTAAGGATGGAGAGAAGATTTTAAACCCAGGCCTTTCCAAAGCCTGAGCCTGAGTTCTTTCCCATAGGAAAGTTTAACCAGGCTAAAGAACCAGGGTGAGACACAGGAATTTAGACTCTGGCTGGGAAAAATTCTGTCCTTGCTTGGCTATCTTTCTTACGAGATTTTGAGCTTCTTGAAATTAGAGACTGTCTCCTTGTATCTAGCATGGTGCCTGGCACATAGTAGGTGCTCAATAATATTTGATAAGTGAAGGCAGGAATAAATTACTTTATATCATTCCTTTCCTTTCACTTTTCTTCCTTCTCTTCTTTTCATTTCTTTTTCTTTGTTTCTCTTTTTAGAATATCTCCTTGCCTGCTAGCCTCTTTAGGACATGTTAAACTCTGTAGAATGGAGCACCTAATTCTTCATGTCTTTGACCCTCCCACCTTTCCGGCTTCCTCTCCCTTCTCTTCCATCAAACTTTGGCTCAGATTATGACTGTATTTTTCAAGTTCCAGGGTCCCATCTTACCTTCTTTGAGTTATTTTCAGCTACTCTCTGATACAACCCATGAAGTCCCACATCAGGAGAATAGCAGACCAGTTAGTTCATGGGCATCACCATGAACCCATGGCCATAATTTCCTAGATTTTGTCTCAAAGTTTCTGATTGAGCTGCCTAATGTACCTGAGACAACCCTTAGTTATTCAAGAAAAGCTGTGCTTTTACTCTTTGCATTCTTGTGTGGAATACTTAGAATTATTAGAACACTCACACTCATGACTGACCCTGGTGTAAAGGGTGCAGTGTGTGTGTGTGTGTGTGTGTGTGTGAGAGAGAGAGAGAGAAAGAGAGAGAGCAGGTTCATTTGTGGAAGTTATGAATGCATGGTCTATTTTTATTACCTATCCTGAGGCTTTAGAATGAATGAATTCTGCATTAGCAGATGGTTTTCTTTCAAAGTTTTTAGTATAAATATCAGCCAGTCTTGTGTGCTTCTGTTATACTCCAACACCTTTCCCTGTACATTTTCTTTGGGGCAATATTGAATATTTTTTCTACACTTGTGTGCAGAACCTCTTACATCCTTAAGGTGGCAGCAACAATCAAAACGGTATTTAAAGAAAATTATCTGAATGGGAAGGGAAATGGGGAAAAGAAAAAAAATTCTTTCTGAAATGTTCTACAATCCTCCATTTTCTGCTCAGCAGAATTATATCTGTAGCTAGATTATTCATTATTAAGAGCTTATTTCAGCCCAGAGTCTGTGTTTCAGTAGATTAGGATGTGGAGGAAGATTAGCTTCTCATAGCGGGTGGCTAGAAATAAGTTTCTTATCTGATCATTAAAATTGGTTGTTCATGGTTTCTTGATCATGATTATTAATTCTGTCAAGGACTTTTGCATGTCGATTAAATTTTGGTTCTTGATATGTAATAGTAGGATTCAGCTCTATGGTACCAGTGTTACATTATTAGCAAGGCAGAAATGACTCTGTGTGTGTATGTGTGTGTTTGTGTGTGTCTTCAATAGTTCTCAAGTTCCTCCAGTCCTCAAAACTTATTTTTGGAAGTATTTAATAATTTTGAGACTTCAGTAATGACAGTACTATTAGTAAATAAAACACTAGCAGCGACTTTTTATTGTTTACTATGCATCCTGTACCTCTGTTGTCTATTTTTATCATCTCCACAAACCTAGGCAACTGATGTCATTTTTACTTTCATATTAAACACAAAGAAAGCAAAGAGTCAAAGGGTGAAATAACTCCTCCAAATTTACAGAGCTGGTAAATAGTGGAACTGGGTGGGAACCCAGGTATTTCTCACTCCAAATCTCTGCTCCACTACCTGTCAATAAAATGGCTTTTTGTGAGCTTGGTTCGGGAATAGGATTCTTAAATTAATACGTTGTCACAGTTTAACAAAATGAACACAGTGATCTTGAGACACAGAGATTTATTGTTTCTGGCAAAGTCAAACCTAAAGAGAAGAAACAACCACCACTTTCTTTTTTTTTTTGAAAACGTGTTAGGTGATTTGCTTTAGCTATACAACTATATATCAAACAAGGATTTGAGTGTGAGGCAATGTGTTAGAACATTGAGTAAGACACAATCCCAGTTGCTGCAGGAAATTTAAATAGTGATAAATGTGTAAGCAAAGTACTGTGGAGACTATGGAAGAAGTGATTTATTTTGCTTCACAGAGGAAGGCCTCTTGCAATAAGCTGTAGAAGTGTCTAAAATGGCTCTTTCAAGAAAAAAATGACATCTTTCCTCAGTTACCACCACTCCACCCTAAGGTAACAGCATTAACAATAGCTTTTTTGGCAATATGAGAAAAGTTGGTAAGATAGAGTAGGAAGTCTTGTCCTACTGGCCTCACTTTGCAGAGGAATGCTTGTAAATGAATTCTGAAAGGCAGGAACCAACAAAACTTACAATGGGAGTTGGGGTGGGAGATGATGATGGGAGGTGGTGAGGGGATGGTAAGTTATCATGCAATTGTGTAAGGGGGGCATTTTGATTCCAGATAAAGCAGAATCCCAGTCATGATATTTGGGTTTTAAGATCAGAGCACATGCTGGGCATGGTGGCTCACTCCTGTAATCCCAGCACTTTGGGAGGCCGAGGCAGGTGGATCGCCTGAGATCAGGAGTCCAAGACCAGCCTGGCCAACATGGTGAAACCCTGTCTCTACTAAAAATACAAAAATTATCTGGGCGTGGTGGTGCATGCCTGTAATCCCAGCTACTAGGGAGGCTGGGGCAGGAGAATTCGCTTGAACTTGGGAGACAGTGGTTGCAGTGAGCCAAGATCATGCCACTGCACTCCAGCCTGGGCAACAGAGTGAGACTACATCTCAGAAAAAAAAAAAGATCAGAGCACATGTTCACCCACTCATTCACGATTTACAGATTACCAATCTGATGTCAGTTTGCAGTTTACTTTGAAATTAGGGCTATCTATATGCCTATTAAGGAAATACTTGTTTCCAGAAACTCTAGGTTTGATTCTGTAGGATGGACTCACGTGGACCCAACCTAAAGTAAAAGACAGGTGTGTGGGGGAATAGAGCGTCTGGCAGATCACTACATACTGAAGTCATGAGTATAATAGAAAGGCTATTCATGCTATCACTACATACTCAAGTCATGACACAGAAATGCTGTCCAAAGATGTTTTTTAGGTAAATTGCAGTGTCCTAATTAGCATAGGAGCTAATAAGCTAGAGAGTGAGAAGAATTGAGGGGTTATAGTGAAGACAGAAATATCTGTTTCCTCTGTTTCCTCTAGCTGGAATAAAGAAGAGGCACAGTGAATTCTCTATTTATTCCCTCACTCATTCATTCATTATATTGAACCCTTAGATGACACTTTCTATATGAAAGCCCTACATAAATAATAACTCACTGATTTTAATAACAATCTGACAAAATACAAATTATTATCACACACATTTTATAGAGAACTGAGTTACAGAGGTATTGAGTAACTTGTACAAGGTAACTGTATTAGTCTGTTCTCACACTGCTATATAAAGACATAGCTGAGACTGGGTAATTTACAAAGGAAAGAAGTTCAGCATGGCTGAGGAGGCCTCAGGAAACTTACAATCTGGCAGAAGTGGAAGCAAACATGTCCTTCTTCGTGTGGCGGCAGCAAGGAGAAGTGCAGAGCAAAAAGGGGAAAAGCCCCTTATGAAACCGTCAGATCTCATGAATACTCACTCACTATCGGGAGAACAGCATGAGGGTAACTGCCTCCGCGATTCAATTACTTCCCCCTGGGTTCCTCTCACAACACATGGGTATTATGGGAACTACAATTCAAGGTAAGATTTGGGTGGGGACACAGTCAAAGATAGCTTCTTTCACCGTATTTATTTATTTTTTGACAAACAAAGTTATCCTGAAATGGAGTGGTGACCTTTTTCTAGTTTCATGCAGACAATTAATTTTTAGATCATCACTCTCAGGAGAGGAAAGATTTCACAGACCTAAGCATCTGTATCCCCAGCCCAACATTGGCACAGATTAATTGCAGGGTTTTTTTTTTCTTTTTTCCTTTATGGCATCAGAAAATGTCCCAAGAACACATACAGCTTATGTATCTGAGTTCCTGAAGCTGGAGTGGAATACTGCCAAATCCAAACTGATAACAACTTCTGTCTGCTATCTCTCATGTCACTAGATGCCTTTCACAGTTAAAAATCACACCATGCACCCCATACAGCCCCGAGCTCACTAAGCCTGCAGACCTTGCATCAGTGCATGTACTCCATACAAATGTGATCTCATAGCCACAGTCCAAACACGAATATGGAAGATGGCCAATAAGGTTAATAAAAAGGAATGGCTTAGAGAAAGCACAGCTAATCACCATCCTGCTGGGTGAGAGTGAGAGGCCAGCAGGGGCTGAGACTTTTCTTCTATTTTTAAATCAACAATCTGAGTGGTAAACCCATGTCTCCCTCAATTCACAGTGCTGGTCCACAGAGGATACACGTGCTGTGGGCCACAGTGGCAGCTGAATGAATTGTTTGGGCTGATTGTCCTTTCCTCTGTCTGTCTCTGCTGCCCGGGTAGAAATGTTTAAAAATACACTGTCATTAAGGGCATTTCAGCTGCGGGGCTGGAGTGGCTGGCATAATTGTGAGCTTCCTGAGTCTCTGGGGCTTCCTGAGTCTTTGGCTGGTTCTTTCCTGCTCCTCCACACTCATGGTCTCTGATAGTTTTGAATGAAATGTCATGTTTCAGTTGTTGATAACTGTTAGCCAGTTCTAGGAGGTAATTGAAATGATCCTGTATTTGCACTGGAGATTTTGTATTTGTGCAAACGACTGCTGAATTGCCTTTCACTGAGGATACAGATTTTGAAAAGAGTTTTTCCAGCTGCCTTTGTGACACTTATGTTTTGACTCTAGTAAAGTATGAATGGACATCTGGAATAAACACGTTTGAAAGGGGTTTACTACATGGTGCCCTAAATTTTTTTCACTGGTCATTTATAATTTTTCAACTTGATCTTTCTGTCCTTTGGTATTTGGATTTTTGTGTACAGTGAGGGGTGTACCACTGTAAAGGGGCAGGGAAGCTCATATAACAGTCCTCTGTAGCTTTTTGAGGTTTTTGCACACTGTAAGTTTAGAGACCAATAAACAGTTGAGAAAATATCTAACACATTAGCTGTGACCAAAGATTTATGCTATTTGTAGAAGACCCAGTCTATTTTTCTCCCCAGATCTGCTCAGCCCTGTGCTTGACTAACTGTTAGACAGAGATCCCTTGCCATTACTCCTGTTCTTTCCTCATCTCCTAGCACCACAAGCTATCTTATCTACTCCCACAGTGAAAACCAGGTTCCAGCACAGCCTCTTCCATGCAACTACCATGTAGGCTTTGGTGCCTCAGTTGAACTAATCAGGCCCATAGGAGATATGGTGCTTTTCACTACTTCTGGGCTCATGTAAAGAGAAACAAACTTTGAGGCAAGAGAAATGGCTTTCCTTGAGACTTCCTGTAGTAGTCAGTTTACACAATCTGAGAACATGGGGCAAACTGACCAATGAGAGAAAGGAGACAGACACCACTTAGCAGACGAATTTCACGTCCTCCCTTCAGTTTGCACACAGTGGTTACGTAGAGCCTCTCTAGAGATATCTTACATGACTGAGAAAATGGCTTTGATTTTTTTTCGTGAAGGCCAGCTTAGCAACTTGGCACCTTGTAACTGATTTGCTACTTTTCTGCTTCACTTCCCTTTTCCTCAACCTTGCTGCTCTGAGATTGTTTCTCTCAATATAGTATTAGCATGTAGATATGTAGACCTTTTTTTTTCCTAGAGAACCTGGCCAAGACAACATGGGAGAAGGACTCTCCACTAAGATAATCAACTATACAGCTATAATGAAGGTACAAGTTAAAGATAAAGGAAAATAAAGAGAATACCTTAGGGTGAATAGAAGGTATATCAAGAAGTAAGTAGGGGAAGGTGGTTCCTTTGAGAAAATGGGACAGGGTGAGTTCAGAGGAACAAAGCTTTCTCCTAGTTTTTCAGGGTCAAAGAGGAGAAGAAGGTTCATCCTAGCCAGTGGAATTAATAATTTCGGATGAAACAGAAACACACACAAATTTCATGGACTTAACAATGTAGATTTATTTCTTAAAATCCTATATGGTTCTGCCATTCTCCATCTTGTAGGTATGCAAACTGGAATCCTTGGGCTCCAAGGTTTCAGGGGCTGGGGCTGGAGGAGATAGCTAGATCTGGATCTGGAGCTAAAAGAAGACCAAGAGCAAGAGGGAGAGAGCAAGAGAGGAAGAACATCAGCTCTTCACTACCTTACCCGGAAGTAACACATGCCCCTTCTCCTCAGTCATTGGCTGGAATTAATCCCACTGCCACAGTCTACCTGCTAGGGAGTCTGGGAAATGTAGGGGAACCCACAGAATTCTGTTGAGCACAGATGGCCTCCCAACAAAGCTCAGCAAGATAAACTAAGGGAGGGAGGGGTGCAAGTGGGATAGCACAAGAGATTCATACCAGAAGAATGAAAAGAAGACCTTCAAGAATTGTAAAAGTGGGAAGAGGGAGAAGTGTGGGACCTGAGACAAATGTCTGTTCAGAAGTAGAGGACACAAAGGGGAAAGGAAAACACTTCTGAAGGAGTTTTGGAGGATTAGGCAAATTCTTAGATCAAAGCTGAGAGAAAGTCCAGGGTGTTGGGAGAGGACCCCTGACAGGTACTAAAGGATGAAGCCATGGAGGAAGGATTTCCCCAGTGAGATAGGGCAGGACACCCTGGAAAAGACACCCAGTGACCTGGTCACAAAATAAGGCAGAACAAAGAGTAATATAATATTTCTTAACATAAGTAATATTGAAACAACTCACAGACCCACTCCCTGTGTTCAGCCTAAGACAGTGAACAGATGATTATGTCCAGCTGCTCACATAGAACGAATCCACATTTCTATGAGGACTCTTCAGTTTAGTTCTGAAAGGTCATGAATGTGAAGAATTACTTATGAGTTTCAGGTGCAGATGTCCAAGGTGATGTGAGTTGGGTGAGGCACAGGTGTACTTCACATCATAAGAAGAAGCTGGTTGCAGATTGCAAAGCAGTCATTCATGGGCTATTTGATGGGCTGTGGTGAGGATTCAATTAAATGGCTGACACATCCCAAGTAGTTAATATAGGTTATTTTTTGACTAACCTTCTGAGGCCTCTGTTTCAGAGATTAGGAAATTGAGGCAGGGGAATTGGAAAGACTCATCTGTGAAATTGTAGCTCACAAAGCACACAGTAGTGGATGGTATCGCTTAGTATAGGGGGTTGGGAGGGTGGTCATTACAGACCTCCTGGGTGACATTATACTTAAGCAGAAATGTGAAGGATAAGGAGTTAGCCAGGCAAGGAAGGTACAGGTAACAGATGACAATTCTGGTAGAGGGAACAACAAATAAAAATGCCTGAATTCAGGAATGAGTTTCATGCAAACTGAGTGGAGCTTCATGATGGCGAGGAAGAATGGCCTAAGACGAAACTGGAGAGGAAGACAGGCTTAGCAGGGTTTCTTAGGTCATGCTATAGCCAATGAGTCTGTCCCAAGAGAATGCTAGGCCACTAACAGGCTTTCAGCAGCGTAGTGGCATAAGAGACTTGTGTTTTATAAAGATTACTCCCAGTTTAATATGGAGAATGGACTGGGGAGGACGGCAAGTGAGAACAGGAAGAACAAGAAGAAGACTAGTATAGTTCCATTGAGGTTATACTGTGGGTACTTTTTCCCTTGCTCTTTCTCTCTTGATTTGACAGATAGGTCTACTACTATAATTTCTCGTGGTAAGACTGTAAATCCTAATAATTCACTTTATTATTGAGGCTGTCTGTAAGACAATCAAAAAACTATGCTATATGCTCTGAAAAAAAAATGAGGTCTAGTTGCTGGTATTACTTCTACTCATGCCCCCCAAAGGTACCCAATGGGAGGAAGGAATGGTCTTGTTCTTTTTGTTTCCTTTCTAATTGTGCTGTCATGTTGCAGCATTAAGCTTAGCATTTGTACAATGGTTCACAGTTTTTCAACACCATTTATTAGCTTTACTTTCATGTCTTATATTCCTTGTAGGAATCTTATAAGTAGGTATCAAAACTGTTCTTAGACTTGAAGAAAAAAAAAAAAACTAGCAAAAATCACCCATCTTCCCAACTTTGTATGTTCTAAAACAGTGGTTTTCAGTGATATACTGGGTAATCCGCAAACATTTCTAAATCTTGATTTTGGTTATTTTTTAAATAGTTTGCCTATGGTTATAACTTTATATTTTATACTGTTAATGTTCCCAATTTTGTGACATAATTAAATCTATTTATTAGTATTCTGAGTTTTTCTAAGCCAATGCCTAAATATGATAATCTAAATTTCACTGACTTAAGCCTATAACTGTTCATATTGGCATTTCCTGTCCAGGTCATGATTTCCATTGTGCTCATATCATCTAGTAGGTATGGTCTCCAGGTGGCATAAAATACTTCTTTTCTTGTTCTGATCTCCAAATATGATATGCTTTCCCTGGGAAGTCACTTCAACATAACTAATGCTGCCATTACTAAGGGTACCAACTGTGAAAATACGAACATCTCTACAAAGAATTTCAAGTCCTAGTGCTCCACATGCCACCAAACCCCATCGTTGTTTCCTGCCCCTAAGTGCGAGAATGTCTTCTGTCTCTTCCTCTGTCTTCAAACTGAATCCTTTGGAAAATATTCCTACAGTTTTTGTTATAGGGTCCTAATTCTTGAGTGGCAGCAGAAGAAATACTTTTCCTCTTTTTTCCTCTTTTTTCACCTTCATCATCATACCAACATCTCTTCCACATAAGTCCTTCCTTCCTTAATTTTTTTCCTCCCAGATGGAACAGGTACTACTTGTTAGTGGTTAAGGCTGTGGATGCTGGTGCTGAACTTCCTGTTTTCAAATTTCTATTCTGCCACTTACTTGCGTTGTAACTTTAGAAAACTTACTTCATCTCTCTGTGCCTCAATTTCCTCTGTTACATGGGAATAAGACTTCCTAGGTTTGTTAAGAGGATGCAGTGAGTTAATACATGCAAAGCATTTTGAGTTGTGCTTGGCATTATAAAGTCTTCAATAAATATTAATGGCTATTGTAGGCCTAGACCTATCTGATGTCTCTGATGGCTAAGATCAGGCATCATCTATGAATTTATGGATCATCCTATACACTCTCCTTATTTATACATGTAAGATAAATATTATTTTCAGATTAAACATGTTATGGAACTAAGATAAATAGTTTTAATACTTTAGAAAAAGTTAGCAAAGAACCAAAATGTGGGTGTATTTTGATGCTTATCACAGATCACTTTTATCTCTTCAATTTCCAGGCCATAGACTCTGATATCAGAATTGTTTCACACAACTAAGGGACATGGCTATTTCTCACTGCCAGGCAGGCCAGTAACTAGAAAAAGACACCAAGAAGGAAAAAAGACACCAAGAAGGAAAAGGGATTTAAAACTTAAAGGACAGGACATAAAACAAACATCTAACTGATAAGAACAGAAACAAAAGGATGTTTAAACTAAAGATAAAATGAAATGTTAAGAGATTTGGGCTTCAGCCACATGAAGTCATGGAGTTTTAATTCTTGATGGCCAGCCTGACAAGACATTAAATGAAATTCCAGAAATCTGGGCTTTATGCCAAAAAGGATTTAGAGCTGGAGATTTCTGACTCAGCACTGCCCTCCTAGGGAAGAAGAACACTGAGACCCATGTGTTTACTTCAAGGGGCCATACAAGGTCCTTTGCCTCACTTTGAGGTGAGAAACATGGGAAAACTAGATGCCACATGATATAGAGGAAAGTGCTTCTGATCTTGGCCAGCCCTTGGTTTAATGCTTTTCCAAAGTGACATTGGTAAGGATTGCTAACCTGGCAAAACCTCAGTTTCCTCATCAACAGAACAGAAAATTTAATTTTGGTGATAAAGATATGAGATGGAAAGAGGGCTGAATTATCCGTTAGATACTATAGGCAGAGTGCCTACCGCCTATAATATTTTCAAGGGCCTTTTAAGATGTTTGAGATATAACATATTTTTTCTCTTAAGTTCTAAATTGAAATGCTGGAAAATTAAAATTGAGAGTGATTTTGCGATCACAGTTATAAAAGTCCTTTCAATCTCTTAAGTGCCACAAATTATACAATGTGGAATGTGGGTCCATTTTAATAAGTATAAAATGATATCATGTGGAGTATCCAGAATTAGCAGGCTTAGGAAGAGGTCTGGATAACAAATAGCAGGGTGTTTGGAATGTGTTAGGTACTGAATTAATGTTAATTCTTTTTCACTCTTTTTTCTCCCCTGAAAGTCTTTTGAAATCTGGAAGGGGGTACGAGGTCACATGACTTAAGTCAAATGTTATACAGGTAGTCAGTATGATATTGGGCATGATGTAATTAAAATTTTATTTTTACTATTTTTTTATTTTATTGTATGCTTACCATGTGCCAAGCACTCTTCTAACTCACCTATACATTCAATTCTCACAATAACCCAGTGCAATAGATAAAGCTATTATCCCAATTTTATAAAAGAGGAGATTCTAGGCAATTTGCAAAAGTGACACAGCAGTGGAGCCAGGATTTGAACACAAAGATTTTTACTGTGGAGCCCAATTTCATCTACTAAATGGTAGTGCATTTGGGACACAGGATATCTGGATAGATTACAAGATTATTCAGTAGATATGCACTACCACAATGCTTTGCTTATGTGTATCCTTCAGTTTTGGATTCAAGGAGAAAGCAAATATCTGAAATTAAAAAAATTCTCTCTCATTGCCACAGCATTCAGGATGTTGGTTACAGGTAGAATTTGAAATCTTACATACACAGGACACAGGGCTGGGATTAGAACAGTAGTTTCTTATGTTTGCCAATATGGGGATGCTCATGTAAACTTCCCAAACTTCATATACCCTCCTGTCAAAGTGATACTTTTATTAAGTATAATCTGAAAAAAATACATAACAGAATGGAGCCAAGTAGCAAATGTGTTTCATTTATGCAGTTTATCATGGACAGTGCTGAGAGCAAGTGTAAATTCTTGGAACCTTGTAATAATTCTGTGCCCTCTAAGAAGTTATGGTGAAATAATGAACTGCAATATCATACAGATGGTCCCATTAGCCAGGTAGAGGAGCATGTAGAATTTTGCTGATTATTTAAAAGCAATAAAATTTCTTTGTTATTGTTTTCTGAACGAATTACAAAAAGGCTCAAAGTTATAAGTGAAATGAGCACATAAGCAAAAACTATGCACTTAAAAGAAGATGATTGCTAAAGTGAGAAAAAAGTATTCCTGTATAAATGGGATATGCTTTATTTGGAAAATGAAGAAAATCCACTGAACATATTGGAGGCTCTTATGAACATTACAATTTGTTGCTTGTTTCTTAATGAGTCAGGAGCTAGAGGAGAGGTTTGTCTCAGAACTGACTATATATTCTACATAGTTTCTAAATTTTAACACGTTTAACTATAAAAGATTCCTATTTCAAATTGTATAGTCAGTAATTCCCAACTAATTTATTTGCTTACTTATGAAGTCTGGAGTTAAAGAACTTCAATGTAATTTGCTAAAATGTTTCTTCTTCCTTAAAAAGGTTCATGCCATTTTTTTAGAAATTCAACACTATGATTTATCCTAAGAAAATAATAGGGGATATGCATAAATATTTTAGTGTAAAGATAGTTATAACAGCATTATTTGTAATAAGCAGTATTTGAAAACACCTGAATGTTTATCAATGGGATATTAATTATTGAGCTATAATATGTTTGTGATACAATACTATGCAAGTGCCTAGCCTGTAGTCCATAGAAAAGAGGTCCTGGCTGGGCACGGGGGCCCATGCTTGCAATACCATCACTTTGGGAGACCGAGGCAAGTAGATCACTTAAGTCCATGAATTCGAAACCAGCCTGGGCAACATGGTGAAATCCCATCTCTACAAAAAATACAAAAACCTGTAGTTCCTCCTTAGTGGGATGCTGAAGGTGGGAGCATCATTTGAGTCCAGGGGGTGGAGGTTGCAGTAAACTGAGATTGTGCCAATCCTTATGGGAAGGTAAAATTCCTGGGAAGCAAGCATGAGGCAAAAGGAGTGAGTCAAAGAATGAGAAGCAAGTGCAAAGTGGTATGTTGCTGTACTAACCACTGTTTTCCTTCAGGCACGTTGTAGTGGGAAACTGCCTTAGAACAGGTCATCTGAAAAAAGACTTGAGAAAGAATTTACCTCTTGGCTCCAATCTGTCTCCTGTTTACCCCGATGAAAGTTCATCCTTCAGCGAGTTAACTCCCTCACACTTCTGGGTTTTATCTCTGGCTCTTTGTTCAACCAATAGGGAAGCCAGATTCCATGTACTGGCTGTGCTTCATTCAAGTTTGGAAATGGTGAGAGGAGCCAGAGACTCTGGGTTTTTAGCTGGTTGGTTCCTGTAAAATCATTTACCAATGCAGTGGCTGAAGATGAGCAGAGAAGTGAGTGTCAGGAGACATTTGTGGCTGAGGGTATTTGGTGAGGCATATAAGACATGCTCACTAAAAGACGTAAAACCAAATTAAAAATATAACATTGACACATTCTTAATATAATTGTAAAAAAGAGGCTTAAATGTATATGCAATTTGATACTGTTTTTTGTAACTGTACACACACACTTATGTGGAGAGAAAGAAAGAAGGTAATATTAAGAAGTCATACAACAAAACTTAATATGCAGTTATCTTTAGAAGATAGATTCAAAACTGAACGTTGGGAGTTTTATTTCAGTGGGATTTTTCTGTGATTTTCAAGTCTTCTTTGTTGAACATAAATCACTTTTTGCTGTAAAAATATAGTTGTAAGGAGAGACTTATCTATAAAGTAATTCAATGTGTAATGTCACTTATAATAATAACAAAATAGAATGTACAACATGGATGGAACTGGGGGACATTATGTTAAGTGAAATAAGCCTGTCACAGAAAGACAGACTTCACATGTTTTCATTTATTTATGGGAGCTAAATATTGAAACAATTGAATGTATGGAGATAAGGAGTAGAATGATGGTTACCAGAGCCTGGGAAGGGAAGTGTGTTGGGAGGGAAATGGGGATGGTTAATAAGTATATAACATAGTTAGATAGAATGAATAAAATCTAGTATTTGATAGCATAACAGGGTGACTACAGTCAACAATAATCTATTATGAATTTAAAAATAACTAAAAAAGTATAATTGGAATGTTGACAACACAAAGAAATGATAAATGCTTGAGGTGATGTATTTTTTAAAAAGAAAACAGCATGGTAGCCACAATAATAAAGATGAAAACCTACTGATTCAATAAAAACATTTAGGATGAAGAGGAGAAAGATGGAATAATAGCATTATCCAGCCCTCATACCCCCTGCAGAATCAGTAAGTAAAACAACTATCCACATGTGAAAATACCTTCACAGGCGCTGAAGACACCAGGTGAGAGCACCTGGGTATAGCACAGAAAAAAGAAAAGATGCACTGAAGAGGGTAGGAAGGCAGTTTTACATTGTCACCCTTTCCCCAACCCCAGAAAACACAGCATGGAGAGAAAGACCCTCCATGTGGGGGAAGGAGAGGAAAGTGGGCATTAGACTTTACCTCAGACACTAAAACCAGGCCCACCCCAGTAAAACCCAGTGCCAGGTAGAGCCCCATAGCCCTAAACTCCAGGTCAATACCTATGAACTGAACCTCTGTGCTCACCTCATGCCAGGCTAGGTTCTGTAGCCTCAGGCTCCAGGTCTTTGTGGTGGACTTAGTCTCCAGACCATTCCACTGCTAGGTCAACCTTCATGTTTCAGCTTGTCCTTAGGTCTTGACTGGCTCCAGTGGACTCATATCTAGGCTGCCACCACCAGCAGACCAACCCTAGTGGCTCTAGGCTCTGGAACAACTCCAACACCAGGCTGTCCCCAGGTTCCAGGTTTCAGCCTTGTCCCAGCACCAGGCCAATCCTAGTCATCCTAGTCATGAGGCCAACACCCATGGACTCAGCTTGCCGGGAGCTCCTGTGGATACACCCTCCAGGCCCACTCACTACTGGGACAGCCCCTGCAAGCCCAGCTTTCAAGCTCATCTGAGGACCAGGTCAGCCCTCCTTGCCTCAAGGACTAGGCATGTACCCATGCATATAGCTTTTAGGATTGCCCAGTGCCAGGCTGGGCTCTGTGGCAGGGTCCAGGCCAATCTCAGGGCCCATGCCTGTCACAGTAGGACCTATTGTTAGATCCAGGGTCCAGGCTTGTCACAATGGGATGAACTGTGAGACTGGTAGTCACCACATACACTGCACCAGGTGCCAGGCCTGCCTATCTGCTGACCCAGGCACCAGGCCAGCCTGCCTGAAGACTTCAGAAGCAAGTCCATCCAAGGACCAGGCCAAGTAGCCTGCTCAGAATCTGTGGACAGGCTGACTGGTGAAGGGCTTTCCCAGAAAAGGCTAGTCTGCAAAGAGTCTTAGAAGTCTCTACTTGTTCAAATGTACAAACACCAACCAAAGGCAATAAGAAACATAAAAAATGAAAAAGACATAACAGTACCAAAAGAACACAATAGTCTCCCAGTAACAGACTCCAAAGAAATAGAGATATATAAACTGCCTGACAAAGAATTCACAATAATAGTCTTAAGGAAGGTCAGCAAACTCCAAGAAAATACAAAGAAACAATATAGTGAAATTAGGAAAACAATAAATGACCAAAAGTGGCAATTTATCAGACAGATTAAAATAATTAGAAAATGAAACAAATACTAGAGCTAAAGTATACAATGAATGAAAGAAAAAATTGTAGTAGACAGCATCAACAACAGAATTGACCAGGCAGAAGAAAGAATATGTGGACTCGAAGATAGGTTATTAAAAAATATATAGTGAGTAGGAAAAAGATGAAAAGAAGTAAAGAGTTTGCAGAATTTATAGGACAGCATGGAAAGGGCAAATATTTGAATCATGGGAGTTCAAGAAGAAGAAGGAAAAGACAGAGTAGAAAGCTTATTTTAAAAAACAATGGCATAAACTTTTCAAGTCTTTGGAGTAAAAGAGTAAAGGTTTTTTAATGCAATTAAAGTTAAGTTGTTGTTGATTTAAAACAGCCTGTTATAAGATTTGTTTTTGTAAGCCTCATGGTAACCACAAACCAAAAATTTATGGTAGATACACAAAAGATAAAGAGTAAGAAATCCATACATACCACTAGGAAAAAGTCTTCTAAACACAAAGGAAGACAGGAAGGGAGGAAGAAGGTAACAAAGAACCTATAAAACCACCCAAAAACAGTCAGAAAAAAATTAACAAAATGATAGTAGTAAGTTCATACCTATTAACAACTACCATGAATGTAAATGTATTAAATTCTCCAATTAAAAGACATAGATTGACTGAATGGATAGAAAAATAGACCCAACTCTATGCTGCCTACAAAAGATTCACTTCATCTGTAAGGGTATACTTACACTGAAAGTGAAGGGATGGAAAAAAATATTCCATGAAAATGAAACCAAAAGAGAGCAGGAATAGCCACATTTATACCAGATAAAATGACAAGTCAAAAACTGTAAACTGAGACATACAAGATTATTATATAATGACAAAGGGGTTAGATCGTCCAGAGACTGTAACTATTATAAATGTATGTGCACTCAACATAGAAACACCTAAAATAAGTATTAATAGAACTTAAGGTAAAAAGACTGGAATATAATAATAGTAGGAGACCAAAATGCCACACTTGCAGCAATGGAAAGATCATACAGATAGATAATCAGTAAGAAAACATTGAAATTAAACTACCAATAGACAAAATGGACCTGACAAATACAGAGCATTCCATCTAACAGCAGCAAAATACACATTCTTCTCAAGTGCACATGAAATATTCTCCAGGGTAGATTATATATCAGGCCACAATACAAGTTGTAAATTTAAGAAGATTGAAATTATACCAACTGTCTTTCAGTCACAATGGTATAAAACTAGAAATTAGTGAAGGAGAACTTGTGAAAAATTTTCAAAGATGTGGGAATTTAACATATTCCTGAACAACCAGTGGGTCAATGAAGAAATTAAAAGGGAAATTTAAAAAATTGAGACAAACAAAAATTTAAACACAACATATCATGAGTAGTTCTAAGAGAAAAGCTGATGATAATAAATGCCTACATCATAAACAAGAAAGAATTCAAATAAACAACCTAACATTATACCACAAGGAGCTAGCAAAAGAAGGTTAGCAAATAAAAGGGATAACAAAGGTTAGAGCAGAAATAAATGAAACATACTAGAAAAACAACAGAAAAGATTAACATAATAAAGAGTTGGTTTTTTGAAAAGATAAATAAAATGGACAAAATTGACAAACCTTTAGCTGAACTGAGAAAAAATACTCAAA
Source organism: Pongo abelii (assembly GCF_028885655.2). Classification (NCBI taxonomy): domain Eukaryota; kingdom Metazoa; phylum Chordata; class Mammalia; order Primates; family Hominidae; genus Pongo; species Pongo abelii. The sequence continues at coordinate 30,247,940 of NC_071994.2, read as the reverse complement.
GAATTGAAATCAGAAATGAAAAAGAAGACATTAAACTGATACTACAGAGATGCAAAGGATAATAAGAGACTACTTTAAAAATTTTATGTCAATAAATTGGATATCCTAGAAGAAATGAGTAAATTTTTAGACATGTACAACTTACCAAGAGTGAATCATAAAGAAATAGAAAATCATAGCAGATCAATATGAAGTAAGGACATTGAATCCCTAATAAAAAGTCTGTCATCAAAGAAAAGCCCAAGACCTTATGGCTTCACTGTTGAATTTTACCACACATTTAAAGAATAACTAATACCACTTTTTTCTCAAATTCTTCCAAAACATTGAAGAAGAGAAAACACCTTTGAACCCATTTTATAAAGCCAGCATTATCCTGACACCAAAGCCAGACAAAGGCATTATGAGAAAAGAAAATTATAGGCCATTATCTCTGATGGACATCAATGCAAAAATTCTTAACAAAATGCTAGCAAAACTAACTCAACAGCACGCTAAAAGGATCATTCACTATGAGCAAGTGGAATTTATTTTAGGGACTCAAGGATGGTTCAACATATGCAAAACTATAATACAACATTAGCAGAATGAAGGAAAACCAGTAGCATTTCTATACACCTATAGCAAATTATATGAAAAAGAAATTAAAAAATAATCTCACTTGCAATAGGCACAAAACGTAAAACACTTAAGAATAAATTTAAGGAGGTAAAAGATGTTTACATTAAAAAGTATAAAACACTGATGAAAAATTGAGGGAATTGCAAATAAATAGATATCCCATGTTTATCAATTAGAAAAATTAATATTGTTAAAATGTTCATACTGCTCAAAGCAATCTATAGTTTCAATGTACTCCTTATCAAAATACCACTAGCATTCTCCACATAAATAGAAAAAACAATCCTAAAATTCATATGGAACCACAAAAGACTGATTAACACAGCAATCTTGAGCAAAAAGAACAAAGCTGAAGGTATCACATCACCTGATTTTAAATATCCTACAAAACTATCATAACCAAAACTGCATAGCACTGGCATAAAAATAGTCAGATAGATTAGTGGAGCAAAATAAAGAGCCCAGAAATTAATACATGCATTTGCAATCAACTAATTTTTAACAAAGATACAAAGAACACACAATGGAGGAAGGGCAGCCTTTTAAATAAATGATGTTTGGAAAAATGGATATGCACATGTAGAAGAATGAAATTAGATACTTATCTCACGCCATAAACAAAAATCAACTTAAAATGGATTAAGACTTCAATGTAAGACCCCCAAACTGTGAAACTACTAGAAGGAGGAAAGCTGACATTGGTCTGGCTAATAATTTTTTAGATATGACCTCAGAAGCACAAAGAACAAAAACAAAACTAAACAATTGAGATTACATTAAACTAGAAAGTTTCTGCATGCCAAAGCAAACAATCATAGAGTGAAGAAAGAACCTACAGAATGAGAGAAAATATTTGCAAACCAAACATTTGATAAGTGGTTAATATCCAAAATTTAAGGAATTGAACCAACTCAATAAGTAGATAATTTATTATAAGAAAGAAACATAAGAAGTAATTATAAGAATTAATTTAAAAATTATAGGAAATAATTACAAGAAAGAAGAAAATAACCCAATTAAAAATGGGCAAAAGATGTGAATAAACATTTCTCAAAAGAAGACATACAAATGGCCAACAGGTATATTGAATCGTGCTCAACATTACCAACATAGAAATGCAAATCGAAACCACAATGAGATATCACCTCACTCTTGTTAGAATGGCTATTATCAAAAAGACAAAACAGCATTGGCAAGGATGTAGACGAAATGGAACTCTTCTTTGCACATTGTTGGTGTAGATGTAAATTAATACTGCCATTATATAAGATATAATGGAGGTTCTTCAAAAAATTAGAAATGGAACTACCATATGATCCAGCAATCCCTATGCTGTGCATATATTCAAAGGAAATGAAATCAGTATGTCAAATGTATTTGTGATATGTGACATTGCAAGAGGAGTTTAATTAGAGTGTTCACAGAAACTTAGGTGATAAGGACATTATTGAGCTAAACTTTGTAGGAGGCAAAAGAGTTCTCTAGGTAAAGAAGAAGCTGGACTGGTACAAATGTGCCTGGACTGAAGGATTATTAATATTGTGACCAGAATGGGAAGGAATTACAAAGAATGAGAAAACAAAAATACCTACCATTAAATATCATCAGGGGCTATAACTGTAATAGAAAAGAGATTACAAATGCATGCCTGATTTATACACACACTCTCTTTCTCTCTCTCTCTGTTAATAAATTTGAAAGTCTGTATATATTTCATGAATTTCTAGGCTAATAAAGTGTCTCACACCTGATTCAAGAATTCAAAATGGGGTAAAAATATGAATAGATTAATAACCTCAAAAGAAATTGAAAGGGATTTTTAAAGCTCCTAAAAGAGATAACAGTCCCAAAAAATTTCATAGACAAATTCATTGTCATTAAAGGATAAATATTTAAACTGCTCTAAATTAGAAATATTTTAGAATGTGCTCTGTGAAAGACGCCTAATACATCAGGTGAAACCTAACAAAAACAGCAAAACAAATAATAATCTCACTAATGATGCTGCGGCAAAAAAAAATTTCTTAAAGATGTAAATTACATTTAGTTATATTTTAAAAGAATACATTTGTTTAAAGAACAATCCACTACAATGAAGCAGGTGATATTCTGGGAATATAAGGAAGGTTAACTATCATGGAATTTATTAATATAATTAATTTTCTTGCAAGGATGAAAAATAATATTATTTCTTTGATCCCTAAATCATATTGATTTCACTCTCTTCTCATTCTCTTAGCCTTCCAGGAATATCTCTTATATCTTTTGTTTCAAAGATATAGAATTTGCTCTTTTCACCTCAGGCTTGCTATAATATATCCTTCAGTCCATTTCTTGTCACTTATTCACTTCAGGATATACTGTTTTCTTCTCTCCTTTTGCATTCCACAAGCTATATTTTAGCATAAAAATAAAACATATTGATATTAGGAGGCAATTAGTAGTTTCTGCCACAGTACTTGTGATGTGCTATGTGATGCCAAAATGAAGAAGACACAAAAGGAGAATGGGTCTTTGTAACCTGAGTGGCCAAATGTGTGGTAGGGAAGAGAAGACTTTACAGGTGATGCTTTAACTGGAGCTTTGGCTGAGCACAGTGGCCACATCTGTAATGCCAGTGCTTCCAGACTTTGTTGAGGCAGAAACATCGCTTGAGGCCAGGAGTTCAAAACCAGCCTGGGCAACATAGCAAGACTTCCATCTCTAAAAAAAAAAAAAAAAAAAAAAATTAGCTGGGTGTGGTGGCGCCCGCCTGTAAGTCCAAGCTACTCCAGGGGTTGTGGAGGGAGAATTGCTTGATCTCAGGAGTTCAAGGCTACAGTGAGCTATACCTGGGAGACAGAGCAAGACTCTGTCTGTAAAACAAACAAAAAAAGGGTGGACATTTACTGGGAAAAGCATTAGTGGATCAGGGAAGCACATGCTTGGGCACCTAGGCAGGAAACAGCACAACCATTTGGATTTAGAAGCAAATCACTGAAGTGTGGCAATGAACGGGAATGAGGAGGAAAAGAGTAAAGTGTTTTAGTTAAGGGGCATGGCAAATACAAAATCCTATGTAGGTTGAGACGTAGGGATGAGCAGAGAAGGAGCTATTGATGCTGGAGAATGTTGACCCAGGACGGCTTGAGAGGCATTCGCAGCAGGTGGGTAAAGGGCTGTCTCTTCTTCTGCAAAAGATTTTCATTAGATTGAGGTCAAGTGTATGGAAATTGAGGGAATGCCCACCAGTTATTTTCATTTTCTTGTTAAACCTTGTAAAGTACTGGTTACCCTTTAACTTTTAAAAGACATTGGTATCTTGCAGTGACTTGGAGTTGAGAGCTGTGAGTATCCATGATCATATCTGGTTATGAGATTGCTAGACAATAGACCATGTAAAATACCAATACTTTCCTTTTTCTAATGACAATGCTTTTATGAGAAAATTAGTTCTCATGTATATTAGCTGTCTGATGAATCACTATGCAAATGTGCCTACTATTTAAAATACCCAATATATTTGATTCATTAACAAATAAGCAGCTGAAATTCATTTTAATAGTTCCAAGAGCAGTGCAATACACAATCTCTCCTTTAAAGGTAGAAAATACGATGCCAATGTTGTGTCTTCCTCTTCCCAGTAAGTTTTGAACTTTTCTACCCTGAGGAGGAAGATAAGCCTCATTTTTTTTTTCATGAAGACAACAATGCTAGTGCAATACTAGTGTAGGTAACCCAGTCATTTGAAGCTGGCAATTAAATTATCCTTGAATACATCTCCTAACACTAATCAACCCTGGAAGACAGCAAAATCAAACAGCTTAATGCTTGAGGGGTAAACATGAGTATTTTTATCTAACTACAGTACTTTAGTTGTGTTTGTACTTTATCTAGAATGAGTTCTTAGCAACTCCTATATCCTTCCTCTGTCCCTTATCTGCAGGCTTTACTTATATTCAAAAAGCATCAGCAAGAGGTAAGCTATGTAAAGAGGCCTAAAACCACATTTGTACCACCTTGTGCCCCATGAATTTAGAAGGATTAACCTAAGTAAGAACACATTGCATACATGATAAGGATTTTTGTAAAAAGGAGCTGATAATCTACTAATTCGTTTTTAGGAACCACTATGTAATTCATGTGGCTTTTGTGTATTGTTAATTGAATTACAGGGTAAGGAATATCTATATATCAGATACACACAGACGCCAGGGAGGGGGTAAAAATGAGTTTTTCACTTCTTATTCCAAGACTAGCAGTTATATTTGAATTATGAATAGCAGATAAAATTCATTTTCCAAAAAGCTTAAAATAAATATAGCTGGAAATATAAAACCAGCAGAGATCTCAGTCTGGAGATAAACTGGGCAGCGATGTCAAGCATATGGAGGACAAATCATCTGGTATTTCTTTGAGATGGTACTATTTTCCAGTAACAAAATAGCTACAGTATTCAGCATTGACTAAGGACATTGCTGTTTTACGGCGGTAATGAATCATTCAAGCTAAGGAGAATTCAGGTATGTAACTCACATCTGCTGTTGCATGGACTTCATCAACCTAGCTCAGATGCTTCCTGCTTTCCTGGAAAGGCCTCTTTGGCAGGGATGATTTTTGCTTCTTTTCACTTGTCTCTGGGTACACAATCACATAACAAGTAGTGGGAGAAGGTATCCACCTACCAGTGTGATTTCTGGAAAGGAAGCTTAGAAATTCCCCTCTTCCATCGCAAAATAAAGATATGAATTTCTCTCTCATCCAATTGCTGAGGCTGAAGTTCAGTCACTAGGCTTCATGCTGTGGCTTGGGCTCTGCTTATGAGTTAAAAGGAAATCTTCAAGGAGAAGTCATCAGTCATGTAAACACTGTTGTGCAAATGCTCATTAAATTATATCCCCAAATTAAATGTTAATAAAAGGAAATAATAGAAATGGAGGATTTGGGCAGGCTGGGACAAAGGGGGCTTTATAAAAAAAGGAAGATAGGATAAAGCAACCACAATAATAATGTCTGTTTATTATTCACCAGGCATTGTTCCAGTTTCCTTATACATTTTATCTCATTTAATCCTTAATGAACCCTGACTATAAGCAATTCCTTATATCCATATTATATATGATGCAACCAGATCTCATAAAAGTTAAGTAACATGCCTAAATTTAGTCAACAAATGAGTGGTGGAATTGAAATATGAAGTAGCATTTACTACTCCTGGACATGGACACTTAACCACTGTGCTGCCTGGACACCTTGACAAGGTCCATCTCTGTTGGGATCTGCCATACTTCTCAACCATCTTGTCTATATTATCACCAGAAGCTCTGCCCAGGTCACCAAGAACAGCAACAAGGACAATACTTCCAGTTGCAGTTTTATCCCTAGCTATGTGTGTTCTTCAGTAGATCACTCCACTTCTTTTGTCCCATTTCTTCAACTATAAAATCACAGAGTGGGATGTGATTAGTGGTTCTCCTTTTTGAGAGTCAAAACCCTCCAATCATGTACCATCTCTCCTCACGTAAATGAACCATCAGATAAAATTTTGCCTACTATTTCACATTCTTGTTGACTTTTTAAAATTTGGGTCAGCCTAGGCATCTCATTAGATAAAATGTCAAAGAATAGAAAAGTGTGAATTTTATGAGATTAAGGGATGCTAAGTGTCTATATTTTTGTAAGATAGTATTTTGTAAACTATTTTATCAAGGATAGTATTAATTATTTATCATTGAGGGATACTTATAAGTGGGTAAAAATCATTATTATGTAATGCTCAGTCTTCTCCAATAACTATTCTTTAGTAATAATGATGGTTAGTAGTAATAATAATAGTAACAGTTAAGGCTATCTTACTAAACACTTTAAACACCGTGCTAAATGATTTGCATGTATCATCTTATTTAATCTTTGCAAAATTTATATTATAGAAGTACTGTTATTATCACCATTTTGCTCAGAGAAGCAAATAGGGGGTTCAGAGAGGTTAGAAACATACAGACATATTTTCTTAAAAATAAGTTTCTTCAGTTCTATTGCAGTTTAGTTTTTATAATTGTGTTTCTAAATAAGCATGTCATAGAATTAAAATTCATTGCTGTCAAGTGAAAAGGATATTATACATCACTTGGAATTATGTTTAACTTTAGTTATCAGCAAACTCAACTTAGAGTGGCTTAAGCAAATAGATATGAATTAAGCCTAGTACTCCTAAATGTACCATAAAAACTTCGTAGGAATGACAAATGCTATATTTAAGGGAAAAATAATCTGCGAAATCAAATCGAGTGTTTCCTCTACACCCAAAGTTTTTCATTTGGAAGCTTGTCAGTTCAGGCTAAATTCTTTTAACTATACTTTCATGAGATAGGAGTTAATCATTTTGAGATTGTCCTTACTACTTTAATGGTGTCAAAATGACCTTTCCTTTTTAAGATGATGGCGACAATAATTTCACTTTTTAATGAATGTATGTCCTTACTTGGCAACATGGTTTGGTGACTTTTTGATCTCTTTCTCTGTCACATTCAAAATTCTGAGAACTTGTATAATTCTATGAGAATTTCTAAGATTTAAAATGTAGTGGAGTTGAGTTTGAGTGGTAATATCTGTGGTAAGGGTTTATACAATTTTCCTCTAAGTCTGATGCAGGTCATTCTACTTGAATAGTGGAGTCTATAGTAATATCAACTGATTAACCCTCTTAATCAGACTTGGAGCTTGCTATGTCTCATAAATGAGAGAGTAAACTTAGAGAAATGTTTAAATGCCCTTGTACTTTGGCAAGTTTCAAACTTAGAATATCTATTGGCACAGTTTTCTGAAAAACAACTAAATTATAACAGTGAGTTAGAATTCCATAAGTGTTTTAGTTAAGGACAAAATTGACCACTTTATTGCTACCCATAAGATTATCAACACAAAATGTATCTATGTCTATGCATATGAAATATGTAAACAAAAAGCAATTATCTGGGTAGTTTAGTAGCTCCTTCTGTCTCACCTTTCTTGTTGAATTAATCTGAAAAATACACTATATTTCAGTATAGATATAAACAATCTATGTTAATTACCATCAAATCAATCAAATGGGATTATTCTCTTGAATAAACAGTAAATAAAAAGATAATGGTTAACTCCCAGATATTTATCAAACTTTTAAAACTGAACATTTACCTACATATCATACCAACTATGTTAATTATGACCTGATACAACTTAATCAGCTATGTAGCCCCAAATATCCAAGTGTTAAAAATGTGTAGACCCTAATGACTTCTAACTTGTTGTGTCTATTAATAAAGTTAAACAAAAATAGAATATTTTAGTTTTCTGAAAATATATTAGAATTTTAAATCATGGAAGAGAGAACCACTAAATTTATTTTTTCCTTTTCTTCTTTATTTTCTTCTGTTCAGTTTTAATTTTTTAACAGAAGACCACAAAAAATAGGTGAAACCTTTTAACCCTTAAAATCTTTCCTTGTGAACTGCTGTATCATTAAGGGTATTGAGCGTTTGTTCTAGGTAATGACTATTTTTTTTTTCTTTTTTAATGAACCCGTGTGTGGATGCTCATTAGGATATGACAAAGGGAGCTGAAAATAAAAAGATAAAAATCTTAGCCTGTGGACATTCACAAGCCAGAATCTGTTGGAAATTAATGTCCCTAGGAGCAGCCTTCAATCCATGATGAAAGAAAGTTGGTGAATAAATATTCTAGCTTCTTTACCCCTGTAAAGGAAATCACCCAGATATGTGTTCTCTGGGTTCATATAATATACTTATTTAATGGACACATTCAACAGTAACTTATCTTGGAGTGTGACAGGCAAATTTTCTGGGAAAAAATCAATTTCCCTATTTCAGTATTTCTTTTAACAAGGTTAGAAATCATATATCTTAACACAGAATGTTCCCAAGTTCTGTGATTAACATGCAAAGCTGTTAATCTCCTAGGGGTCCCCAGTAAGACTGAGCCCCAGTTGCACAAAATGCTAACTTATTTACTTTCACTCTCCTTCCTAGATAATTATTTTTGTCCAAATGCTTATACTAGAAATGACCTACTTAAATAACAGAACATTGAAAAACTGTATGGAAAAGTTTGTGGCTTTGCTTTTAAAAGGGTTTATCATGCGGTCTTGTCTTAGTTTTCTTCCCTTCATCCTCTTACTTTGGCCACTCCCTTGCTGTTGCTTTCTAGGAATTACTTTTGGGTCAGTTTCTGGGGAAACACACCTAAAACAGTCTACCTAGGCTCTGAGTTAGTTATTTTTTTCAAAGGAAATCTTATGATCATCTCAGTACAGAAAACACATAAAAGCAGAGCTGTTGTAATTGATTGGGTGAGAGATTTGTGTAGAGCTGGAAAGGGTGTCTACTCAGCCTTTCTTTCCCTCTTTCCCCATCCCCAAACATCTCAGAAGGAGAAAGACATTTTTGGAAACAGTTTGAGAACCTCTGGACTAAATGTTTTCTGTCACTTAAAAAAGTATCTCACTCTCTCACTGATTTCCTCTACCAAATATTGTATGCTAATGTAGCAGACATTTAGCATATATAACAGTGGTACATTTATTTACTCTTTTCGTGAATATATTATTTCCAAGAATCTGTGTCTGTTGTGACCAATACAATTTCCCAAAAGCAGCTATGACTTGTGCCTACTCCATATGCTATCTATTCCATAACTGGTTGAATTACACATGAAAGAGAATTGACTCAGTTAACCTTGATTCCTTGAATTAAGAGATTGTATAAATCCTAGATGAAGTCAATTCTGTCTGAACTTTTTTTTTTCTAGACTGTGACTTTTCATATAATATACTTATTTAATGGACACACATAACAGTAACTTATCTTGGAGTGTGACAGGCAAATTTTCTGGGAAAAAAAATCAATTTCCCTATTTCAATATTTCTTTTAACAAGGTTTGAAATCATATATCTTAACACAGAATGTTCCCAAGTTCTGTGATTAACATGCAAAGCTGTTTCTTAACAGCTCTCCCTCGGTTTTAAAATGACATTGAGAGCTTAGAGGCGCTTGTTCTTAATTTTTAAACCTACTGATTTCATTGTGCCTGACACAAAGCAGAACATCTTTGCCATAATTACTATATACAATTATTTTTCACAAAGTTGTAATTTTCCTAAAATTAGCTGAACTGCCTCAATTATGTAAATTGAATTCCGAGACTTTAATGAGTGTATTTGCAGGAGCACAATAGACTTTTATAGGGAAATATCAGGAAAAAAAATCTCCAAATAATTTTCGCCTCACTTTTCATGAGACCAGGAAAAAGACTTCTACTATTAGTGAACATATCCTCTTGTGGACAGCTGGTTGGTTGGATCCTTTCTCTGCCTTGTGCAATAAAGGAAATCGACCCAAAGCATCTAAGACTAGAATCCCACAGTTAGAAGGAAGCTCAAAGAGAGTTATGGGCCCCGGATGACCTCCATGCTACCTTTAGGCAAGGTGAGGCTGTATCTTCATGTTGTATTTCCCCTCAGCAGAATATCCTCCTTCGCCTCACCACAAACAGATGCTCCTCAACTTGTGATGGAATTATGTCTTGATAAACCCACTGTAAGTTGAAAATATCATAAGTTAGTCATTTAATACAACTAACCTACTGAACTTTATAGCTTAGCCTACCTACCTTAACTCAGAACACTTACATTAGCCCACAGTTGGGCAAAATTATCTAACACAGATTGAATACCGTACTGAAAGTGAAAAACAGAATGGTTGTATGGGCATTCAAAATAAGATTTCTACTGAATTGCTTATATGGCTTTCACACCATTGTCAAGTCAAAAAATTGTAAGTAAAACCATTGCAAGTCTGTACTTTGCTCTGCTTATCTATTGCTGTGTAAGAAACTATGCTCTAAAATTTAGTGTTTTGAAGAATAATTTATTATCTTTCATGGTTCTGTGGTTGGATGGACTAAGCTGGATGATTCTTGCTTATGATCTCTCATGGAATATGGTCAGAGAAGAGCTGGGGCTGGAATCATCTGTAAGCTCGACCAAGCTGGAAATCCGATGGCCTTTTGACCCACATATCAGATGCCTTGGTGCTTCTCCTCATAGCCTCTGTCTCCAGCAAAGTAGCTTGGACTTTTTTTCCTGGCACATTGGAGCTCCAAGAGGAAGAAAGGAGAAACTGCCAGTTCTTTAAAAAAAAAAAGGCCCAGAGCTGGCAAAGCACCACTGCCAACATATGCAGTTGTTCAAAGCACTTGCTGCCAGCCTGGATTCAAAGGAAAGGGCATGAACCCCTCCTTCCTCGTTGAGGGAGGAAGGTCAAAGAATTTGAAGCCCTCTTTAATCTGACACACCCCTCACTGAGCTGTTTGTTCTCTAGGTTTTGCTTGCTTGCTCTCTTTGTTTTTTTTGCTTATTCTTTCTTCCTCTTTGCTGGAAGATAAACTCACTAAAGTTGGCTTATTTCACTGCTTACCATTTTATATTAGGTTGGTGCAAAAGTGTGCACCAACTTGTACACCAACCGATATAGTTCAAACTCTCAGAGAAATTTTTCAGTTGGTTCCCTTCTGTAGAGGTGGTTACACAGATCTCTTTTCTGACCATACCCACTTTTCATGGCTTGGCCTCTCCTCCATGGGAAAAGCTACTGCCTCATCTTCCTGCTTCCCTATCGCCCTTGGCCCTGCTTCTCTAGTCTCAAATACAACAAGTTTCCTCCTTTCATTTAGGTGTGGTTACAGTTTCAGAAAGCTATGCCTTTCACTCTAGCATCCATGATTTTAAGATTATACTACACTAAATAGATGCATGTCTATTCAATAATATTAATAACAGCACCAATTAACATTTATTGAGGGCTTATATGTTTCATAAGAGTTATAACAATTCACATGTATATATCATTTAAATCTTTAAAACCACCCTGTGAAGTAAATATTATTAGCTCCTTTTTCAGATGAGGAAAACAAGGAATGGAGAACTCAAGGATTAGCATCTTTAAGTGTATAGACAAATTATTTGTGTTCTCACTAGGTATATGTGAAAGCTTTTGTTGCCCCACATTCTTCATAACATTGGTATTGGGGCTGATCAATTTTTGCCAATCTTGAGAGTATGAAATTGCATATTATTGTGCCTTTATTTTCTATTTTTCCAAGTGCTGATGAGGTTACATGTCTTTTCATACAATTGTTTGGCCATGCTTGATTTCTCATCTAGAAAATGGCTGTTTATGTCTTTGCCCATTTTCCTATTAAAGTTGTTTTCTTATTGATTAATTGGAGTTCTTTATATATTCTTGATACTAATCCTTTTTTAAAAAATGTAGTTATTATATATGTTGCCAATATTTTCTTTCAAAGTGTGGCTTTTCTTTTCTCTCTGTTTGTTGTTTTCTGATGAACAGATTCTTAGGATACATTTCTAATTGATTCCTAGGTAATTATTGTGTTTTTTTCTTGCTGTTAAATTTAGTGTTTCTTTATTATTAGGTTGTCTACTTGTTTTGCAGATATGTGGAAATTTAATTGAATTTTAACTTTTAATCTTATGCCAAGAAATCTCCCTAGTCTCTGTATACACATATGCATACATACACATTGAAGGTGCTTGATATATTTGTGTGAATATTTCACCTGGGAATAATCGAGATTTGCTTCTTTTAAAATCTTTACATCATTTATTTATCCATTTCCCCTAATTGCATTACAAGGCACACAAGAAGGGTACATAAGAGAGGTGATAGTGAATATTCTTGTATTTTCACAATAGAAGAGAGTGTTTTATTACATTTCATCACTATGTTGCTTTCTAAAGAATTAATTTTAAGTTCCTTCATAATTTTTCTTTCTATGAATGATTTTTTAGTTTTATTTAATGATTTTTCTACACATGTATTGAGAACATTACATGATTTTTCTCCCTAAATTTTCTACTGTGGTAAAGCATGTGAAAATATTCCCAGCATTGTATCCACCTTACATTTCTGGAATAAAATCAAGTTGGTCATGATGCTTTACTGTTTAATTTACATTACTCAATTTGGCTTGCTAATATTTTCATATTTATTGCATCTACATTTACGAGTGAGATTGGCTAAATTTTTCATTTCTTCTAATGTATTATTGAGTTGGGTGTCAAGACTATATGTAGTTTATAAAATGATTCGAACATTGTTAATTGTATTTTCTGGAAGAGTTTGTATAAAATTAGAATCATCCTTGAATATTTGGTAGAACTATCATGTAAAAATCTCTGAGCCTGGAGTTTCTTTTGTGAAAAGATTTTTTTATAGGAAACTAAATTTCTTTAATGTATATGGGACTATTTAAACATTTTATTTATTCTTGAATCAATTTTAGTATGTATTTTTTTTCTAAGAATTTCCATTTTGTATATGTTTTCAGGGTTTTTGCATAAAGTTGTATGTAATATAATGCAACCTCAATATCTGCTGTATGTATAGTTAGGTTCCCTGTTAATTTTCGCTATTGCTTAGTTTTCTTTTAGCCTTAATTAGTCTTGTCAGTTTGCTTTTTCTTTATAATGTGTGATTTTTTAAATTTAAATTATTTCTGGTTTTATTACTTTTTCTACTTCATTCTTTGGAGATTTTTTAACTTTTTAATATGGAAATTTAACTCATGAATGTTTAACTTTTTCTCTTCTCTAGAATAATTATTGAAGGTCATGCATTTCCCTTTAACTTTGTTGTACTAGTGGCATCTTAGAATTTTTGATATGAGCCCTTTTTTATCATTCAGTTCAAATTTGATTAGTAAATTTAAAAAAATTTGAGTTACTTATAATATACTTTAAAAAATAGAACTGTATAATTTTTCAATGATTTATTATCCCTTTTATTGTAAAATGACCATGATTTAAAAAGCCATATTAAAAAATATGTAACTTAATAAAATAAAAGGCCAACACACTTTAAATCACCAACCAGATCAAGAAATAGCACTCTGTCAGTCACCCAAGTCCCTCCATGTGCCTTTCCTCTTCCCCAAATGACCATTACCTTTTTAGTAGTTATTTCCTTGCATTTTTTTATAGTTTAAGCAACCTAATTTGCAATACTAGACCATAATCTTGCCCATTTTATTAATTTACAGCTTCCTCATCCTTCCCTTTCTTTTTGTTACATTTTGTCTGTTATAGACCATGACTCATTTATCACAGTTAGGATTTTCTCAATACATATTCTTGGTTCAGTATGCTAACAGTACATTCATGATTCTCCATTTTCTGTGTTTCCTGAAAATATGCAGCTGGATAAAGCTGTAAACAAGCAAATACCATTCTTTCTGTATTTATCGCTGGAACCCATGTACCATATTTTCTTGAAATGAGGAAAGTTTGGACTAGCTAACTATTAGATAGCCTCATTATTTGATATATTGCTAATTCTGCTTTTTTTTTTTTTTTTTTTTTTTTTTGGCGGAGTCTCACTCTGTTGCCAGCCTGGAGTGCATTGGCGCGATCTTGGCTCACTGCAACCTCCGCCTCCTGGGTTCAAGCAATTCCCTTGCTTCAGCCCCCTGAGTAGCTGGGACTACAGGCACGGGCCACCACACCCAGCTAATTTTGTACTTTTAGTAGAGATGGGGTTTCACCATGTTGGCTAGGATGGTCTCGATCTCTTGACCTCATGATCCGCCCATCTCGGCCTCCCAAAGTGCTGAGATTACTGCTTTTTAAATAAAATAAGCAGCAAAATGTTACAAGTTTTCCTCTCCTTGGCTGTTAGTTGGTGTAATTGCCAGTAGATACATTTTTAAATTCTTCTGTATAAAAAAATTACATCAATAATAAATGTAAAAAAGGTCTATGACTTTTAACTCCTAACAATTTTAGGGAGTGAAGGACTTGTGAAATGTCTCTCAGATGACTTTAGATCTCCTAGACAGGTCTTGTTGATTTCACCCTTGGAAAAATGCTTCCTTTCTTCCATTAAAAAGCTGTCATTAAACAGACTCTTCCTCTAGTAGCTGCGTAAGCTTCACGTGGCAAAAACTCTTGTGTTCCTTGACTTGGTGAAGTTAAAGAATAAGAAGCCATATTCTTTTCTTTCCCATATCAGAAGAGACCTTTAAGATAATGATCTCCCCTTTAATATCTCACATATTTATTAAAAGAAAACCCAATAGATCTTTGACTATTTGTAAACTTTATAAACCATATACAGTTAGTAACAAAACAGATAGATGGTATTAGCAGCCCAGGGTATCCACCTAACCCTGTTGTGAGGGCATAACATATTCCTTCTAATGCTGCTTTTATCTGGTGAAAATTTTTGGTAATTCTGCAGGAGTTAATTGAAATTGTAAGAAAACAAGAGTTCAGAGAATCTTTTGATTACCTGGTTCAGCCTCTTCAATTTAGGCAATTAAAATGGCATCTTCAATTTTGGGACTTCATTTTTCTTTTTACTTTTCTCTAATATTTTGGAAAGAACTATAAATGAATAGAAAAATATTATGCAGATGAGAAACAAAATCATTCTGGTGAAAGTTCTCCATGGGAACAATTTAGAAATTAGAAATCAGGCAATAAACATTTTGGTAATGGTAGAAAATCAGTTTTATAGTGATGTCTGATGAGACCCTGGAACTTTTAATTTTTCTTAGTTCTGGGTTCTTCCATGAATTAGTCACTATTCTTCAGGTTGAAAATTATTTAGGAATAGAGCTTAGGAATAGACTTGTATATTTTGATACTGTTCTTAAACTTTCCAGAAAAACAAGTAAGCTGGAATATGATTATGATTTCTGCTTTCCTCTCTGATTCATATTTTACTCTTTATATGGTTTTACTCTTTAGGACATTGGACCTTTAGAAGAAACTCAATAAATACCATCTACAGTAGATTAACAAGGAGCACAGACTTTTTGCTTATCCTACTGTTGAAAGATGGTGATTCTCTTTCCCTTGAATCTAAGTTCACCTTAGAGATTTGCTTGATTATAAAATGCTGCCGAGGAATATTCTGGAACTTCTAAGGCTGGTTCATAAGAATTCTTACAGCCTCCATCTGGGTCTTTTGGAACACTTGGCTCATGAAACCCAGCCATAATACTGTAAGGAAGCCCAACCAGCCCCAGGGAGTGGACCCTGGCCAACAGCCCCACGTGAACTTCCAGCTGACAACTCCCACCAACTTGACAGCCATGTAAGTGAGCCATCTTGGAAATGTATTCTCCAGACCAGCTGGGCTGCTGATGCCTCATGGGATTGAGATGAGCACACCCTGTTAAACGCTGCCCAAAGTATAAAGTTGTGAGACAAAAATGTGATTGTTTTTATTTTAAGCCACCAAATTCTGGGTGATTTGTTATATAGCAATAGGTTAGAAAACAGTGTGCATATCCTGGCCTGATTTCTGTGTAAATATAAAAATAAAACAAATAAGTCAGAGCAATAGAAACCCAAAATATTATTGTCATTTTCAGTAGTAGCTAAGTGGAGATTTGTCTTAGTTTGAGAGCTAGTGTTAGTTTGCTGAGACCATTGTGTTCTAAGAATTTGGTACTGTAGTATTTAGGGACAAGACCTCCTTATGAAAACTGGAGAGGCATGTTAAAAGCAGTGCCGTCTCATAATGAGTAGCAGTTATGAGCAGCTGTTGAGTTCAGACAAGATTTGTTCTGAAGCCTGGCTCTGCAACTTAATAGGAATGTGTACTTGATCAAATAACTTAACCTCTCTAAGCTTCAGTTTCCTTATCTATAAAATGGGGATAATAATGGTACCTAATTTATTGGGTCTAACACATAGTTAGGACTCAAAAGAGTGTTTCTATTATTTGCTAGTGTAGGATGCTAGTAAAGATATTGTTTAACATATGCTTTATGTTAAAGTCATGTGAGATCTAAAGGAGATCTAAAGTCATCTGAGAGTCACATGTCCTTCACTCCCTAAAGCATTAAGATATGCTTAACATATTAAGCATGTGGAATTCTGAAAGGAAAATTGAGAGTAAAGTACCATAGACCTAGCCTGGTTATTATTATTTATTGGATTCTTGTGAGCATACTTTCAATATAAAAGGTTGTGATCACAATATAGTCAAGGCTGTCTTTCAGGAGATGTGAGTGTGGTGAGGAAATGATGGATTTGTACAGATATTAGTCTGCTATTGCCTTGTTATAAAGAAATACCTGAGACTAGGTAATTTATAAAGAAAAGAGGTTTAATTGGCTCTTGATTTCACAGGCTGTACAGGAAGCATTATGGCTTCTGGAAAGGCCTTAGGAAACTTTCAATCATGGTAGAAGACTGAGGGGAAGCAGGCACATCTTACTTGGCCTAATCAGGAGGAGGAGAAGAGTTGCGGGAGGTGCTGCACACTTTTAGACAATCAGATCTCATGAGAATTCTATCATGAGAAGAGCACCCAGAGGGAAATTTGTCCCCATAATCTAATGACCTACTACCAGGCCCCACTTCCAACATTGGGGATTACAATTTGACATGAGATTTGGGCTGGGACACAGATCCAAACCATACAATTCTGCCCCAGGCCCTCCAAAATCTCATGCCCTTCTTACAATTGCAAAATTCAATCATGCCTTCCCAATAGTCCCCAAAAGACTTAACTCATTCCAGCATTAACTCAAAAGTCCACAGTCCAAAGTCTCATCTGAGACAAGGCTAGTCCTGCCTATAGCCTGTAAAATAAAAAGCAAGTTGGTTACTCCCAAGATACAATAAGGGTACAGGCGCTGGGTAAATATTTCCATTTCAAAAGAGAGCAGTCAGCCAAAAGAAAGGGATTACAGGCCCCATGCAAGTCTAAAACCCAGCAAAGTAGTCATTAAACCTTAAAGCTCCAAAAATAATCTCCTTTGACTCCATGGTCCCACATCCAGGGTACAGTGATGCAGTGGGTGGGCTCCAAGGCCTTGGGCAGCTCCATCCCTGTGGTTCTGCAGGGCTTGGTCTCCAATGCTGCTTTCAAAGGCTGGCATTGAGTGCTTGTGGCTTTTTGCAGGCACGTGGTGCAAGCTGTTGGTGGATCTACTGTTCTGGAGTCTGGAGGACAGTGTCCCTCTTCTCAAAGCTCCACTAGGAAGTGTCCCAGTGGGGACAATCTGTGGGGGTTCAAACCACACGTTTCTCCTCTGTATTGCCCTAGTAGAGGTTCTCTGTAAGGGCTCCACTCCTGCAGCAGATTTCTGCCTAGATATCTAGGCTTTTTCATACATCCTCTAAAATCTAGGCAAAGGCTCCCAAGCCTCAACTCTTGCACTCTGTGCACTCTCAGGCTTAATACCAAGTGGAAGCCACCAAGACCTATGGCTTGCACCCTCTAAAGCAGCAGACTGACCTGTATCTGGAGCCCTTTTAGCCACTGCTGGAGCTGGAACAGCTAGGATGCAGGGAGCAGTGTACTGACTGAGGTGCAGGGCAGTGGGACCCTGAGCCTTGCCCAGGAAACCATTCTTTCCACCTAGGCCCCGAGGCCTGTGATTGGAGGGGCTGTCTCAAAGATCTCTGACATACCTTCAAGGCATTTTTCCCATTGTCTTGGCTATTAGCAGTTGCCTTCCCTTCAGTTATGCAAACTTCTGCAGCCTGCTTGAATTCCTCCCCTGAGAATGAGTTTTTCTTTTTTTACCACATTGCTGGACTGCAAATTTTTCCAAACTTTTATGCTCTGTGCCCCTTTTTAAATATAAGTTCCAGTTTCAGATTATTTCTTTCCTCACACATATAAAGTAGGTTATTAGAAACAGCCAGGCTAGGCCGGGTGTGGTGGCTCACGCCTGTAATCCCAGCACTTTGGGAGGCCAAGGC
The DNA here is from genome assembly GCF_028885655.2 of Pongo abelii. Lineage (NCBI taxonomy): Eukaryota > Metazoa > Chordata > Mammalia > Primates > Hominidae > Pongo > Pongo abelii. The sequence continues at coordinate 30,229,540 of NC_071994.2, read as the reverse complement.
GGGCGGATCACCAGGTCAGGAGATCGAGACCATCCTGGCTAACATGGTGAAACCCCACCTCTACTAAAAATACAATAAAAAAGTAGGTGGGCATGGTGGCAGGTGCCTGTAGTCCCAGCTACTCAGGAGGCTGAGGCAGGAGGGTGGCGTGAACCTGGGAGGCGGAGCTTGCAGTGAGCCGAGACCGCGCCACTGCACTCCAGCCTGGGCGACAGAGCGAGACTCCATCTCAAGAAAAAAAAAAAAGAAACAAAACAGCCAGACTAAATCTTTTTTTTTTTTTTTTTTTTTGAGACTGAGTCTTGCGTCTTGCTCTGTCACCCAGGCTGGAGTGCAGTGGCACGATCTCCGCTCACTGCAAGCTCTGCCTCCCGGGTTCACTCCATTCTCCTACCTCAGCCTCCTGAGTAGCTGGGACTACAGGCGCCCGCCAACACGCCCGGCTAATTTTTTTGTATTTTTGGTAGGGACGGGGTTTCACCATGTTAGCCAGGATGGTCTTGATCTCCCAACCTCGTTATCTGCCAGCCTCAGCCTCCAAAGTCCTGGGATTACAGGCGTGAGCCACCGTGCCTGGCCCAGCCAGGCTAAATCTTGAAAGCTTTGCTGCTTAGATACTTCTTCTGCTAGATACTCTAAATCATCATTCTCAAGTTCAAAGTACTATAGACCTTTAGGGCAGGGGCACAATGCTGCCAATTGCTTTGCTAACGAACAAAAGTGACCTTTGCTCCAGTTCCCAATAAGTTTCTCATTTCCATCTGAGACCTCCTCTATCTGGATTTCATTGTTCATATCACTATCAGCATTTTGGTCACAATAATTTATAAAGTCTCTGGGAAGTTCCAAATTTTCCTTCATCTTTCTCTCTTCTTCTGAGCCTCCACACGCTTCCAACCTCTGCCCATTACCCAGTTCCAAAGTCACTTCCACATTTTCAGGTATCTTTATAGCAATGTCCTACTTCTTTGTACCAATTTTCTGTATTATGTCATTATTGCATTGCTATAAAGAAATACTTTAGACTGGGTAGTTTATAAAGAAAAGAGGTTTAATTGGCTCATGGCTCTGCAGGATATACAGGAAGCATGATGGCTTCTAGGAAGGCCTCAGGAAACTTTCAATCATGGTGGAAGGTGAAGTGGAAGCAGGGACATCTTACATGGCCGGAGCAGGAGAAAGAGAAGGGAGGAGGGAGGTGCTATACACTTTTCAACAGCCAGATCTCATGAGAACTCTATCATGAGAACAGCACCCAGAGTGAAATCGACCCCTATGATTGAGTCACCTTCTACCAGGCCCCACTTCCAACACTGAGGATTACAATTTGGCATGAGATTTGAGCAAGGGCACAGGTCCAAACCATATCAGGTATGCATCTCCATGCAAAAAAAAAAGCAGTATAATAAACATACGTTTACTGTAATTCTCCAAGACTACCAGACTTATTAGGAACATTAAGATACCTTAATACATTGGATTACCAAAGGTCAGAAATGCAATTAAGGAAATATGACATAAGGTTTATTGAGATACAATTGTGTGTGTGTGTGTGTGCGCGTGCGCATTGCTGGGGGGGCCCTCAGGAAACTTACAGTCATGGCAGAAGCCATAGCAGGCACCTTCTTCACAAGGCAGCGGGATGGAGTGAATGAGTGCAAGCAGGGGAAGTGCCAGATGCTTATAAAACCATCAGTGTTGTGAGACTCACTCATTATCACAAAAACAATATGGGAGAAACCACTGCCATGATCTAATTACCTCCCACTGGGTCCCTCCCATGACACATGGGGATTATGGGAACTACAATTCAAGATGAGATTTGGAAGGGGACACAGACAAACCATATCATTCCACCCCTGGCCCCTCCCAAATCTCATGTCCTCACATTTCAAAATCAATCATGCCTTCCCAACAGTCCCTGAAAGTCTTAACTCATTCCAGCATTAACCCTCAAGTTCATATCCAAAGTCTCATTTGAGACAAGGCAAGTCACTTCTGCCTATGAGCCTGTAAAATCAAAAGCAAGTTAGTTACTTCCTGGATACAATGGGGGTACAAGCATTGGGTAAATACACTAATTCCAAATTGGAGAAATTGGCCAACACAAAGGGGCTACAGGCCGCATACAAGTCTGAAATCCAATAGGGCGGTCAAATCTTAAAGCTTTGAAATGACCTCCTTTGACTCCATGTCACACTTCCAGGTCACACTGATGCAAGAGTTGCGCTCCCATGGCATTGGGAAGCTCCACCCCTGTGGGTTTGCAGGATACAGCTCCTTTCCTGGCTGCTTTCACTGGCTGACATTTAGTGTCTGCCGCTTTTCCAGGTGCACAGTGCAAGCTATTGATGGATCTACCATTCTGGGGTCTGGAGGATGGTGGCCCTCTTCTCATGGCTCCACTAGGCAGTGCCCCAGTGGGGATACTGTGTGGGGATCCTGACCCCGACCCCACATTTACCTTCTGCACTGCCTTAGCAGAGGTTTTTATTAGGGCTCTGCTCCTGCAGCAAACTTCTGCCTGGACATCCAGGCATTTCCATGCATCCTCTGAAATCTAGGCGGAGGTTCCTAAACCTCAGTTCTTAACTTCTGTCCACTTGCAGGCCCAACACCACAGGAAAGCTGCCAAGGCTTAAGGCTTGCACCCTCTGAAACAATGGCCTGAGCTGCATGTTGACCACTTTTAGCCACAGCTAGAGCTGGAGTGGCAGTGGCTGGGACACAGGGCACCAAGTCTGGAGGCTGCACAGAGCAGCAGGGGGCCCCTGGGACTGGCCCATTAAACCATTTTTCCCTCCTAAGTCTCTGGGCCTGTAATGGGAGGGGCTGCTGTGAAGGTCTCTGACAATCCCTGGAGACATTTTCCCCATTGTCTAGGTGATTAACATTTGGCTCCTCATTAGTTATGCAAGTTTCTGCAGCTGGCTTGAATTTCTCCCCAGAAAATGGGTTTTTCTTTTCTGCTGCATCATCAGGCTGTGAGTTTTCCAAACTTTTACGCTCTGCTTCCTCTTGAACACTTTGCCACTTAGAAATTTCTTCTGCCAGATGTCCTAAATCATCTCTCTCAGTTTAAAGTTCCATGGATCTCTAGGGCAGGGGCAAAATGCTGCCAGTCTCTTTGCTAAAGCATAGCAAGAGTCACCTTTATTCCAGTTCCCAACAAGTTCCTCATCTCCATCTGAGACCACCACAGCCTGGACTTCATTATCCATGTCACTATCAGCATCTTGGTCAAAGCCATTCGACAAGTCTCTAGGAAATTCCAAACTGTTTCCATATCTTCCTGTCTTCATCTGGGCACTCCAAACTGTTCCAACCTCTGTCTGTTACCCAGTTCCAGTGTTGCTTCCACATTTTTGGGTATCTTTACAGCAGCGCCCACTACTCCTGGTACCAATTTACTGTATTAGTCTGTTCTCACACTGCTATAAAGAAATACCTGAGACTGGGTAATTTTTAAAGGAAAGTGGTTTAAATTGACTCATGGTTCTGCATTGCCAGGGAGGCCTCAGCAAACTTACAATCATGGCAAAAGGCAAAATAGGCACCTTTTTCACAGGGTAGCAGGATGCAGTGAGTGAGTGCAAGCAGGGGAAATGGCAGATGCTTGTAAAACCATCAGATCACATGAGACTCACTCATTATCGTGAGAATAGCATGGGAGAAACCACTGCCATTATCCAATTACTTCCCTCAGGTCCCTCTCATGACATATGAGGATTATGGGAATTACAATTTAAGATGAAATTTAAGTGGGGACACAGCCAAACCATATCACAGACTTAGGTGTTTTCTTGTAGGCCTGAGTGGTCAAGATATAATATATGACTTGGAATACTAAAATCCACTCTTTTTTTTTTTTTTTGACTGGGTTTTGCTTTCGTTGCCCAGGCTGGAGTGCAATGGTGTGGTCTCGGCTCACTGCAGCCTCCACTTCCCAGGTTCAAGTGATTCTCCTACCTCAGCCTCCCAGGTAGCTGGGATTACAGGCATGTGCCACCATGCCCGGCTAATTTTTGTATTTTTAGTAGAGACGGGGTTTCACCGTGTTGGTTAGGCTGGTGTCGAACTCCTGACCTCCAGGGATCCACCCGCCTTGGCCTCCCAAAGTGCTGGGATCACAGGCATGAGCCACCTCGCCTGGCCCTAAAATTCATTCTTTAAAATGGAAGATAATTCAGAAACTTGCTAAATATTCTTATTGTCCACATAATTATCATTATCGTTTTACTATTTAATTTAAAAAAATTATTTTTAATTGATAATTCATAAGTGCCATTATTCTTGATTGTAGAGTTTCAAAAATAACCAAATCATTCTGAAGGATAAACTATTATATTTCTTGCTTCACCTTTCAAACAATAACCTCAAATTTGCTGTCTTGAGGCCTCGTCAACTTGATTAGTAAGAGGTCAAATTATTTCTAGGAAATACATCCCTTAAGTATCCCTAAGGAGTCTAACGGGTCTTAAATATGTAACCTGAACATGCTACTAATGCCAATAGCAGTTTATGCCTTTAAACATAGTTCCACAATAGGTTGGAGAACATAGTGTTCCTATGTGTAAATTTGGAGTGATTGCTACAACTAACATCAAACATTTATTGGATGCTTGCAATGTACCTGGCACTATCACATACACAGTTTCAAATTAATTCATTTTGTCCTCCCAAAACCCTATGAAATAGGTATAGTTATTGTTTATAATTAACAGACAGGAAGATTAAGGCATGGGAACGTGAAGTAACTTGCCTAGGATCACACATCTTGGAAGGGGCTGAATCAATTCAAACCTAGACCGTCTGGGACCAACGTTTGTGTTATTAACTTTTCATTGTGTGACACATTGTATCTGCTGTGATTTTTTTATGCTGCTGATTTCTTTCTGCTGAATTGTTAATTGGGTTCAGCTAATTATGGTCCAGGGTCCACACTCTTATTTGAATTTCTATTCTCTTTAGATTTACCCATCTCTGAGTTGTTCAAAGCTTTAGCTCATATTGCTGCCATCGTCCTCTTTACTGTAGGGAAGGCCTTTACTTTTTCCTCTTAGACTGAGCTCTTTTATGCTGGTATCTCACAGCAGAGCTACTTGTGGCCCAGGGATTTAGCAATTTCACTGTTGCATTGTCTCCCAGGTTAAGAACAGATGAGGAGGGGTGGCAGAGAGGGCTGCACAGGAAGAGTTCACAAGCACAGTATTGATTTGAATTCATAAGTCCTACCTTCAACCCTAACATTCATACCTTGTTGCTGAATCTAGCTAATTCAAGCAGACTTCTTAATTCTTCATAGAGATTTCTTCTCAGGGATCGCACCTTTGTCTATTCCCCAGTTGTGGATATATTTTAAAGTGTTCTCTCTGGCTCCTGGAGCTCCTGATTCCCTTCTAAAGCAGAGATGTAACTAGACCCAGAAGTGTTCTTAGGTATCCTGTATCGTAGGGATACCATTGCCTATTCAAAGCCTGCCATAAAACAAATTATATACAGTCACTAAGGAAACCAATGACCAAATATTTTAAAAAATGAAATAGCAATGTATGTGCCTTTTTATGAAGAAAATTAATATCTAGGAACATGTTTGATAAGTATATAATTTCAAAATTATTATGAACAGAAATGATGTTTCAAAATGTATGCAAATTGTAGAGGATATAAAATATCTGTTTTATATCGTGACACAGGAACTACTAATACAAGTGTGGTTTGTTGCCTCCATTTGTAATTGGAATAAATGCTCAGTCTCACTTACAAGTTACTGAAGATAAGAGGGATATATTTTTCCATTGCAGTTCACATACCCTGAATTCTCTCACGTACCTCCTTAGGTGACACCCATGTACATCACATATCATCTTTCTGTTAGAGGGTAGGATTTAGCCCATCTATGGTAGCTTAGCAGAAGAGATATAAGTTCATAGACAGATAGAGGCAAACTTTGGTGAAAAAATCTTTGAGTCTAGTAAAATTGATTAGGAAGGATGCTAAATAGGGATTTTTAAGTTTTGGCTCAAGCTTCAATTCTGCTACTAACCATCTGGGTTACATTGGACGATAAAATGTACTTCTCCAGGTCTCAGATCTCATCAGGAAAATAAGAAAGCTGGACCAGCTGATCTCTGAGGAACTATTTTAATTTCACAACCTATTATTCTAAGAACCTTTTCTTTTTACTTGGTTCCATGTCACCCATATTTATTCCTCTATGATATTACGCAAGAACAGGAAAATGTCATATCATTTGCCAAACTATTTCCCCAGGATATCCTTCACTTCAGAATTTACCTTTCTTTTCCCTCCAGGAATAAGAATATTACCTGAAACAAATGCTCCTTTCCTTGAATGAAGATATTTGCCAGCTAACGTAGGCTTCACACAAACTTAAGAAAAAAGCAGACTTAGATGTAAAATAAGCTATTTCCTTGGCTAGTTGAGTTTTGCATCTTCTCCATTGGTTATTTTTTTTATTATTTGAGTTTCAAGAGGTTGTTTTCTGATAGCCTTATTTCTGTTTTGAAAAATTCTTTCTTCATTAAAACCACAAGTAATAGTAATAATATTAAAGAGTAAAATGGAAATGAATCAAAGAAAATTGTCCTTCTACCTTACTTCTCATTTTAATCAAGGCTGAGGAAATACTTCTGAGTGACACCTGAGCAATGGATAGTCCAAGTTGAGGTAACCAAAGCCATAGGAATATTGGAGGATTTAACCATGTTTAAACTCTTACATCAGTCAGTATGGTGGTTTTGGAGGCTGTCTCTGGTCTCAGTGTGGCTTTCTGTTTTTCAGTGTGGCTGTCTGAACACTACAGCTTTCTGTTCTTAACAAAGCCTGTCCTCAAGAAAAGGTATTTAACTGGAAATCTAACCTATTAAGATTTCATTAGAGCCTAACTGACCTGGGGGGAGGAAAATACTTAACCCCAGACCCCTCTAGCCATCTTGTCTTACCTAAACAGGCAGTGTCAGTGGAATTAGAGAAGACTTATGAAGTTCACAGCCCAAAGGCACATACTTACTAACAGACTGATGTCTAATCACAGAACTGTGGAATATTTCCCATCCCCATACACCTTACTATCACATCACTAAAGGCCTTGGACTGTTTACTGGACTTCTTTTTACATAGTCTCTCATGTCCAGCTTTCAACAAAAAATTACAAGGCATACTGAAAGGCAAAATACACAGTTCGAAGAGATAGGGCAAGTATCAGAACCAGACTCATAATAGCACAGGGATGTTCAAATTATCAAACTGGGAAACAACTGTGATTAATATGCTGAGGTCTCTAATGAAAAATGTGGACAATATGAAAGAATAGAAGGGTAACAAAACAACAATGAGATATCATCTCACACCAGTTACAATGGCTACTATCAAAAAAAAAATAACAAATGCTGATTAGGATGCAGATGCAGAGTAAAAGGAACTCTTATACTATTGATAAGAATGTGAACTAGTATAACCACTGTGGAAAACAGTATGGAGATTTCTCAAAAAACGACAACTAGAACTACCATATGATTCAGCACCCCACTACTGTATGTGTGTGTATATATATCCAAAGGAAAGAAAATCAAGATATTGAAGAGATATCTATATCCCCATGTTTATTACAGCACTTTTCATAATAGCCAAGAAATGGAATCAAACTAAGTGTCTATCAACAGATGAATGAATAAAGAAAATGTGGTATTAACTGGGCACAGTGGTGCACCCCTGTAGTCCCAGCTATTCTGGACTCTGACGTGGGAGAATAGCATGAGCGAAGGTGTTTGAGGCTGCAGTGAGCTATAATTATGCTACTGCATTCCAGCCTGGGTGACAGAGTGAGACCCCATCTCTAAAAAATAAAAAATGTGATATATAATGAAATAGTATTCAGCCATAAAAAAGAATGAAATCCTGTCATTTGGATATTGTGTTATGGAGGATATCATGTTAAGTGAAAAAACATGTTCTCACTCATACGTGGAAGCTAAAAAAAAGTTTATCTCATAGAAGTAGAGAGTAGAATAGTGGTTACTAGAAGCTGGGGAGGTAAGGGAAGGGAGGATAGGGAGCAATTAAGAATGCAAAATTACAGCTTGATAGGAGGAGTAACTTCTAGTGCTCTCTAGCACTGTAGAGTGACTACAGTTAACAATAGTTTGTTATATACTTTTGAATAGCTAGAAAAGAAGATTTTGAATGTTCCCAAAACACAAAAACATGATAAATATTTGATGTAATAGATATGCTAATTATCCTGATTTGACTACTATATGTTATATGTATAGAAATGTCACTATGTACCCCATAACTGTCTACAATCATTATGTGTCAAATTAAAAAAAAGAACAGATGGGTAATGTCAGTAGATGATGGAAATTCTAAGTAAAAATAAAAAAGAAATGCTAGAGACAAAAACACTGCAATGATGATCTTTGATGGGCTCATTAGTGGATTGGACATGGCTTAGAAAAAAATCTCTGAGCATGAAGATGTGTTAATGGAAACTTTGCAAACTGAAAATCAAGAAGAAAAATGACTATAAAAAAAGAACAGGAAATCCAAGAACCGAGGGACAACTACAGAAGCCATAACATACTTATAATGGGAATAAGAATGAGAAGAAAGAAAGAAATGAGAAATATTTTAAGCAATAATGACTAAGAATTTTCCCAAATTAATGTCAGACATCAATCTGCAGATCCAGGAAGCTCAGAGAACACCAAGCAGGATAAACATCAAAAAAGCTACATCTAGGGATATAATATTCAAGCTGCAGAAAATGAAAGAGAAAAAAAAAATCCTGAATGAAGCCAGAGGAAAAAAATACCTTACTTATAGAGAAGCAAAACAAGAATCATATCCAAATTCTCAGAAATCAAGCAAGAAGGAAGAAAGTGAAGTGAAATATTGAAAAATATTGAGAGAATGGGTATATAAATGTACTTCCTGAATGTACTATTTAAGGGCATGCAAACTTGAATTTTGTATTGGAGATATATGTTTTCCATAGCGATAAGGACTCTGGAGTTAGTCAGAAATTGATTCTGTTTTTGTGGTAGCTGACTACAAAAATGGCCACAATTATCCATGCCTTTGTGGAAATGTACCCTTTACAATATGGTTTTGCAGCTCTTCCCATCTATTTTCAACCCTCAAATCTGAGCTGGCATTATGACTTGCTTTGACTCACAGAAAGTGGCAAAGTCATGGTGTGCCAATTCTAAGAAGAGCCCTCAAGAGGTTTTGCATATATCTAAACACTCTCTAGGGATCCTGTGTCTGCCATGGAAAAGAAAGAGCTGATTCAGCTCAGTTGTTCCAGTTGAGCCCCAGATATGAGACAGCCCAGTGAAGATCAACAAAACTGTGTACTGGACCCCCAGCTAACCTCAGATGCAAAAGGACTCCTAGGAAGAAAAGAGGAATTGCCCAATCAAACCAAGCCAAAGTCTTGATCTGACTATTGTGATCTAAGTAAATGGTGGTTGTTTTAAGCTAGTAAGTTTTAGTGGTTTTAGTGCGATTTGTGATGCAGAATTACTGTGGTAGTAGATATGTGATACAGTCTTAGTCTTTTACAAACTGTGTTCTTAGGCAACATATCTGTCTTGACACCTGAGTTTCCTCCTCTTTTAATTGGAGTTAATATTAAGACATATCTCACAGGATTACTGTAAGATTACATGACAGGATGTACATAAATGGCACAGAGGAGGAACTCAATATGATCTAGCTGTTACTATTATTTTCTTTTTCACCATGAATAAACAAGGCTTATATAAGAGGCCTTTTGCTTTTCTTGATGTTTTGGGTCTTGGCTCCTTTTCATGGTACAAATAAATGGTAACAAATAAAACCCATCTTCCCAACCAGACCATGGTGCAGGTAACAGTAAGGAAGTCTGAAATCAGATTGTCAAGACTCAAATTCCCTGCTCTACTATTTTCCAGCTGTGTGGACTTCGGTAACTTAGTTTCTCTGTGCTTTAGAGTATTCACTTGTAAAATTGGGCAAATAATAATGCCTGCTCCTGCAGTTGTTGTGAACATTAAATGATGAACATTTAAAATGCTTGGAGTGGTGCTGAGCACATGGTATACACTTGGAGCACTTGGTAAATGTTTTACATTATTGTTATTATATATTATTATTATTATTATTAAGATGTTTGCATCACCTAGAGATCAGCTGAACCTCAGGCTTGCACCATGTGAAATTCTTCAGGAGCTTCTGAATTAAGCAGGGGGATATTTGGCCACTCCTCAGTAGTCCATAGGGCAGTGGCCATTCACTAGAGTTCAACCATTTGGCAGACAGCTGGCAGATGCTCAGATCTTTACATGTTGTCATAATGAACAACTGGTCCAGAATTAATACACTGAAGAGATTCTGAAGAGAGCCAGAAAATGGGAAATGGGAATAATCCGTTGCTCTGAGCAAATGACATTGGCTCATGTGAGTATGGATCTGGGGTTAGCCTCTGAACAAAGAACTAAAAGCAAAACAACAACAACAACAAAAATAAAACAGTTGCCAATGAGTCGGGGCTAGTTTTGAGGGAGCTGGACCAACAGTCCAGCTAAGCTGAAGGGGTTTCAACCTTTAAGATGAAGTAACACTGAAAAGTACTCTTGATATATCTTTAAAAGGAGACACATTACACTTAGAGGTAGGAAAAGGAGAAAGGAATTGTGTATGTTATTAAGAAAAATGGGCCTTTGAATATGACAGAAATGGTTTTGATTTCTCTCCTTCTCATTTAAGACCTGTATAACCTTGAACAAATTTCTTTATCTATCTCTTTTCATTTTCCTTTTTAAAGTTAGAATAATAATTCTCTCATAGAGCTAATGAAGGGATTAAATCATGTAACTCTTTAAAATGCCTAACAGTGCCTGACACTTAATAGGCACTTAATAAATGGTATATGTTCCCATTATTATTGTTATTAATTATACCTCATTTGCCAAATTTTTTGTATTGCCAAAATCTCCACCTTGAGTTACCATTTTCTGTGCTTCATTTGCTCTGGTTTAGCTTTTCATTTTTCTATGCATTCCACAGAACTTTTGACATCTGCCCTTTAGATACCCACCTACTGACTTTGATATCACACACCTCGTTGATTACCTCCTGGGCTGACTTTGACATCAGGCATCTGCATAATTTTTACTTGCTTGTTCAAGGTTCTAATTTCCCTGTATCCTATCTTTGTCAGTGGATAAGAGATCACAGAAAGCAAATGAGACTTAAGGAATTGTCTAATGTTGGAAGAAAATATCAGGAAGGCAGAGAACTGGGTCTACAAGGTCAGGGAGTCAGAAAATGAGGTACCAATTATTAATGTGGTTTTAAGCTGTTCTCAAAAAAGATAAGAAATATGTGCTCTGAGTATTTTCTGCTCTGAAATAGGTTAAACCCGGACATAGGCTCTTAAATTGGGAACAGAATTTAGAGATTCTCCAGATCATTTTCTCTGCTGCTTTCTTCAAGTTGATTATGAAAATTTGAAAACAATAAAAAATAAAAGCAAGTTAGGATAAAAGGTAATAATAATACAAACAAGCACTTCTTTTTCTATGCAGCTGATTAGATTTCCCTCTCATCCTTCTTTCATTCTGTAACATTCGTCACTTTTAAAACTGGATCATCAGAGCTTGGGTGAATTAAACCATGTTTTCAGGTTCGATCCCATTAACTCCAATTTTCTTCATCTAGTTGTAGGTACCAGGCAGTCCCTGAAGAACTGTTTAAGAGTGTTGATAGATCAAACAAAAGTATTTTTTACAACCAAGCAAACAATGTCCAGCAGAGATTTACTGTGGGCCAGCAGTGTCACTTTCCTGTGAAAATGTAGGATTCCTTTAATCAGGCCCGCCCACCATACCTCTTAGCAAGAACACACTGCTTGGTAGCAAAGACTATCACTTTAAGATTTTGGAACTGTGATTGGTACAAACTCAGGTACAGTGAAGCTCATAAATATAAAAATAGATGGGCTAGATATAAAGTATAATTTTCTTCCCACTTCAAGTACATCCATTGTCTAAATAGTTCCGTCTCCACTGCAAGATCTGGGGATTTGTACATTTCTATACTGTATTTCTCTCTGGTTTATTTCTCTTGTGACCTTTCTTGGAATTTTGGAAATTTTGAAATTTTGTTCCTTGTAGTTGATAGATTCATAGATGATAACTAATTAATGTGCCAATGCTTTATACTAAAACACATCATTTCTTTGCCTCTGAGAGTTGTTTCTGATAGAATACGCAAATCCCAAGATAGATCATAATGATGAAATAATATCAAATAACACAGCTGAGGGAGTTTCTACAAAATAAATAAGGTGGTCACCAGCCATTGCTGTTCATGTCCTTTAAATCCTTCTCCTCAGCCCCATTTATAGCAGATGACTTAGGCTGCATGGTCATCCACATGCTGTTGTCTGTGGGACAAATGAAATAACCTCTCTGTTTCAGTGTCTTCATCTAGGAAATGTGGCTGTCAGTACTTTTTTTTTAGAGGGGAATTTTGAAGAACAAATGAGATAATTCACGCTGAGTTATGGATGCACATGTAATATTTACCTAGTAAGTGATAGTTATTATTAATAATAATTCACTTTATGGTTGATTGATATATAGTTGCAAGGTGATTAGCTTTGGTTAAAAATGCAATGTGAAATCTCACAGCAGATTGGAGCTATAGAGTGGAGTTAGAGATTGAGTTATTACTCATCAGTGGAACTAGTAAAGAAAACTGCAAAAACAATCATCTTGGAAGGAAAGACTAGATTGTTTGAATATTTCTAATTCATATGAACTGTTTCATTGTAAACACATTATAAATCTCTGCTTATGTAAACAACAATTTTTATCTTCCTACAAGCGTAATTTTAATTCTTAGAGCTTTATTTGATAGTAATGACTAAATCGGTAACAATTCTCACCCTAATATTTTTAGTCTGGAGCTGCCCCTTTCCCAAGATGATTTCAAATATTTAGCTTGAAAAGGAAACTAGGATATAAATTGCCACATTTACAATGTCACTGTGTATTGGTTCATAGCATCCATTCTTATAATAATAATTACATTATTGAATACCTATTTTATTCTAGGAAGCAGATTAAGTCCTAGAAAAATGAAAATCCTATCTCTGCCCTGAAGGAATTTAGCCCTGTGGATGAATGGAAGTACAAATAAAGATTATCATGTAACAGAAGATATATTAAGATCAAGTCTTGTACAAGATCTTAACAGGAAGAAGAATAAGACTTTTGACTTAGTTATAGGAATATAATTTATAGGATTTTGACACAGAAAGGATTTTTTAGAATATATTGAATCCAAGTAGAACAGATATCCTTTAAAACCATGGTTAAATCTTCAGAATCAGCCGGGTGGTGGCTCACGCCTGTAATCCCAGCACTTTGGGAGGCTGAGGCGGGCGGATCATGAGGTCAAGTGATCGAGACCATCCTGGCCAACATGGTGAAACCCTGTCTCTACTGAAAATACAAAAATTAGCTGGGTGTGGTGGCGCATGCCTGTAATCCTAGCTACTCGGGAGGCTGAGGTAGGAGAATCACTTGAACCTGAGAGGCGGAGGTTGAGATTGTGCCACTGCACTCTAGCCTGGTGACAGAGCGAGACTCTGTCTCAAAAAAAAAAAAAAAAAAAAAATTCAGAATCTTAGCAGGAACTCTCTGTGAGAATAGAAATATTCTTATGGTGCCTCTTTGCTCTTCCTAAATTCAGGCTTCTGTTTTCAAGAGAAGAAGAAAGACTATACTGCTACCACTAGGACCAGGGTGAGCTTTCAGGAATCAGAGTGGTCAGGACTCATTGATAACATCTTGGGAGAGAGAGAGAACACCTGTGGCTTCAGATGCAGCCAGTCTCCTTCAATGGGAGCCACCCTGTGAGCAGTGAATAAAATAATCCGGACTTCCCTTCTTCTCTGTGAATAGTTGGTTTATTTGTTTTTGTTTTTACTAATTGATTTGTGGTCTTTGGCTCACATTTCTGGCTTATTCCCTAGCCTTCAGATTTATGTCACCTTCCTGTATTGGCTTGTGTGGAATCATCATCATCATGATGAATGATTGAGGACTTATTCCATATCCATCTCTAATCTTTACCCTCTTCATCCAGGCAAGGCACTGTTATCAGTTCATAAGAGAGAAGAGTTAAGTGACTTGCCTAAAGTCTCACAGCTAGTAAGTGGTGGAGTGGATGCTTGAACCGAGGTGTATCTGACTCTAAGGTTTCTTTCCTGCCTCCTTATAGACTACATCTGCAAAAATGACTCTTGGTGCTGCCTCTGTGTGTCCCAGACTGCTGTGTCTGAAACCTAATTACAGGCTCTTGATAATGACTTCTTATACTTCCACGTCTGTTTGTGCCAGTCCTATCATGTAATAATGCACCACATGCCCTGAGAAATGCAAAGGAAGTTGGGTATACAAGGCCCTGAATAAATATGAAAACAACTTAGACAAAATCAGAATTCTTCTCTTTATTTTAGGCCTAAGTTGTGATAATATGACAGTGTCAACCTCTTATTTGGAAATAAAACAAATTACTTTGCAAGAGCCTTAGTGGGCAGAGGCTGTCACCCTCCTTTGAGGGTCCTCTTCACCTAATATAGGACGAGGCCATTTCTGCTTCATTTGCCCAATAGGAAGGAAGTCTCATTCTTGCTCTAGCCTCAACTCATGCAGCCACAATACTTGTTGTCACTATTGATCACTGCATACACATAAAGAATTGGTCATATGATTAGTACAGCGTGCTGGAGGTAATAATGCAAGAGTGTTGGGCTTGAGTCAGCTTAATTTATGTCTAGCCTGAACGTGTAAATTGTCTCCTTCTGTCAGATGTGGTGATTTCATTATGAGTGTAGCACTGAATGGTGTGTGCCATGCATCAAGCTAATGAATATATAAATCCAAACAGTAATTGAATTTCTGCATTGATGATAAACGTTCCTTGTAAAGAAAAAAAAAACACATTCAGCAGGGACAAAGAAAATAGTCTGGGGAAGGTAGCATGCTGGCACGATTTGTATTATCAGAAGGCAACTTGGTGGCAGTGTAGAGAAGGATTGGATCAAGGAAAATGCCCCCAGCATGTCTATTCCACAGAGGAAGCAAGCAACAAAGAGAGAAGATGTTTTCTGAGTAGGATCCTTATCCCACCTTCTCAATATAATTTTTCACCTGCCTGGAATCTTCTTTGCCTGAGAGACAATAGAGTGTGGTGAATATGAAACAGGGTCTGGAGACATGGAGACTTGGATTTGCCCAGCTCTGTCATTTCCTAGCTGTATACCCTTGAGTAGGTTAGTTTCTCATCATTATAATTGGGATAATCATCTCATTCCAGTTGTCAGAAGGACTAAATTATTTTGTCATTGTTTTTGTTTACTCCTGGCCAACACCATACAATGGAAAATGTTGGGGTTGCATTTTAGAGACATATATAGCTAATTCAGCCCCCAAGGCTCTGGGACTCCAGTTCTTTCAGATATTCCTACATTCCCTCTGGAGAGCATTGAGAGGATAATTAAGAGCTTTTCAATTTAGCCATTTCCTTGGGTATTTGTAAATAAAACTGACATACTTGTTTGTCTCTATAGTAACTCACATCATGGTTGAAGGCATATAGGGCTACCTTTGCCAATAAGAACTGTTTTCTGACCATTCTTCAGGCTACTCCTTTTATAGACTGTTCCAAAACTTTTCTCCTCTTTGGTCAGCAGGTCTTTTTTGAGTTTCTCCTTTTTTCCCGAAGGGTGCTGGCCAATACTCCCTGAATCATCTACCCTATACAATCATTGCCCCCCAGATACTAAAAATTTTGGGGCTGCTGGCTTTTCTCATGTGTCTACATACTTTTGGGTAATTGGGCTGTTCTCAACGTTTTTGAGAGAAGCTTACAGGACATTTTTGTTCCTGCTCAATTCCCTAGTCTTAGAGATCTTAGAACATGGATAGGCATCAGATAATTCATGTAAATTTTTGGGTATATATACAAGTATTTGCATGTGTATTTTAAAAATTAGAAGTGACATATTGTTTATCAATTCTCCAGTTGTCGTTTGTCCTCCAAAACATTAATAATCATTCCTGGTAGTCAGTTTCTGTATTCTATAGCAGTCATGTAGGAGTAAGTCTTTGAAGAGCTAGGGGCTCTTGATTCTCTTCTAAAGTGGGCTTGGGAAAGCACATCTTCATAAAACCTGACTTCTCTTACCTTTCCTTTCCTTCCTTATCAATCTCTTCCTCTATCCCCTCAGAATAAATTCTCATCTCTACAGTGAGACCTCCGATGGGATGCAGCAGTGCCTGGCTGGCCCCTCATCCTCCTCACTCCTCTCTATCAAACATGGTCCCCCTTCTTCCTCAAATTCTTTAAAAATCACCTCCTTTTTAATTCTCCAGTGTAAAGCCCATGTCACAGTCTTCCATTGTGTCTCCAGCATCTAGTACAGGGCCTACCACATAATAAACATTCATCACAAATGTTTACAGGTTGTCAGTAGTTATCCTCCTTCGATTTAGAATTTCTGGATCTGTGATGCCATGTCTTCCCTTTCCTTCTTATTTTGACAGACTTTGTGCAGAGAAGAGGGTCTATTTTACCTTCCCTTCATCCCTGGCAGATGATGGCATGTTTTTAATCTCAGGGATGCTTTTAGAGGATGAAGTGAAACTACCTATATAGAGTGCTTAGCGTGATGCCTAGCACATAGTGGCGATAAATAACTGATGGCTGATATTAACAGAAGCAGTCTATAATTCATACCTTGGTACAGGTTAGTGCTCATAAGCCTGTTGTATCTGGCAGTAGTACTATTCCTATGCTGTATTGTAAATAGAACTTTTGCCACCATGTTTAGGAGCAAGTGGGCAGGTAATGGCTCCTGGCTCAGGCAGTGAAATTCATAGACATGAACACTGAAATGAAGCGAATCATTATCAGATGATGGGACTTTCAGGCTCTTTGCTGTCCAGCTCAAGCAATGGGGAGGAGACAACAGCTGCTTCTGATGCTTCCAGTAATTATGATGGAAGATTATTCAATTTCATATAGTATCCAGGACCCGAAGGGAACAATCTGGGCTAAGTCAGCATGTGCCTAATGAAATCGTTTAGCTTGGGCTGCGGCCTTACCTACCACAAGCTGTGATCTACTGTGTGCTAACAAAGCAGCCCTGGGAGATGATACTGCTTGGGAAAGGGAAATGCTTGGAAAAATTCACTCCTTTTATCCGGCCGTCAAATTTCTGCTATGATCCAAGTGGCTTGAAGGCTGGCTTGGAAAATAACTAGTTCCCCATGGCCAGAATGGGAGTTTCTATCTTTAAATGGAGGCACCTTACTTCCCCAACTTGCCTTCCCCAAATCAGGCGGCACTTTCTGCTGTGCCTGCTGGGGCCAGCACTTCAATGACTTCCCATTGCTCTGTACTGCTTCTGGCAGCCACCCACAGAAAATGAGTCAGGTAGATTCACACATGGGTTTCAATTAGATGCTCAATTTATTAATATGCTGCTGTGTGGTTGTCAGTGACGTGAATCTTATACAGTATCTAAGCAACTGATCCTGAGTCTTAGAGCCTGTTTATATGTCTCCTGCAACATGACACCCTGCCTCTTCTCTACAAACAGGAAATGGGTTGAGGCAAGTGGTCGCTGGACAGCAGATGATGGCTCACGTAATTATAAGATTGCCTTTATTAACCTTTCCCTATGTTTTACAAGAGGAGCAATGCTAGAAGTTTGTAGGAATATGACATGGAGGCATTTCGGATTTTGTGAGAGTACGTATGTCAGAATGAGAGGTGAGCACAGTCATTATGCCCGATGAATCTAGCCACCTCCATTAAAGGCTCCTTCCTAGAATGTGTGTCTACTTCAATGCATTATGTCCATCCATTTGCTTTGGCTTTCTGGCCCATGCTATGTGGTATCCCTACACAGATGTCTTAGCAATATGGAATGTCTCCTCATGTACTTGATGAAGATAAGTACTGGAACCAACATTGACTGACTAATAGCCTAAATTTTTACCTGGATTTCTTTTTTCCTTCATTGCTACATGATTTGCATTGGCTGACATGGAGAGAACGGGGTTAAAGATGACTCATTTGCTTATTAATTTAATAGAATTGATAGTTAAAAAATAAACAATAATAAAACAAGCAAGCAAACAAAATTAACTAATTTCTCTTTCAAAGTAAATTGTCTGCCTGTTGGGCTGAATTTGATTAAATCATCCGGTTGTTCTGGCATCATGTAGACAGCACACCATAATCTTATGTGTCAAGCTAATGAACATTGAAATGAATCGATGAAACATCTGTTTCCAATGAAGGAAACACTAACGTGTCATGTAAATGGCAACTCCTACACAACACCAGATGATTTTTTCTCTGGTCCTTAGCAGCGGCCGAGGAGTGGGATTATAGGAAGTCATCGTTACCTGTGATTTGACAAGACTCTATTGCAAGTATCCTTCTTGGAGGCACACAGTAAGTTTGTTTACCAATATCAGCTGAACACCTAGAGTGTGCTCATAGCAGCGTATTTATTCTTGTAGGAGAAAAAAGGTTAAAAAATGACCTGGGCCAGGCTTGCCCTTCACATCTGTGGGACTCAGGGAAAGAGTGCAAATGTAGGTCTAGAAGACATAAGTATTTATTTATTTATTCATACATTTGAGACAAAGTCTTGCTCCGTCACCCAGGCTGGAGTGCAATGGCACAATCTTGCTCACCACAACCTCCGCCTCCCAGGTTCAAAGGATTCTGTTGCCTCAACCTCCCAAGTAGCTGGGATTACAGGCACGTGCCCCAACACCGGCTAATTTTGTATATTTAGTAGACAAGATTTCACCGTATTGGCCAGGCTGGTCTTGAACTCCTGACCTCAAGTGATCTGCCTGCCTCGGCCTCCCACAGTGCTGGAATTATAGGCGTGAGCCACTGTGCCCAACCTATAGGATATAGGTCTTTAGAAGTTACAAATCATACCCACAAATGTTTACATAAAGTATACACAAAATATAATCCATCTTTGTTGACAAATATAATTTTATATTATCCTGGAATGCCAGACTGAAATTTAACATTCTTGGGTTAATCATAATTCTGTATTGAAACCTGGTGATGTAGGGAAAGCTATCTTTCGGCCCCCATCTCCTAGACCATGGCCTTCCATCTTTATCTTTCCATTTCCAGCTCCTTTTCACACAAAAACAGATACCCAAGTCTGCGTATCCAAGCTCCACCAATATCACTAAGCCACTGCCCCTGCCAACCTTTGGCTGTGTACATCACTGGTGCAGCTGATTCTGGGGAGTTTCCCAGGATCCAGCGCTCTAGGCTATTTGAGCAGGAAATTCTGAAGTCCTAGATAACCAAAACATGATCAAGAAGAGGGGCCATCAGCTTCTGGCGTTCAGGTCCCCTTGGATCATAAAGTGGGACATGGCTGGAAAAGGGTCTTGCTTGCGTCTGAGTGGTACTAAATTTTTCTCAATCGTAAAATTTCTTAATTTATGTCTCTGCTTCAGCTTTTCTTCCCTCCAACAAGTTTACACTGAGTCTGTTGGTTGATTAGCTCTTAGCCAGTTAGAACTTTACCCAGCATCCCTTGATTTTCTTATTAACTCCAAGTTGACTACACAATATGGCACTCCTCATACCCACATAAAACAGTGTTGGGCAGTGGTTTAAAGGCAGAGCTTAGACTTATGCTGTCTTATTTACAGGCTGTTTAGTTAACCTCTCAGAATCTGTATATTGGGAGTACTAACCCTCAGTCCATAAGGAGAAAATGAAGATTAAATGAGAAAAAAATGTTACACAGTGCCTACTAAGTACTGTCAATAATGGCTAATAGTAGTACTAATGATTATTCTTGTTATTCTGTTATTATTGTTAGTGGTTAAGAATGAGGACTATTCTGAAGTAGGGCTGACTTAAGTGGAATTCTTGATTTTTGTGTTATCTTCACTGTGTGACCAAAGGCAAATTACTAAAGCTATATGTACTTAATCTATAGATTGGAGTTAATAATTGATCTTATTTCATAAGGTTGATGTCAAGATTAAATGAGCTAATATGTGAAAATTGCTTAGATATATATGCACACAGTATATACTCAATAGTAATTATTATACTACTTCCTCTCAACCTTTGAAGGTGATTTTAAGCTTTGGCTTTGGTGGGAGGAACCAGCAGCTCTTTTATAGTTTAAGTCAGAACACTGTAAGCATCTTTCCTACACGAGCACCCCCCACTGCCTTCACTTTTTTTTTTTTAAATGGGATCTTGCAGTGGCTGGGCATGGTGGCTCATGCCTGTAATCCCAGCACTTTCGGAGGCGATGGCAGGCAGATCACTTGAGCTCAGGAGTTCAAGACCAGCCTGGCTGACATGGTGAAACCCCATTTCTATGAAAAATACAAAAACAGCTGGGCATGGTGGTATGTGTCTATGGTGTCAGCTACTTGGGAGGCTGAAGTGGGAGAATCACTTGAGCCCAGGGGACGGAGGTTGCAGTGAGCTGAGATGGTGCCACTGCATTCCAACCTGGGTGACAGAGTGAGACTCCATCTTAAAAAAATAAAAGAATAAAATAAATGGAATCTTGCTAAGTCAGAAACTTTTTTCTATACCTATGAAGAAACTCAGCTAAGTGTAGAGAAAAGACACAAAAACAGTGAGCATTTTATAAAGCTGGAGTAGTTATATAGCAGTTACATCTATTTTGATGAACTTGCTGTCACTTCATTTTATTCAAACTTCTATCTGCTTTTATCAGAGGATGAATTTGTTTTTCCCTTAGGCATTCAGAAACATTTTATATAGATACAGAAGCGGTATTGGAGAAGGGGTGTGTGTGTGTGTGTGTGTGTGTATGTGCGTGCATTCCTCTTTATTTCTATATCTGAAATTCTACATTTGGCTAAATTAGGACAACCTATGGGTTGTCCCTTATGAGAAAATTTGTTTTTTACTGTAGTGGTGGGAACAGATAGAAATTAATTTGTACAACATACCACACTCACTCAGTAAGTCTTTGGAAATGAGGGCAGGGTGTTTTGCTTGGTCTTAGGAGATTTGGTCTGAATTCATTGAAGAGAGCCCAGCTAATAATATACAGCCTAGCCAGAGTGGGAAGCATCCATTAAACACAGCCTTCTTTATTTAAAACAGTAATCCAACAATCTAAGTCAAATGACAATGAATTGATTTGACACACCAGTGAAATATTTTTTCCTTGACTTTTATTTTAAATTTCAAATGTTTCTTTTATATTTGGAGCCATGGAAGAACACATGAGTTAAATGAGTGAGTTGACCGTAGAAAATTTTTTAAAACTGAGATATAATTATGCTACTTATTTTTCAGAAGCACTCTTTGTTCCGTTTCCTACTTTGCCAGCTAAACGTGAAATTCCTTAATTTTATTTAAATATAAGAACTATCTGGTAATTTTAAGGTGGATAAGCTAAGCCAGAAGAAAGCATGTCATGTTAAAATCATACAACTTATTGATGATAGAAGGGAAATGAAAATCAAGGTTAATTGATCAATGTTAATATCAATCAGTGTTCTATATGTTGAAAACATTTTGTGAAGCATTAAGTTAATGTGAGATTTTTAGTGTATTAAGTAACTCAGAAATGAGTGATTCCTTATTAAATAAATACATAGAGTTAACACTTTGGATAGTGGTTCCCACCTATACTTTGGGGTTTAAGGATAGAAATAAACAATCAGACATGAAAGGTCTTATGTAGACTTTATCCATATTTTCTAACAATGACCATTTTTGACCATTTAAGGAAAGCCAACCTAAACCAGTAACTTTTGAGGCTTAGAAACAATTTGGGGAGCTAATACAGGTCTGGTCAGTGGAACTCTACATTGTCTACTTTTTAAAAATTTTTTCTGAGATGGAGTTTCGCTCTTGATGCCCAGGCTAGAGTGCAATGACATGATGTTGGCTCACTGCAACCTCCACCTCCCGGGTTCAAGCGATTCTCCTGCCTCAGCCTCCCATGTAGCTGGGATTACAGGCATGCGCCACCACACCCATCTATTTTTTTGTATTTTCAGTAGAGATGGGGTTTCTTCATGTTGGTTAGGCTGGTCTCGAACCCCCGACCTCAGGTGATCTGCCTGCCTCATCCTCGCAAAGTTCTGGGATTACAGATGTGAGACACTGCACCCGGCCTTCCATTGCCTTTGTAATTAAAAAAGATCTAATAACTGATGCATTAAATAACGCAGTAATAGGTCTAGTCAACTATTTAAAAGATTTCTGGGGCTTAAAATTAATTTAAAAAATACTGGTATGTATACAATCTTCTAATTGTCAGTGTAAAATGTCTCATTTTTAGGCAATGCTGAACAATTCTTTAAACTGCACTCATGATCCAGGTATCACATTGCCCAGAGGTGACCCTATGGTTTGGTAACTTTCTGATTTTCCTGAGCCTGAGGATACTGAGGGAAATGCTGGGAAATGTCTAACCTCTTGAAAATAGCTTTGGGATTAGGGTAGTTAAAAAAATAAAAAGGTGAGGGCAGTGCCAACGAAGTAAAGATATTTCTCCATTGGGAGATGTGTGAGCATATCTGACAACATTCTGAAATTTTTTAATTAGCAGCACAGTAAGATATTAAACTACACTATAGTTTTATATAGTTTTGGTTAAAACACTCTTACATCAATGATCCAAAACATCTGCTGTTGGGGGGGTCACTGTGTGCAGTTCTGTTCTTTCTTTCTGTAATTCCAGCATATATTCCGAGACAGCTAAAAAAGAAAAAGGTGTAAAATAGTCTTCACTGTTTTGGATAACATGAAAAGAAAGCAGATGGGTTTTAATCATAGATTCTAAAAAGGATTAGGCATTTTGGACAATCTGAACAAAAAATAAATGGTAGAATTTAAATTATGGCCATACATGTCTTCAGCTTGTTCAAGGGAAGAGCCAATCAAATTTGTCTCTAATAACGATGTTCTGTGTGGTCACAATGTCGGGTCTGGATAACAAAACCATATAGAATCATGATAAAGAATCATGATAAAGAATCACAATTATGGAGACCTTAGAAATGACACCTCTTAACACCTACTTGTTGAGTAGAATCTTACAGATTCTCCTACTGGTATTACCATACCTCAGTTGCATTCTTCCAGGGAAAGGGAATTTATTAAAATTCAAGCCTCACAATTCCACTTGTGCTCAAACACTGGTTTTTGATTTTTTTTTTCTTGATCTGAGTATGACATCTCTGTAGCAACTCATCTTGTAAAATATGTAAGTATGGAGCCACTTTGGTAAGACAGTGTTCAGAGTCCTGCCAATTGAATATCTCTTTTGGAAATTCCTTTGGAATCTAGATTCCAGAGCAGTGGTTTTCAATTGGGATGATGTTGTCCCCCAGGCTCCATTTGGCAATGTCTATAGGCATTTTTGGATTGCACAACTGGGTGCCACTGCGTTAAGTGTGTGAAATTCAGGGACGCTGGCTCTGTAATGAATATAATCCTATAATGTACAGGAAACCTCCTATAACAAATAATCATCCAGCTCAAAATGTTAACAGTGCCAAGGCCAAGAAATCCTGCTATAAGCAATAAAAAATAAGTCTAAGCTCTTTTTTGCACGAGAGACCTTTTGATATGTGAAGACAGTTATAATCTCAGCTTCTTCTTGTTCAGGCTAAATATTTGTAATTATATTAAATATGGTAATTAGTTTGTAATTACATTTGTAATTACTTCAATTGTTGTTCTCAATGTGCAGACAGCCTCCAGAGTCCCTCCTTTGGACATCCTTTAATTTCTCAAAGTCCTGTTCATAATTACATGTTCAAACATGCAAAATTTCCCATATGTGTTCTTACTGAGTTTAGCATAGCAGTGCTCAGAAAACACTTGCAAAAGGATAAATGGATCCATGAGGCAGTAAATCAAAGAAAAGAAGAAGAAGAAAATGTAGAGCGTTGAAATTCCCTAATGAGGTCATTTGTTTATGAAGATTAAAAAGAAAAATCAGACTTTATATATGAGCATTGGTAGAAATGACACAGGAGGCATACAATACCTCAAAGCTCCAGTAGGGGGAGCCCAGTCACTAATTGAAAGACTGCACGGAAGTGTCAGGATTTAACCACGACTTTCTTAAAAACTTCCAGAGGGAAATGAAAATATTTTATCTTTTTGATTTGTTTATATGCGTTATCTATGGAGGATGCAGAGCAATGCCATTTTGATCTTCTAGTTTGAGAAAAAAGGTCCAGAATGAGAATTGTGACTTAATTGTTCAACCTAAGCACAGGCATGGTTTGTTTTTCATGGCTGTTCCATTGGGAAACTCAAACCCATCCACTTTCATGGCGGCAGATACCATTTCGTGAGAGTGCACCTATTTAAAGGCAGTTTTTAGACTTCTTGAGAAATAGGACATGCAAAGTTTAGATTTCACAATGGAGCAGAAAGAGTTTGTGGGGTCGTTGCAGAGAAAAACTGTCCCATTATTCATTAAATTCTGTCCTGTGTGAGATGGTCACCTATTTTAGGTGAATTCATGAACTGTCAGATGTCAGGGGGGATGTGTGCAGTGTGTGAGCCACCCTATTCCACTCCTCACTGTGTCTCCATCAACATGGGCATTCCTCTTCAATCTTACTGATGTCATGGGTTAGGTCAGAAAATATAATTTCTTCAGATTCTAAGGATCATTTCCTGTCTTAAAGAGCAAGGTTTACTTTATATTCAGATTCATTCTGACCGAATGGAGGAAGCAATTAGGAGATTCCAGACACAACAGGGCCATGTCTGTCTTAAGGGTAATCACCAGGGGTGGGAGGCATGGCCGGTTTCAGTTCTTCCCTACAAACTTCCATTGCCAGGAATGACTTCCTTTGGAACCTTCTCTCCAATCATTGTCTACCCATGTGTGACACCTGTTCATCCTTTTCCTATCTGACCCCAGTAAGTTCCCAAGGCACTTTGCTACTGTTCTGTCTTTGTCAATGACAAATGGTTGTTTCATCTAGACATCCATATATTGCTGCTTCTCATGTTCCTAATCAGAAGTAGGAGGCCAGTATGATTGAGTTGCTCACTCCCCCAAAACCAGAAGTTCACACATGAATTTATTCAGCTTCTATGAATTCTGATTCTCCAGCAACAGAAGGGCCAAGCCTAGCAATTTTTCTGAAGAGGTTTTGGCATAGCAGGAAGAACATGGAATTTTGAATCAGAGACCTAAATTCCAGACCGTGCTCTTCAACTTGATGTTGAGTAGTTAATTTTCTCACCTCTATACTTTTCAAATAAAGTAGTAAATATTATGTCCTAAATAATAAATATATGCTATATTTTCAAATACAGTAATATACCTACATATTTTTGAAGAAAAAATAATAATGCCACAAAAAATCACCTTTACATTGAAAATGGCATACGAATATTTATATGTTATGCTGCAAGTAGATTATGTTTAAGATATATCAGTTGAATACTAGTATGACACTATTAGAAATTAAAGTTTTTACATCATTCCGAATACTTCTTAGGGAAATATCCTAGAAGTTAATTACAAGGAGATGGGGTAATGGAATGACCTCATATGGAGCTGTGATAAAAACAAGTGGGAACTAGGAACTAGAGTTAAAGGAGATAGAATACCAGAGGAAATGTTACTCTAAAGAAGAGAACAGAGATAAAGAAAGATTGTTTTGCAAAAGAAAAGGCTCTTCAAATAAACTCAAAAGAACCTGATATTAGGTATTAGCTTTATGTAGCAAGCTAAGGTTAACAATCTATTCAAAGATTACAAACTGATTATCTAGCTAAGAATAAAGCAAGATACACAGAAATAAAGCCGAATTTTGGAAACTCAGTTAGTAAGTGACAGAGAGGAATAGATTCTTGGGTTTGTCTGATTTCCACCACTCGACCTTAGGGAAATTGATTGACCTCTCTAAATTTCAGTTTCCTAATGTATAAAGTGAGGCGATTGGTCCACGAGATGCTGTGTAATAATCTGACCCATTTTTACATAAATTTTTTAAACCTATATGACCTTTCCTATTCAAAATTTCTCCTTCTTTGTCCCTAGTTTTGTTTAAATTATTTACTTACATTTAAAATAAAACTATTTTCACTGCTCTTATATTACAATTTTACATAAAACATGCTACAGTTGTAGATCTTCAGGAATCGTTCATTTCTAGACTTGGAGATGTCCATGTCCAAAAAACTTTGTGATGTGGGTGGATTTCACCTTGTCCTGGTTTGGAGTTTGGAAGAATCTGAAACTGATTCTGGTTAGTTCCAACCTTTAGGTGCTGAGTGCTTTCTTTTTTACACTGCTCCTTCAGGGAATTTAGAGTTTCTACATCTGTTTTAGAGACTTAAGCATGGAAGAGAGCATTATAAATATAGGGTCGTTTGCGTGGGCCAAGCAATATCTTACATCATTATTGGCCACCATTTCTGCTGGGTAATTGATGTACAATGTGCAGGTAACTGTTGATGAGATGCTCTCACCCTGTGGCAAAGAGAAGGAAAACTAATACTATATCTCAGCTCAGGCTACTTGTGTCAGAGGAGTTCAAACCAGAACGAATCCATCTTGAATATGGGTTGGGTAAAATAAGGCTGAGACCTAGTGGGCTGCATGCCCAGGAGGTTAAGGCATTCTTAGTCACAAGATGAGATAGGAGGTCGGTACAAGATACAGGTCACAAAGACCTGGCTGGTAAAATAGCATGCAATAAAGAAGCCGGCCAAATACCACCAAAACCAAGATGGCAATGAAAGTGACCTCTGGTCATCCTCACTGCTCATGATACACTAATTATAATGCATCAACACCAGTGTCATGACAGTTTACAAATGCCATGACATCATCAGGAAGTTACCCTATGTGGTTGGAAAAGAGAAGGAACCCTCAGTTTTGGGAATTGCCCACCCCCTTTCCAAGAACTTGTGAATAATCCACAACTTGTTTAGCATTATAATCAAGAAGTAACAATAACTGTAAGCAGGTGAGCAGCCCTTGCCGCTGCTCTGCCTAAGGAGTAGCCGTTGTTTTGTTTCTTTACTTTTCCAGTAAACTCACTTTCACGTTACTCTACTGATTTGCCTCAAATTCTTTCTTGTGTGAGATCCAAGAACCCACTCTTGGGGTCTGGATTGGGACTCCTTTCCAGTAACACTGGGGCACTCATTTAAATGACAAGGGCAGTCTGTGGGGGTTACCTGGGTTTACTGATGGCTCAGGTGGAGGTGGGAGGTCCTACATTTTGTCTCTTCATGTATTCCATCTCCTGGTTCTCCTTGTCCCCCTCAAGTGTCCTTTTTTAGCTCTACTCTCCTGGATACAGCAACCTTAATTTTCTGTTTTGGGTGAAGTTATTTAGCTGTTCATCTACATTTCTCCTAATCTCTTTCTTGTGAATGAATTTTATGTTCTGCTTCTTTAGGCCTTTCCTCTGTGACACAAAATCTTTTCTCACTGTTTTAAAAAACTTCTTTAACATTTCAGTTCTCACTTAAACACTTTGGCTTTCAAGAGTACTGTCTTTGAAACAAGCTTCAAGTGACTATTTTGGAAGTCAAATACTGAATAGTGATGCTTTTTCTCTATGCTTTCCGCCTCTTAACAACCCTAATTCTTCTGCAGGCAATGGATGTCTCTGCTGAATAGTAGTTAGTACAAAAAAAGGCAAAGCACAGGGACAGATTTTAAAGCATTTTCTCGCAACAAAACTACAAGGCTACTCATACAGACTCACAATTCACTGACTCTGACAGGTAGACTTTTTTATTTTCTTTCTTAGTATATATATTTAAGGTGTATAACATGCTGTTTTGATATATATTAATCAGTGAAAGGATTACTTCAGTTAAGCAAATTAACTTACCCATCACCTTTCAGTTATCACGCTTGTGTGTATGGTAAGAACACCTACAATTGTAATTGCCCAATGCGTTCTTCTTGCCTGCTCCCCAGATAAAGCCGATTTATCAAGACTGAGGAATTGCAACAGAGAAAGGGTTTAATACATACAGAGCTGACTAAATGAGAGAGTGGAATTTTACTATTCCTCTAACCAGCCTCCTGGAAAATTTAGAGGCTAGGGTTTTTCAAAGATAGTTTGGCAACCAGTGGGTAAGGTATGGGTGCTGCTGATTGGTTGGGGATGCAATTAATAGGGGTGTGGAAAAGTACTCTGATTTCACTTCTGGTTAGTTCCAACCTCTAGGTGCTGAGTGCTTTTTTTTTTTTAACACTGCTCCTTCAGGGAATTTAGAGTTCCTACATCTGTTTTAGAGACTTAAGCATGGAAGAGGGCATTATAAATATAGAGTACTTTGCATGGGCCGAGCAAGAGTTACATGTGGAGAGTTACAGGACTGGTTAGGTCCAGAGTTGAGGGTCTGAGTGGGACCATCCTGTTCTTAGAACTGAGAAAGCCTGAAAGGCATCTCAAAAGGGCAATATTAGGTTCTATAATAGAGATGTTAATTACAGGAGTGATTGGGGAGGTTGCAAATCTTGTGACCTCCAGAATAATGGCTGGTAATTGGTTAACTAGGCCTACATCTTAGTAGAATTCAGGTCCTCTCTCTTCCTAACCTGGTGGCCTTTCATTAGTTTTACAAAGAAGATTTAGTTTTTGGGAAGGGCTATTACCATTTAACTTATAAACTAAATTTCTCCCAGTTAGCTTGGCCCATGCCCAGGAATAACCAAGGGCAGTTTGGAGGTTAAAGACAAAATGGAGTTGGTTAGATCAGGTCTCTTTCACTGTCATAATATTTTCACTGTTAGAATTTTTACAAAGGTGGCTTCAAAATCTACTCTCTTAGCAAATTCTCAGTATACATACAACATCATTAACTATAGTCCTCAAGGGTGCGTAACATAGCTAGAGTTACTTACCTTACATAGCTGCAAGTTTGTACCTTTTTCATCTTTCTCTTCATTTCCTCTCCTCTGTCCCTGCTTATCACCATTCTACTGTTTCTATCTACTCGACTTTTCTTTTTGTAGGTTTCACACCTAAGGGAGGTATATATGTGAGGTGTTTGTGTATGTATATATACACACATACACATATATATACAATCCACAATTTCTTTATCCGTTCATCTATCCATGGACACTTAGGTTGTTTCTATGTCTTTGCTATTGTGAGTAATGCTGCAATGAACATGGGAGTGCAGATATTTCTAAGAGGTGTTAATTTTCTTTCAATACATACTGAGTGGTAGATTGCTGGGTCTTACAGTAGTACTATTATGAAATTTTTGAGGAACCCCTATGGCATTTCCCAGAGTGACTGCATGAATATGTCTTCCTACCAACTGTACACAAGGGTCCTTCTCCACACCCTTGACAACATTTGTCATCTTTTGTCTTTTTGATAATAGCCATCCTAATATGTATGAGGTGATATCTTATTGTGGTTTTGATTTGCCTTTCCCCAGTGATTAGTGATGTTAAGCACCTTTCACAAACCTGTTGGCCATTTGTATGTCATCTTTAGGAAAATGTCTATTTAGGTCCTTTGACTATTTTTTAATTGAGTTATTCGGCTTTTTAGCTACTGAGTTGTGTAAGTTTCTTATAGATGTTGTATATTGACCCTTTATTAGATATGTGGCTTGCAAATATGACAGATAACTTATTTTTTAACTCCTTTTTTAGAGATGGGGTCTTGCTATGTTATCCAGGCTTTTCTTGAACTCCTAGGCTCAAGCAGTCCTCCTGCCCCAG
The DNA here is from genome assembly GCF_028885655.2 of Pongo abelii. NCBI lineage: Eukaryota > Metazoa > Chordata > Mammalia > Primates > Hominidae > Pongo > Pongo abelii. Next base: position 30,199,707 of record NC_071994.2, on the reverse strand, counting down.
CCTCCAGAATAGCTGAGCCTGTAGGTGTGTACCATTTCACATGTCTCAGGTAAATTTTAAGGTCTTATTGTATGTCAAGCATGTGAAAAGCTTGTAAGTAAATGAGACATGGAACTTCCCCTCAAGGGGCTGCATACTGATGATCGAATCCAAGAATCTTAGGGAAATTGCTGTTTTTATCCTTCTCCGGACAGGAATCCCATCTCTGAAAATAGTCCTGTTGTACTTGCACACCTGTAGTGATGGAAAAATGTTTCTGGAAAGCTGACTCTGAAGCAGATAAGAGTCGTATTTAAATGACCTGGGATTTCCTCTTACTGAAATGGACCCTACAGTAAATCTTAGAAATATAAATCATTAACCATTAACTTGTTTTATAAGTGAATACTTTTTCATACACTGGCTTTGCTTAAAGCAAATATATTTGTATATCTGGATATACATACACACACAAATATATATATCTTTGCAAAATATGTATGCTATGTATTGAATCACATTTTATTGTAGTTTTTCCTTAGAAAAAGTTGTGCTATAATTATTCCTATTGGGAATAAATGTTAAGCTTATATATTTATTTCAAAATTAATTTAATCACTGCATTACTTCTTCTTACAGTGATGGCAAAATCTCTCAATGAAGATATGTAGTAGCCATATAATCTTTGAAATTTTATAAAAAATAAGTTTATCCAAATTGATTTCTAGTTTCATTTCAAAATCTCTCTGCCTACGTGAATTCTATATATTTATATTGTAGTATTGCTAAAACAATTGAACCATGAAGTTGGACATAGTTCCAGAATATAGTCTCAGTTTAATTCTCAGATAATTTAATCATTTTACAGATTCAGGAATTTCTGAGGTACTGTTAGAGATGAATGCATATTTATAATTGCATACAGAAATAAGAATTATGCAAAAATATGACTATTAAAATATTTCAATCTGTACCTTGCACAGTAAATCATTATCATGAATCTAATAATGCTCATTTCAATGTTAGAAATTAAGATAATACTATAGACACACAAAACAATACATTTATTTACTGAACAAATGTTTGTTAAATTCTAATGCGGCACTTTGGGCTATGATAGACAGTGGGGGTACAGTGGTGAATAAGAATTTCTGTTTTTATAAGGACAGTGTAAATGATGAAGGAATAAAAAAGAATGTACATTATTCTTACCCTCAATAAACATTTATTGAACATATATTATGTTTGGCAATATAACAAATTAAAATAATTTTTTTGTGACATTATCTGTTTTAAGTTTTGACTTCTTTGTTTCCAGTTCAGTTTCTTATAGCCACCAAACTAGCAGGTGACTAATTCCTGTTGCGTATTTCTTGGCTTATTCAAACTTAAAACGTGAACAAGATGAACTGGAGTATGAGTCAATAAGTTGTTTCCCAGATAGCTTAATCATTTTAATTGATTAATATTAGCTAAGATTATGTGTCCGTCCTATACTAGGCACATTGAGAAAAGATAAGCCTTAATTTTTATCGAATATATATTTTTTATAAAGATATATTACCCCTAGCCTTCTTATAGCTAGTAATACAAAAAATTATGAACAGTGCCCTCCTTTAAGAACTTAAGAGTTTAGTAGGGAAGAAGTGTGCTACTTGAACACTACAATAGTTACATTTTTTATCCTGCACTATTGAAAGTAAAATTTTGTTGAAGTATAATATACATAAAGGGAAGTTTACAAGCCATAGGTGTATTTGAACTATATTGTTTATCATTATCTTCTTTTCTTTCTAGTGTGTGTAGATCTGAAGTAATGACTCCCTTTTTATTCCTGATATTGGTAATTTATGCTTTTACTTTATTAGTCTCATTAACAGTTAATCAATTTTATTAGTTTTTAACTAGAACTACTGTTGGCTCTGTTGATTTTTTCTATTCTATGTTTTATTTTTTAATTACATTACGTTCTTATTTTTATTATGTCATTGCTTTGTAGTTTGGGATAATGTGCTATTATTTTAGCAATTTTTAAAATATATATTTAGATTATTGATTTCTAAATATTTTCTCTTTTAATTTAATATATTTAAGGCTATACATTTTCCTCTATGCACTGCTTTAGCTGAATCCTTCAAGATCTGCTTTGCTGTATGTTCATTATCACAAAATTACAAATGTTTTTAAATTTTCCTTATGATTTTTTGCTACCTGTATTATTTAAAAGGATTTGCATAATTCCCAAATAATAGTGAATTTTCTGGTTGATTTTGTGTTATAGATTTCTAGTTTAAATATCAGTGTGGCCAGATAACATACTTTAAATGATATAAAATTTTTGAAATTTGTTCAGTCTCATTTTAAGGTATTATTTTTTGGTAAATGTTCCTTGAACATTTGAATATGTAACAAGAATATGAATATTCTGTTATTGTTTTGTGTGGTGCCTATAAATTTTAATTATGTCAGGTTTGCTAACAATATTGTAAAGACTTTGTTTGCTTTTCCTTGAAGTTTTTGAAAGAGGTATATTAAAGTTTTCCAGTATGTTTACAAATTTATCTAAATTCTCCTTTTGTTTCCCTCAATATTTATTTATGTGTTTTGAATCTGTTATTCTGTTTTTTGTTGATTCAGTTTTTAATGTCATATCTTCAAAGTGAATTGATCCTATTTCCATCGTAAATATTCTTTCCCACCTTCAGCCACCACTGCCTTTATCTCTGGAAACTGTTCTTGTCTTAAATTACTTTGTTTGCTATTAGTCTTGTGATATGAGCTACCTTTTAGCTAGAAATGTCTAGTACATCTTTTTCTACCCTACTTCTTACTTTTCTGTGTCTTTATCTATTAGGTGTGATTTTGCAAACCATTTTTTTTCTTTTCCAGGCTGCCAATCTTTAAGATTCTTATATGTAATGCAGTAATTGACATATTTTGGTTTCTATGTTAATATTTAATATTTGTTTTCAATCTGTCTCACAGGCTTTATGGGTTTTTTTACATACTTATCTTCTTGTGGATTAATCCGATATTTTAAATTTCATATTTTCTTTTCATTAATATATTAGTTATAAATGATTTTACTCATTTTTATTACCTTTATTATAACTTGAATCTTGACATATTATAGTCAAATATAAGTTAGTACTCTTTCCTTTTCCCAGTCAATGGTGGAACCTTAATTCAGTTTAATTGCGTTTTCCATCATGCATTTTCATGTTAACTATAATTGAATTTTAAGTAATTGCTATGTACTAAGTTACATCTCCCTCATACCATACTTAGTATAAGTGATTAACCCCAAGCACAAAATATGATATTTATTCCTGGTAAACTTCATCTTTTTGGAGCTTTCATAATGTGGATTCTACATAGGTTCTTTACTATTCCCACAGATGTTAATGGTTGATAAAGTTTGGATGTGTCCCCACCCAAATCTCATCTTGAATTGTAGTTCCCATACTCCCCACTTGCCATGGGAAGGACTTAGTGGAAGGTAATTTAATCATGGAGCCAGTTACCCTCATGCTGTTCTTGTGAAAGCAATTGAGTTCTCACAAGATCTGATGGTTTTATAAGGGGTTTTCCCCGCTTTGGCTGGGCACTTGTCTCTCCTGACACTATGTGAAGAAGAATGTGCGTGCCTCCCTGTCCACCATGATTGTATGTTTCCTGAGGCCTCCCCAGCCATTTTGAACTGTGAGTCAATTAAACGTCTTTCCTTTATAAGTTACTCAGTCTTGGGTATGTCTTTATTAGCAGTATAAGAATGGACTAATACAATAGTGCAATAGTGGCATCATACTTTTAGAATGTCTATTAGCACTGTTGTTCTAAACATCTCTCCATTGCCTGTGCTTGAGCAAATCTAACTTCAAATAGGTGACCGGATGTATTGCATTTAGTTTTAAGAAAAACCAACTTGGAAGAGGAACAATTATTAAAATAACTTTATCAGTCTAATAGGAGTCATAGTCTTTTTCTCTGTCTGTACACTTATCACAGAAGCTTGGAACTGGCGAAAATACTATGATGAGTAGGATTTTAACTTTACCTTTACAAGTAGATTAATTGCATTTCATGACAGAGGTATTTCTTTGTGAAAATTATTTATTTAGAAAGAAAAATGATATTTATTAATTTATTGCCTTTCCAATATATTTTGTCTTCTTTTCAGAAGTAAAAATAATGATACTCGTGAAGATGTTTGTTACTTTAGGGTATAGTTGTAGTGTCAGTCATCCGTTGCCTCAATAATGCTGTGTAACTAATCACCTAAAAGCTCTGTGGCTTAAAACAACCCACTGTTTTGCTTACAAATCTGAGTCTGCAAGTTGACAATATAGGTTACAATTAGTCTGGCAGTTCTTTGAGTCTGGTGTGTGCTCACTTCCAGGGCATCGTCTGGCTTTGGGCTCATCTAGGATAGCCTTAGCTGGGATTACTGGAACTATGCAGCTCTACTCCAGCAAGTTAGCTGAAACGTGTATTTGTGGCAATCACAGACAACCAACAGAACAAGTTGAGATATGCAAATACTTTATGAAGCCATTGTTTATTTCACATTTGCTTGTTGACATGACTGAATCAGCATCAAGGAGTGGGGCAGAATATTCAGTTAGAACAGGAGAACACTGCAAAGTTATACAGTGAAGTGTGTGATGACATGAATAGGTGAAAAATGGAAACTTTACCAACTTAATTATAGTTGCCAACTGATAAGTGCTATAGTTAAGAAAATAAAAAGTTTTGAGTAACAAACTATATATTTTTTTCATTCTTGGGAAGAATACAATATAGAAAATTATCAAGAGCTAAATGTTTTAATTCCCAAAATGGTCAATTTTGAGAGGAATATGGTATGACTGAGAATTGTTTGATTGAAATGCTTTACTTTTTTAAAGTTAGAGTTACAGACTATTCATGCTTATTAATTTTCCTTTACTTTAAAGATTGTGACATTTGTTTTGAATTAAAAACCAGTCTTGATTAGGTAAGGGAATAAGTACATGATAATCAGCTTAGGTACTGCATCCCATAAATATATTTGGTTCATGTATTTTACTAGGGGGCATAGGCAGGTTACGTTTAATTATTTATAGCAAGACTTTATAATATTCTAAGTGTCTGGCCATATATTTGGAAGAAGAAACAGCATCTTTCTTTGGATTTAAATCAAAGACTTCCTGTGACATTACTGGTTTTGTGAAAATGTCATGAAAACTACCGATTTTACTTTCTCAATTTTAGGGAAGAATGTAGTGCATAAAAACAAATTCTGATTATCATTTATATTCCTAGAAAAATGAGAGTTAGTTACAGGTGTTCTAAGGTCATTGGTCCTACTATTCTTTGAGGTATCCATAAGAACATAAAAATTGCTATAGTTAGCCCATTTTGAAAATAATATACATATATATGTATTTAAAAAAAACCCTTGAGGTAGGTGAACCAAAAACTTAATGGTACTTATGTTTGGAAAGTATGATCAGGGATAATTTTAACTTTCTTTTGGTGGTATTTTTCAAACCTTCAAACCTTCTATAAATAAACTTCTATTACACTTTATTTGATCAATTTTAAAAAGTGAGGCTAGTCATGTTCATTTCAATCCGATACTCCTAAATTTCATGATTGGCCCAGTGTCATGTGGCATTAAATTCAAAGTTTAGGGTCACTGTTGAATAATTCCTTCTACATAAACATATATTCATTTAGCTTATTAAATATTTTGTCTATAAAATTATCTACATTTCTGTTGGCCATTCTATCTGCCTCATATATATACTTTGTGCCCCAGCAGAACAGAATTATTTTTCCCTTAATTTCTCTTTCTCCCTTGTCTCTTTGGGGCTTTGCTGAGGCTCACTTATCTTTCAGATCTTAGCATAAATGTTGCTTATCCATGGAAACCTTTTCTGACTTCCTAGACTCCTTGCCCTCTCTAGCACTCGTCAACACGATAATTAAATATTAAATAATTGTTTATATAATAAATAACTATTTATATTAGTTTATTTCTCCATCTAGATTGTAAAATACCTAATGTCAGAGGCCCAGTTAATTTTATTTCCTACTGCATTCCTTGGTCAATAGTACAGTGCCTCAAAGAAATCTGAGTAAATCGATCAGTGGTAGAAAGATGGCTGGCTGGATAGAAGAATGAATGAAATCTCCTCTGACTTGTGAACTTAGCCAACTACTCTCAATCTTGAGTGCTCCCTCCTCTGTCTTCACAGGTAGACTTGTATGCCCCCCTTTATTTAGACTTGCATTGCATCTTTATTCACTTGTTCAATAATTATTTCTTGAACACCTAGTAAGTGGCAAGCATTGTATTAGTAGCTGTGTATTCAACGGTGAAGAAGATGTATAAGATTTCTGTTCTCAAGGGGCTTAAGTTCTGGTAGCGATGATAAAAAAAAATGGGTCAGTAAGATAATGTCAGACAATAATAAATGCTAAGGAAAAACTTACGTTAATGTGGATGTGGAAATATCTCTTCAAGATCTTGATTTCAGTTCTTTAGGATGAATACCCAGAAGTGGAATTGCCAAATCAGGTTGTAGTTCTATTTTTAATTTTTTGAAGAACCAACATATTATTTTCTATAGTGTCTGTTCATTGCAGCATTATTCACAATAGCTAAGAGGTGAAAACAATCTTAAGTGTCCACTGATGATTGAATAGATAAAGAAAATGTATACATATGTATAAACAATAAAATATTATTCAACCTTAAAAAAGAAGGACATCTGTTTATATGTGAAAACATGGATAAACCTTAAGGACATTAAGTGAAATAAGCCAGTTATAGAAAGGCAGATACTATATAATTTCACTTATATATCTCAAGCAGTCAAAATCGTAAGAGTAGAAAGAATAATGGTGGTTGCTAGGGGCTGAGGGAAGGGGCCAGGGAAAGAGGGAAATAGGATGTGGCTGTACAATGGGTATAAAGTTTTAGCTATGCAAGATAAAATAGTTCTAGTGATCTGCCATACAACAATGTACATATAGTTAACAACACTGTAGTATACATTTAAAATTTTTTCTCAGGTATATTTCATGTTATTATTTTTTAACAAATGCACAATAAAAGGTAATATGAGAGTGACTAGGTGGGTGAGGCTGATGTGTCTTCTTTAGAATGGTGATCAGAAAAAACTTCTTTGAAGAGAGGACAATAAACTGACACTGGAATGCGAAGACACACACATGAATAGGTTGGAATTTTCTAGACCAGATCTGTCATTAAAATCAAATACAAAACACTATGTAATTTTAAACTTTTTAGTAGTCAGACTAAAAATAAGGTAAAATTAATTTTAATAATGTATTTTATAGAGCCCAATATTTACAAAATGTTATTTATTCATGTAACAATATTAGCACATTATTTGTGGTCTCTTTTGTGCAAAATCTTTAAAATCTAATGAATATTTTAAATTTATAGCATATTTCAATTCAGGGAAACTGCATTTCAAGGACTCAATAGCCATATTATTAGTCACTACTATATTGGACAGTACAAATATAGAGGAGACAGCAGAAGAAAACAGCCTACCTAGGGATAAATTTGGAAAGTTGAGAAAATGAAAATGATCTAGAGTTGGCTGACAGAAGGGAAGAGTGGTGGGAATGGACTTGGAAAGAGAGGGACAGGGACAACTTTTTGTATCTTTCTTGCAACACACTTCCCAAATTATTGTAAACTCCTTCTTGAGTTTATCTCTTTATCCCAATAGTTTAGAAGATAAAGTAGGTAACACATATTTCATGAATAGATTGATTAAATAAATGAACAAATATGGAGGAGAGAGCTTGTTCAGCAAAAACGATGTTTTTTTTTTGTTTGTTTGTTTCTGTTTTTTTTTTTTTTTTTTTTTTTTTGAGACATAGTCTCTCTCTGTCGTCCAGTCTGGAGTGCAGTGGCGATCTCGGCTCACTGCAAGCTCCGCCTCCCGAGTTCACGCCATTCTCCTTCCTCAGCCCCCGCGAGTAGCTGGGACTACAGGTGCCCGCCACCACGCCCGGCTAATTTTTTTGTATTTTTAGTAGAGACGGGGTTTCACCGTGTTCACCAGGATGGTCTCGATCTGCTGATCTGGTGATCCGCCCGCCTTGGCCTCCGAAAGTGCTGGGATTACAGGCGTGAGCCACTGTACCCGGCTAAAAATAATTTTTTTTTTTCACTTGTGTTTATCTTCTTAAACGCCTTCGAACCTTAGACTCTGGTACAAGCGTAGGTTCCCTTCAACGTATCTATTCATGGTTGTTTTTGCAAACTCCTTCTGAATGCGTATCATCATCGTTAAAGAAATAATTGCCAGTTTGGAGTAAACATTTATTGAATAGCCTTGAATAATTATCCTGTGAGGTATGTTTCTGAATTATTGTCCATGTTGCATGCAATGTTTTATGAAATAATTGGTAGCTGGTATAATGCCTCATTGAAATAACTGCCTGTTTAGTTCAGTATTTTCACCCAGCAATTGTTTATGTTTCAGCAGAGTTTTCATTTGCTCTGAATCTTCTTTAGTATAATATTTCATTAGAGATTTTCTCTTCTGCATAATGGGAAGATGAGCTGTTGGAGCTTTTAACTACTGGGCACAGCTGCATCACTAATTAAGTAATGGGAACAAAAAAGAATTGTATTAAGCACACAAGTTACTCTTTGTTTTATTGAATAGCAAATATAGGCTCGATGTTATTAATACTGTTAAGTGTTGTTAAGTAAATATCCATTCCTGGTATTAATGTTATCAAAGTAAAAATTAGAGAACCATAGACTGCATTTTTCTACTGTGTTGCAGATTAAATTTTCTGGAAGCACAGTGCTTGGGGTGCAAGATGTTTATTTGGGATCAATATCTGTGAAAGAAAGGGGAAGAAGACAGGGGTGGGAAGAAGAAGGAGATGAACTGTGATGCAGACCAATTATATCTCAGCCACCCTGGCAGGGATCCCTTGGCAAGCTCTGATGGTTATAGCTGTCCCATATCAAGCTGAATGGTGGGCCTTTATACCCATTCTCATCAGATACAGGCTGCTCCAGGAAAGGCATGACCTTGAGTCAGGAGGCTACAGCTGAGGCAGACGTTGAAGAAGGTGACAGCTGGAACCTGCTTGCTGACTACACTCTTCACAGCTGGTCAGTAATTCCTTTCTTGAAAGGTGACCTGGATGGTGCAGCTTATGTTTACCACATGCTGTTAAACCAAAAATTGATGATCCAGTATCAAATTTTTACTTTAGTTAAAACGGAATTTTATTTTTTATTTTGCATTCAATTTAGCTTAATGAGTTAATGCCTCCTAGATTTATTTTATGTTTGCATACATTTACATGAGATTATAATTAACATTATATAGGTCAAGACTGGCGAGGCAAAGATAATTTCTTTTAAAAGAGCTCTTTTATTATTTAGGTATGAACAACATTATTTTTTATGCAAGAAATATATGTGCATTGTAAAAAAATTAGAAATGTGTAAACTGAAATACAAAAGGATCCCTGAGCATTCCTGTAACCAGTTCCATTCTGTCATGGATGCACTATCAACAGTTTTAGACTATAATTGCAGGTCACCCTTTAGATATGTTTATAAATATACATATATATGGGTACATATGCCTATAGAATTTTTATTTTGTAATAAAAGAACATCATTGCACATAGCAGTCGTCAACTTTTTATTTTGACAACTAAAATGTTTTTTCATAAAAGTGCATGTAAATCTACCTAATTTTTAACTTTTTAATACATCTTGAGTGTTTATATTTTTCCAACATTTTACCCTTATTAGCAGAGCTGCAAAAAACATTCTTTACAAATGTTTGTGCATGTGCACAGGTATTATTGTAGAATAAATTCCTAGAAATATATTTGCAAGATTGAAGGGTACATACTTCAAAGATAGTGAAAGATGTTATTGTCCTCCAAAATGGTTGCACTAATTTGAATATCAATAAAAGAATCCATGAGACAGTTTCTCATCATTATTGTCTTCTTTAGATATAAACATGACTTTCAATTTTTTCTCAACCTGAAATATGAAAAATTGTGCACACTTTATTTCATACATATGTTTTTCTATTTTGTTACAATTAGTAATATAATTTACTTAGGTTTGCTCCAGTAATTTTAAGCTATACAATTTTGTCTTTTTCCTTCATAGTGTGAGCTAATTCTAGGTAACATGAAAAGTATCAATTTTATTTTGAATAATAAACTACCAATGAAACAATTTTATTGAGGTTAAACTTATCAGTGATATGACTTGTGGCAGTTAGGATTTTCTGGTGGCAAGCAACAGAAATAGACTCTAAGAAGGAAATCATTAGTAAGAAGGAAAGAAATTTATTGGAAGAAAGTTGAACAGCTCACAGAATAGTGATGGTACTAGTGCTATCAAAGGTATAAAGGCCAGTGTAATGAGTTGATTAGTGTTCCCTCAAAATTCTTATGTTGAAGTCATAACCTCCACTACCTCAGAAGGTAATTTTACTTGGAAATAGAGTCATTGCAGATTAATTAGTTAAATTAAGGTGAGGTCATACCAGGCAGGGTGGGTTCCTAATCCAATATGACTGGTGTCCTTAGAAAAGAATGCCATGTGAAGAAACACACATAGGAAGAATGCTGCATGGGCACCAAGCATAGGTTGGACTGTGACATCTACAAGCCAAGGAATGCCAAACGTTGCTGGCAACCACCAGAAGCTAGGAAAGAGGGGAACAGAAGAGATTTTTCCCTCAGAAGGAACCAGTTAGGCCAATTCCATGACCTTGGACTTCTAGCTCCCAGAATTGTGAAACGATACATTTCTGTTGTTTAAGCTACACACTTTGTAATACTTTGTTATAGCAGCCGTGGTAACCTAATACAGCCAGGTACCAGGATGGCTTCTAAAGTTTAGATAGCAGGAATTATTTACTGGCCAGTCTCCTCATGTAGTTGTTACTGTAACAAATAAATTCTAGAATTCTTTTGTTTGTTTTTGGTGTTTACATCTTTCATTTCAAGATTCAGAGTCCCTGGAAGAAAAGTCCATGCATTAAACTTGGATCCAACATCCCCCCGCCCTGAGATTGTAAGAGAGCAGGACACCATTATATATAGTTCCATAACAATTGTACACCATATAAGTGAGCCAATCCCCACAAAAGAACTTGGTTTATTGCCGAAGAAGTTGAGTTGAGTAGGATGCTGGGGAGCCAAGAAGTACAAATATTCACTTCATGAGTCAAAGTTGATTTGTAGATTCTGAAACACACATTTGAAATACGTGAGAAACATATAGCATGTTGATGTGGCTTATCTATCTCCAAGGAAATTCTTTACATGGAAAAATTTACAGAAATGAAGAAGGAAAAGGAGGAGGAGGCGGAGGAAGAGGGAGAAGGAGGAGAGGCAGGGGGTGGGGAGGAGAAAGAAAGAAGGAGAAAGAGAAGAAAAAAATGATAGAAAGAAAGAAAAGAAAGAAAGTTAGTTATTGGGCAGTTGCTCCATGTCAGGCATTGTTCTAAATGCTTCATGTATATGAACACAGTTTACCCTCTCAACAATCCTATGAGATGGTTATTATTATACCACTCACATTACAGTTAAGTAAATGAAGGTACATACATAGATGTTAAGGTATTTGCCCAAAGAAATAGTAAGTTGCAGAGTTGGGTTTCAAATCTAGGGAATCTGTTTTGAAATCCACCTTCTACATGTTCTGTGTTCTAAATGTGCAGGAAATCTGGCGATTTGGGGTTTAACAAGGAATGATTTGTTTTAGTCATGACTTAAGCCATTACCTTGGCATCTTTAAGCTACCTGTAAGGGAATTGCCAAGTGACACATTATCCTATAATTGTACTGTATTATTAGGCCAACTCTTCTAAAAGCCAGTAGCTATCTTTTTCTTAATGACGCTTGCTTGCTTTTGTTCGCTGAAGTTGAGTGGTTTATTAGGTTCTTATAGCCCAAAGGTAAAACTTCTCCTCTTTGGAAGTACTAGAGAGATCCTGTAACATCCACTCCATAGTTCAGTGATTATTGCCGAGTGCCTAAATGTTGTTGCAAATCAATAAGGGCTTTGTGAAAAACCTCCAAAGCTGGATCACTTCTTATCATTTACATTTGGCAAGCCTCTTAACTCCTCTGAGAATCAGCGTCTTTTTTGTAAAAATGAGGTTAATAATTTATGCTCTACTTGCTTAGCTGCATCATTGGATCACCCACAATAATGATTTTAAAGTGCTTTGTAAACTGTGAATATTTTAACTAGACAATCTAAAAATATTTTATTAACAATAAAAATGCTGTGGTTTTGTTTCTGTTTCCTTCATTTGTGTATAATTAGTAACTTCATTTATTCACTCAGCCAGCCAGTCATTTCATTTTTACCATCTAGCTAATGCGTACAAGGTACACAGGAAACATAATGAAAAACAAAGCATGTTCTTGTTGTACAGGAGCAGGAACCATGCAAAGCTAATACAGTATGATAAGTGCTACCATGGGTTAAATTGAAGTTTTTCAATAGCAGCCCTACTGACATTTGGGACAGATAATTCTTTTTTGGGATGGCTGCCCTGTGCATTGTAAGATATTTAGCAGCACCCCTGGCCTCTACCCACTAGTTGCCAGTAGTACCCTCCTCCCACATTTTCACAAACAAAAATGTCTCTAGACATTTCCAAATGTCCCCTGGGGAAAGGAGCAAAACTGCATATAGGTGAGAACTATTGTGTTAAATAAAGGTGCCTTTGCAGACTTCTGGGAAGAAGTGATGTTTAAGCTGAGACCTGCTTGATCAACAGCAGTCAATTTGCAATCTGCTGTATTTGAATATTTACCTAGTCTTTTTGTACTAAAAAGGAACAATCTTTTTTCAAAGAGAAATAGGTCCATGTGAACCTGATATGGAATGAAAAATGTTCAAATATGTCCTTCCTACTCAGTATACTTACTGTAAACCAGAAATAAAATTCAAAGTCCCCCCCACCAACAACTATCTGAATGGACTCCCTCCTCCTGGAAATGCCTCCAGGGCACTCTGAACTTAACTTGAAAGACTGGTTCAGGTCATGATGGGAAGAGGGGATTGGACATGCCTCATTATGCCTTCCTCCCTTCTGGAATTTAGGAAAAGCCAACCAGCATTCAACATCAGCACAGACCTTAAGTCTGGTATGAAGCATTTACAATCTATTCTCTCTGAAGCCTGGTAACTGGAGACTTCATCTGCATGATAAAACTTTGGTCTCCACAACCTCTTATCATAACCCAGATACTCCTTTCTATTGATAATAACTTTTTCAACCTATTGCCAGTTAGAAAATTTAAAAAATCTACCTATAACCAGGAAAGCCCCGCAGTCCCCCCATGTCAAGTTGTCTTGATTTTCTGGACTGAACCAATGTATAGCTTAAATGTATTTGATTGATGTCTTATGTCTCCTTAAAATGTATAAAATCAAGCTGCAACCAGAATACCTTGGGCACATGTTCTTAGGGTCTCCTGAGGGCTGTGTCATGAGCTGTGGCCACTCCTATTTCACTCACAATAAATCCCTTCAAATATTTTACAGAGTTTAACTCTTTTCATTGACAATACAAAAGAAGATTTTACAGAATTGAGAAATGCAATGTACGTAGGGGAGATTACTATGATTCCACAACAATTAAAATGATTGGAGTTTGCTCACAAGCCACAATAAATGTTAATTTTTTTGTGTATGAATGAAATGAGTGTTTATCATGATGACAGAGGTGTGACAATTTTAAAGCTTAAAGGTTCTTATGAAATAAATTATAAATATTAGAAGCATTGTTTCTCCTCCTGTGCTAAAAATAGGGCAGAATTCTCGATTGAGGTAGCCTAATAATTTAGGACTGTTTATAATTGTGCATTTTTTCAAGAACTGACAGCTTAGATGTAGATTTCTGCAATTAGATTATATCACAAGACTTATCTGAAGCTGCACTTAGAAACACAGAATATTAAAACTTATAGAGAAGCTAGAGATCATATTGTCCAAATCCCGAGAGGTAAGATGTTTGTGTAACTTCAAATCACTACACAGTGGCAGTGTCTGGACTTTGTTTCTTGACTTTCTGTTCATTTCCACTACACACCTAGGTGTCTTTTCCATTTTCCAGGAACCTTCGTTTCACTCTATTCAATGAGAAGTGTTTGTTTTCCATGGGGCAGATCAAACCCTGGACAGAACTCTTGGGAAATGCATCTTGTTTCTGGTTTCTTAGACAATCCAGTGTGATAACTCTTTTTTTTTTTTTTTTTTAATTATGAGACAGGGTCTCGCTCTGTCACTTGGGCTGGAGTGCGGTGGTGGCGTGATCACGGCTCACTGCAGCCTCGAACTTTTGGGCTCAAGTGATCCTCCCACCTCAGCCTCCCAAGTAGCTGGGACTATAGGCACGTGCCCCTGTGTTCAGCTAATTTTTTAAAATGTTTGTGTTTTGGAGAGAGGTCTCACTCTGTTGTTTAGGCTGCTCTCAAACTCCTAGGCTCAAGCAATCCTCCTGCTTTGCTCTCCCAATGTATTGGGATTACAGGCTTGAGCCACTGCAAGTGGCCTGCTTTCTAAGGTTGATGTTTGCATTTCTTTAACAGTTTATTTATCTTATATATTATAAATCTTATTTATTTATCTTATATAGTATCTTATTATACTTTTTTATCTCGAAATGGCAAGGTTTCCGAGTTCGTAGTTGAAAGACATCTGAGTACAAAATTGAACTAACTTAAATCCTTTTTGCTTAAACTTCATTTTATGATGAGTTCTTCTTGTATATTTCTGGTTTGGGAAAAACTAGATATAGAACATAAATGTCATACTCATTTTCCTTCCATCTACCTAGATTTCCTTGGCTTTGCACATGAAGTTAAATGAAGTAGTAATTGTTAAAGTCTTGGACTCATGGGTTAGAAGTGTTTTAAGTGGGTTTTCTTCTCTCCTGAGATACATTAACATAAGAGAATAAGAAACTCATATCTTCTCTTGTCAATTTATTTCAAACTTTATAAACCTTTGTATGGAATCCACTTCCTGTGTCTTCAACTTCATGGTTTTATTTCTGCCTCTAGGGAAGTAAACAGAGCAGTTCTAATTCCCCCTCCCTGTGAAAATGTATAGTAAAGTTATAGAAGCTTAATAATGAAAGTCACAGAGGCAAAAAGAAATACTTCTTATTTTTTTCTCATCTTCATTTCATTGCTAGAAATTTAATAATGTAATGAAAATATTATTTTGAAAATATGCAATTGATGTCTTTTGTGTTTCTCATCCCTCCTGCTCGTTTTAACTATGAGTAGATGGCATCATAACCAGGGACCCTGACCCCTCAGAAATAAAAATCTGGGTCATCACATCTGTCAAGCAACCTAAACCAGTGCAAGTGTTCACCAACTATGAAAATCATCTCAAATGGATGGTAGAGGAGGGAGATGATAAATATCAGGTAAGGCCTCAGAGCTAAATGCAGTAGTAGAGACTGTAGTTCATATTACTACCCTCCTATTGTTAGTTTTCTCTAGAAATTATGACAACTGCCATCTTAAAGAAACCATGACAGGGTGATAAAATGTGAGTCCATCGAGTGGTGCAAAGGGTGTACTGAAAGTGGTTGCTGTTGGTGCTCCACCCAGATCTCTCAGATTTCCTTTTCCATTTCTGTGTCCCCTTCCCTCAGCGTTGGTGCACTTTTGCCTCCAATAACTCATATCTGACATTCTTCTTTGAAGGATTCACATTGAGCAATAGAAACTGCTTATTGCAACACATGGAGCAGAATTATTCAATACATGTTAGCCATCATTATTACTATTCTCCTTCCCAAGTAATTTTTGTCTCACTATGAAGAAAATAATTGGAATAGACCTCATGCTTTTGTATGTTCTTCCATGAAAAAAAAAAACAAAAAACAAAGATATCTTTATAAGTTAGTGTTCCCTTCTCTGGAAGAGGCTGGACTAACAGAGAACAGGAGTCAGGAGGCCTGGATCCTATCTGTCCCCTCCATAGTGTGGGCCACATATTCTATATCTGTAAAACAAGGGATAGTCCAAAACAGTCAAGGTCTCAGCTAAAATATTATCTCCTCGAAAACCTCTAAGTATCCCTTCTACCAGAAAGCTGTCTAACACTTTAGTCTGCTATTTCCTTTATTGTACTTAGACAGTTTGTAATTATCTTTTTGTGTTTGTCTGTCTCCCCCAATTGGCATGTAATCTAGACAAGAGCATACATCACATCTGTATTTTCTGTCTTCTTCATCTCCAGGGCCTAGCATGGTGCCTGGTCCATAGTAGTTATGTAATATATCTTTATAGGAAAAAATTTAAAAAGTGAGCTTAATATTTAAAATTACTCTACTTATCTATTGCTGCATGATAAACCACTTCATCCCAAAGTTAGTGGGGAATCAAACCATTTTGTTATACTTACAGATCCTTTGGGTCAGAGATTTAGATAGGGAACAGCAATAAGAAGTTATCTTTCCTCAATGAAACTAGGAGGATTCAAGACTAGGATCCAGAATCATCTGGAAACATTTCTTTTCTTTTCTTTTTTTTTTTTAAATTATACTTTAAGTTCTGGGATACATGTGCAGAACATGCAGATTTGATATATAGGTATACATGTGCCATGGTGGTTTGCTGCACCCATCAACCCGTCATCTACATTAGGTATTTCTCCTAATGCTATATCTCCCCTTGCCCCCAGCCCCTGACAGGCCCCGGTGTGTGATGTTCCCCTCCCTGTGTCCATGTGTTCTCATTGTTCAACTCCCACTTATGAATGAGAACATGCAGTGCTTGGTTTTCTGTTCCTGTGTAAGTTTGCTGAGAATGATGGTTTCCAGCTTCATCCATGTCCCTGCAAAGGACATGAACTCATTCTTTTTTATGGCTGCATCGTGTTCCATAGTGTATATGTGCCACATTTTCTCTATCCAGTCTGTCATTGATAGACATTTGGGTTGGTTCCAAGTCTTTGCTATTGTGAATAGTGCTGCAATATACATATGTGTGCATGTGTCTTTATAGTAGAATGACTTATAATCCTTTGGATTTATACCCCGTAATGGGATTGCTGGGTCAAATATTATTTCTGGTTCTAGATCCTTGAGGAAGCGCCACACTGTCTTCCACAATGGTTGAACTAATTTACACTCCCACCAACAGTGTAAAAGTGTTCGTGTTTCTTCACATCTTCTCCAGCATCTGTTGTTTCCTGACTTTTTAATGATTGCCATTCTAACTAGTGTGAGATGGTATCTTATTGTGATTGTGATTTGCATTTCTCTAATGACCAGTGATGATGAGCTTTTTTACATATGTTTGTTGGTCACATGAATATCTTCTTTTGAGAAGTGTCTGTTCATATCCTTCACCCACTTTTTGATGGGGTTGTTTGTTGTTTTTTTTTTTATTGTAAATTTGTTTAAGTTCTTTGTAGATTCTGGATATTAGCCCTTTGTCAGATGGATAGATTGCAAAAATTTTCTCCCATTCTGTAGGTTACCTGTTCACTCTGATGATAGTTTCTTTTGCTGTGCAGAATGTCTTTAGTTTAATTATATCCCATTTGTCAATTTTGGCTTTTTTTGCCATTGCTTTTGGTGTTTTAGTCATGAAGTCTTTGCCCATACCTATGTCCTGAATGGTATTGCCTAGGTTTTCTTCTAGGGATTTTATGGTTTTAGGTCTTACATTTAAGTCTTTAATCCATCTCAAGTTAATTTTTGTATAAGGTATAAGGGAGAGGTCCAGTTTCAGTTTTCTGCATATGGCTAGCCAGTTCTCCCAACATCATTTATTAAATAGCGAATCCTTTCCCCATTGCTTGTTTTTATTAGGTTTGTCAATGTGTAGATGTGTGGTGTTATTTCTGAGGCCTCTGTTCTGTTCCATTGGTCTATATATCTGTTTTGGTACCAGTACCATGCTGTTTTGGTTACTGTAGCCTTGTAGTATAGTTTGAAATCAGGTAGCGTGATGCCTCCAGCTTTGTTCTTTTTGCTTAGGATTGTCTTGGCTATATGGGCTCTGTTTTGGTTCCATATGAAATTTAAAGTAGTTTTTTTTAATTCTGTGAAGAAAGTCAATGGTAGCTTGATGGGAATAGTATTGAATCTATATATTACTATGGGCAGTATGGCCATTTTAATGACATTGATTCTTTCTGTCCATGAGCGTGGAATGATTTTCCATTTGTTTGTGTCCTCTCTTATTTCCTTGAGCAGTGGTTTGTAGTTTCTGAAGAGGTCCCTCATATCCCTTGTAAGTTGTATTCCTAGGTATTTTATTCTCTTTGTAGCAACTGTGAATGGGAATTCCCTCATGATTTGACTCTCTGTTTGTGATTATTGGTGTATAAGTGTGCTTGTGTTTTTTGCATATTGATTTTGTATCCTGAGACTTTGCTGAAGTTGTTTATCAGCTTAAGCAGTTTTTGGGCTGAGACGTTGGGGTTTTCTAATATACAATCAAGTCATCTGCAAACATAAACAATTTGACTTCCTCTCTTCCTATTTGAATACCCTTTATTTCTTTCTCTTGCCTGATTGCTCTGGCCAGAACTTCCAATCCTATGTTGAATATGAATGGTGAAAGAGGACATTCTTGTCTTGTGCTGGCTTTCAAAGGGAATGCTTCCATTCTTTGCCCATTCAGTATGATATTGACTGTGGGTTAGTTATACATAGCTCTTATTAGTTTGAGAAATCTTCCATCAATACCTAGTTTATTGAGTGTTTTTAGATGAAGGAGTGTTGAATTTTATTGAAGGCCTTTTCTGCATCTATTGAGATAATCATGTGGTTTTTGTCATTGGTTCTGTTTATGTGATGGATTACATTTATTGATTTGTGTATGTTGAACCAGCCTTGCATCCCAGGGATGAAGCCGACTTGACTGTGGTGGATGAGCTTTTTGATTTGCTGCTGGATTTGATTTGCCAGTATTTTATTGAGGATTTTCGCATTGATGTTCATTGGGGATATTGGCCTGAAATTTTCTTTTTTGGTTGTGTCTCTGTCAGGTTTTGGTATCAGGATGATGCTGGCCTCATAAAATGAGTTAGGGAGGAGTCCCTCTTTTTCGATTGTTTGGAATAGTTTCAGAAAAAAATGGTACCAGCTCCTCTTTGTACCTCTGGTAGAATTTGGGTGTGAACTCACTCAAAACTGCACAACTACATGGAAACTGATCAACCTGCTCCTGAATGACTACTGAGTAAATAACAAAGTTAAGGTGGAAATAAATAAGTTCTTTGAAACCAATGAGTCAAAAACACAATATATCAGAATTTCTGGGACACAGATAAGCAGCTTTTAGAGGGACATTTATAGCACTAAATGCCCACAGGAGAAAGCAGGAAAGATCGAAAATCAACACCCTAATATCACAATTAAAAGAACTAGAGAAGTAAGAGCAAACAAATTCAAAAGCTAGCAGAAGACAAGAAATAATTAAGATCAGAGCAGAACTGAAGGAGATAGAGACATGAAAACCCCTTCAAAAAACAATGACACCAGGAACTGGCTTTTTGAAAAGGTTAACAAAATAGACCGCTAGCCAGACTAATAAAGAAGAAAAGAGAGAAAAATCAAATAGACACAATAAAAAATGATAAAGGGGATATCACCACTGATCCCACAGAAATACAAACTACCATCAGAGAATACTATAAACACCTCTATGCAAAGAAACTGGAAAATCTACAAGAAATGGAGAAATTCCTGGACACATACACCCTCCCAAGACTAAACCAGGAAGAAGTCGAATCCCTGAATAGACCAATAACAAGTTCTGAAATTGAGGCAGTAATTAATAGCCTACCAACGAAAGAGATATTTTTACTAACATGTACGGTGGTGTGGACTGTTGGCTGGGACTTTAGGTCATCTATTTGCCAGAACACCTAAATGTTGCCTCTTTATGAGGCCTTTCTGTGTAGTGTTTCCATGGAAGATAGTTTTGGCTGCTTCACAGCATGAAAGCTGGTTTTCAAAAGAAAAATGTCCTATGAGAAAAATGTGACAATTCAGGGCATGTTATTATGTAATCTTGAAAGTAACAGAGCTTCATTTCTGTTACACCCTCTTGATTGAGCAGGTGCAAAGCTTTGTTTGGGTTCAAGGGGAGGGGATGTAGATCTTGCCACTGGATGGGAGAGTCAAAGTTATAAGAAGAGACTGTGAGATGGGAGAGGATATTTGAGCCAACTTTGGAAAATGCAACAAAAATCTCATCCTGAATTATAATCCCCATAACCCCCACATGTCAAATGCAGCACCAGGTAGAGGTAATTGGATCATGTGAGTGGTTTCCCCCATGCTGTTCTCATGATAATGAATGAGTTCTCATGAGATATAATGCTTGTATGAGTATCTGGCATTTCCCTTGCTTGCACTTCTCCTTCCTGGCACCTTGTGGAGAAAGTGCCTTGCTTCTTCTTCACCTTCGTCCATGATGGTTAAGTTTCCTGAGGCCTCCCCAGCCATGCTGAACGGTGAGTCAATTAAACCTCTTTCCTTTGTAATTACCCAGTCTGCAGCAGTTCTTTATAGTAGTATGAACTGCACAATCTTCCACAGGTATATACGTAACTTAATACAATTGTCCCAGATTTTAATCTTTTATGAGAGTGTAAAAAACAAAAGTCTGAGTATGAAAGATTCCTTATTTCTGCCCCAGCATTCTGTGAACCTCAAATCTGTATAAACATTTTCAAAAGTCTCATTTGAAATAGAACATTAGCTTGTAAAATAAACATCCCAGAATAGATAGATGACTCTGTGTTATTGCAAGTATATACATTTCTATGTGGCTTGAAAGTGTGTTAAAACAAAGCCAAATGTTAAATATTTCTATATAAATATTAGTGAACATATCATCTAGCGGAAGTGGTTGTATTTCCTTCTGAGATAAAACCGTATAAATCTCCATTCACCTTTAGTTGTGCTATTTATTTATTTTATTTTACTTTTTTTTGAGATGGAGTCTCACTCTATCACCAGGCTGGGGTGCAGTGGCATGATCTCAGCTCACTGCAACCTCTGCCTCATGGGTTCAAGCGACTCTCCTGCCTCAGCCTCCTGAGTAGCTGGGACTACAGGTATGCACCACTAAGCCCAGCTAATTTTTGTATTTTTAGTAGAGACAGGGTTTCGCCATGTTGGCCAGGATGGTCTTGATCTCTTGACCTCGTGATCCGCCCACCTCAGCCTCCCAATAGTTGTGCTTTTTGTAGAAGCCACACTGGGTTGGTTGTTGGGATTTGCTTGGTGAGTTGCATGATCCCATCATGTTTCCCTCCTTCTTTCCTCTTTATAAAGTTTAACGTTAGGCAACTGAATAGTATCTAACACAAGCCCTTAACGTATGTGCTTGATTCTAAATGATACCATTTAAGCAGAATTGTTAGTATGTTTTTTTACTAGAATCAAGGCAGGCTGTAAGGTTTCATCTCTATTTTTTGTACGTGTAATCACGGAAAATGGTATTTATTCTTCAGAGCATCATTCTACACTGTATTAATGAAACCTTCACTTACCACCAGCAAAACATTAACCTGTTTTCTCTAGACATCAGAAAAATAGTACTGATTCAACAAATGAGGTAACTGAGTGTTTTATACTCTAATGAAGCTTACAATACTTTTTGAAATGGTTGAAATGAAAGAAGCCTTCTGATTACCTAGGTAATCTGAAAATGTTATTACCCTAACCCTCCATTTTTTTAGTCCTTGAATTAATGTTTTACTGAAATGCATCATTTATTAATGTATAGATGTCAAGTGATATATGGATCATGTTTTCAAGGCTTTGCAAATCATAAGTTGGACTTGCAGTCAGCTGTGAATATACTTGCTTTACTGGCAGTAGTGATGGATTTGTTCCATTCTGATCCATCCTGATCTTTTGTGATTGGCTTCCCTCCCTCTCTCTCTCTCTTCTTTTTTTTTTTTGGCAAATATTTAACTTTCCCTTTCTCTTACTTGTCTTTGAGAGTTTCACTAACCCTGGGGGAAAGAGAAAACATTGCCAACCAATTATGTTACCAAACTTTGAAAGGTCAGTGATGTACAGGCTATCTGAGGGAGAGCATAAAACCCATTAGCAGCCTGATATCTCATTTGGTGGCTAACAGTCTGAGAGGAATACCAAATGGCCTCCCCCCACATTAATCCCCTAGAAGTAAAGGATCTTAACAAGAAAGGAATAATGTTATCAATTTCTTCCATTCTCATTAAACTCCAAAGGCTGTAATCTAGAGGGCTTTTTGGTTTTCATGCACAGGCAGTGTGAAAGAATTGCAGCATTCAAAAAGGAACATAGTAGAAAAATTAAATTAAAATAGAGCATTGGCGTGGCTTATTCATGCAAATATACGTATAATTTCCAATTTGTAAAAGCTCAACATCCTAAACACTACTCTAACTTATCTTCCCATTACATGTCACTAGTGTCCCACAGGAAACCCACAAGGAGAATGGCAACAATTCTACTCTCAAAACACTTTCCACCTTTCTACTTCTCCTTTCTATTTTGCTCTGACTTTCTCTCTTCTGCTTTGGTGCCCTTTCTAGTTCTGTCTACATATATGTAAGCCTACTTACTTTTCAAGACCTCCTTGAAGTCTTAAACCTTATATGGCAGTAACCCATAGCCACCTTCCCTTCATGAGGCCATATTGCTTCTCCATATTACTGGCCACACTGCTTATTTGGCACTAAGTATACAGGCAACACATTTAAGACAAATATCCATAAATGTCCCATGGTCCCAACACATACTCATTTATTCACTCATTTTCCCATTGATTGATTGATGAAACATTCCTAGAGTATATATTCCATACCACATAATGTAGAAGATGCAAAGACACATGCATGAATGAAATCCTATTGATAATTGAGTAGGAGATGGGAATGAGTACAGTCAGACAGGTGCTATGATAGAAATGTAAGCAGGTCACATTGCATCCACAAAGGAGGAGTGATCAGTATTACTGAGAAGAAGAGAGGCCTGAGGGGAGAGCTACTGAACCAAAGAAGATGATTATTTAGTGATACAGAACAGAGAGGTGGAGAGGAAAGTGGGTGATGTAAGGAAGAGTCATTGCAGAAAGAGGGGTCGACATAAATAAAGATTACAATGTGAATGTCGGGATATAGAAGGACAAGAAGTTTTGAGTAGAAAAAACCATAGATTGTGAAATGAAACAGGAGTCAGATGAACAAGAATAGGGTTGGAGAGATCATAGGAGGCTTTTTGCATAATGGAGAGAAGGTTGGACTTAATCTGTGGGCAATGGAGGCCATTGTGGTTTTCTGTGTGCTGGAGAAACATGGTTAGATTTGTGTTTTCTGTGATTAATTAAGCAATGGTGTGTAGCCTAGACGGTGATGAGACATGAAAAAAGAAAGAAAGAAAGAATCCTGTAATGGTCCAAGTGAAAGATAGTTAGAATATGCACTAATGAGGAAGCAGATACAGATAGAGCTGTGACAAATTATGAGAAAATAAAATCTATAGGACTTTTGACTTCTTGAAGGCACATACTACACCTTCCTATGTATGCTGCACAGCCCTAAGCATTCATTAAGGGGTGTTGTTAATATTTGCTAAATGAAATTGAGCTTTATACTGGTGTAAGAAAAGCCTTCAAAAGGATTGCATAATTTTACATGTTCCCCATTAAGTTAAAGCAGATTTTGATCTACAGCTGAGATTATAGATCTTATGCAATTTTGCTTAGAAATGAAAAAAACTAGAGAATGTTCATGTGGAAGACTATTTCAGGACTCAAACTGCTTTGCTGTTAAAGTTTCATAACTGAAATGTATTCCAAGTTCTGGATTGACATATGACAGAGCTATTTTATATTAAATGTGTTGGTATAAGCTTGATATTTGATTCAAAAAGAATCTTAAACCAATAGGGTTGTATCAGCTATTCCTGAAATTGTAGACTAATAATATTTTTATTTTTCCTGGACTAGGTGACTAAGAGTAAAAAAAAACATACTTCTACTCTGTATTGAATGAGAATAGAAGTCTTAGGATAATGGACAGATTGATCTTCCCACTCAAGGAACAATTCCTTAATATTGGTAGAATAAAAAAGGTCAGAAGCCATTATGACTTCTTCCCATTGCCCCCAAATTAAAGGTGATTATTACAAGGATTGTGATACTAACTAATTACTAGTACTAACAAGGTATCAGAATGTACCTTGACATTCTCTTTAGAAGAGCAAATTGACTTGAGGTAAGCATATAACAAATTCATTGCATGTGTTGTTTTGAAATTCATAATAAAAATATTTTTAATGTCTTTTACAAATTCATAATGGGTCTTCTGTTTCATTTGGTAATAAGGCCTTGTCACTGAACTTGTAACCTCAAGCAATGATAGAGCAGTGAGGTAGATTTCAGAAATGGCTCCATCATTGCAATGTTTTCTGCAGTGTGACTTAACAGTTCCTATCATTAAAAAGTAGAGTCTGTTTGCCCACCCCTACTCATTGGCTTGGTTTTATGACTTATTTGGTCAATAGATTATAGGTGAAATAATATGCCAATTCTAAACCTGGGTCTCAAAAGGCCTGTTGGGCTTTTGTTCCCTCTTTAACCTGAGCCTTTGCATGAGACCAAGCCCAGGCTAGCCTGCTGATGATTAGAGTACTGTACATTTGGAGCAGAGACAAATGATTGCTAGTAAAGCCATCTTGGACCAGTAAGGCACCAGCTGACATGCGAGCTGACCACAGACTCATGAACAATCCAGACAGGTTTGGCCCAGAACCGTAGAATTAGCCAGCTAGCCAGCCAACCAGCCATGCTCACTTGTGAGCATAAAAAAATCACTTTATGGTTGTGTGCCACTGAGGTTTTGTGGTTATGTGTTGCACAGTATTGTGATGGTGAGATATAACTCATACAGCCAGGTGGTAAGTGTAGGACAGAGATGAGAATAAGCCATTCATGAGTAAGGTGCCAAGATTTGTATAAAAATCCTATTAAGTAGGTAGCAACAGTAAGTCAATCCCAAAGACAGTGGTGTCTGGTTCATTGACTGGGTCCATGAGTTTCAGATGGAGCCAATAAAGCAAGTCATAACTTCTCCCTGTAGAAAAGTTGTCCTGGCAGAGTCTGAACCCATATTGAAGTCGATTTAAGTCCAAGACAACTGGTTTAGGCATCAGTTAGAGTTTTAATTTTATCATTTACTGGCTATTACAATTGCAGCTAATATTTGTCAAGAGTTTTCTCTGTGCTAAGATAATCTTATTTAACGTTCACAAAAAACTCCTATACCATGTAGTTAGTAACTGGAAAGTTTAGGACACAAACTCAGGTCTCTGCCTCTTGGCTACCCTTTCATTAAAGTCTCTATAAGCTTCATTTTACTCATGTACAAAATGGGATGATCATACTTTCAAGGGTTGGATCAAAGATTAGATAAGATAATGCACGAGGACATTCAGTCATTAAGCCATTATAAGTTTAATTATGATTTTATCCTCAGACTTCCAGGTGTACTTGGCCAGCTGCATTCTTTCTCTGGAAACTTTGCAGCTGACTTAATTCTCATGGAGTCTGGAAATTATTCTTTTTATTAAAAAAGAGCTTTTGGTCATCTTTTTATTTGTAGGGAAAGCATCTTCCAACCTGACCTGGAATCTGGCAGACTGGTCAGTGGTGATTCTTCCTCTTTCCAATACGTCCCATAGAAAGGCCTGACACTGAGACACTGATTCTGTAAAAGAAAGATTAGTAATCTCCTTTGGTGAAGGAACTTGCCAAGTTTTAAAAAGAAGTGCTAAGGAAAAATTAACACATGATGAAATGTGAAGCCTGTTACGTTGATAACAAGTTTTCTTCTGCATATACCAGAACGTATTCCTACAGGCATCTTTTACTGTAAGTCTCTTCTGATTGGAAAACTAATCTGTATATTCTTTTGGGATACATTCAATTTGTCAGAAGACAAAATTACAACAAGTTAAGTTTAAAGATCTTAACTGGCTTTAATTTGCAATTCTGGAAATGGGCAACACCCCATTCTCCAAAATAGAGTGAATGTCCCGATGAGTGGAGCAGAGGAGGTTAGTTTTATAGACAGAAAAGGGCTGAGGAAACCAGAAACGAACAAAAAACAGATTGGTCATTTCAGTTTTTTTTGTAAAGGTTAAAGCAGAGGGGAGTGCCTTATCTTGCTGGCTTAAACTGGCCTGTTTGGGGATTTGGCTATTTCCCTCTCTCTGCTGATTTCTTGGAAGGTCAGATAAATAGCTTAGTTTTGGCTTGGTGGCATGCAACTTCAGCATGAGGAATTCGATTTTGATTTGGTCTATTGGGTCTAGTGTGGGAGAAGTCCAAACCAATGACCTTGATAAGTTTTATTAAATTTCACAAGATGAGGCGAGGAATATTCAGAGTTTAAACCAGCAGAATGATATATGTGAATACAATATTAGCATGGAAGAGGCATGAGTGGTCATTGGATGTGTACGTGAAGGGAGCCTCATTGGGTGATTTTTCAAACACTGCTTGAATGCTGCAGTGACTGAAGACTCATCACTTCACAAAGAAGGCTATTCAATTGGTAAATAACTCAAGAATCAAAATCTCTATAACCTTTCCTCACTCACCTCTAGGTTTCTGCTTTGAGAAATGTCTCTCTATTCTATTTTTCTGATTCTTTAGAATGGATACTCTTGGATAATTTAAGCCCTCTCCCATTTGTTTGTAACTGGTTACTCATTTAGTTCCCAAGAGGGGTGATGTTGATTTATTATGAGACATTACCCGTTGGTTATAATCAATATGACTGGGGCTAGACACCTGATCCTAGGAGGGCTATAAGAGTCTCTTTGAAATTGGCATCTTGTTAAAAAATTTATTTTAGTAAATTTCATGAGAGTTTTAAAAATTCAATGTTTGAATCTCAGGATTTTTACATACCACAAATATCTAGAATTTTAGCTGCTCTTGAAAAATGAGATGATCTGACAATACTGGGCAAGCATTTCTACATCTTAACAATTGGCTGTAGCTGAGTATGTGCTGAGCCCCCAACCCATATCTATTTTTCTGGTTATCATCTTCTCTTTCAGCATCTTGGGAATTCAAGTTTGTGTCACTCTCCTGCTGTGAGTGCATTTCTGTACTTGCAACTATGAGGAGAGCCTTAAACAAACTATATAATTCTCCGGTTTGTAAGCCCTGGCTGAATGTTAGAATCATCTGCAAGCCTTCAAAAATAGATTCTTGGAGTAGTCCTCATAATTATCAAATGAGAACCTCTGAATATCATTCTCATTGGTCATCTTTGGTGTCTGGAACATTTTCATCTTAGTAAACAAGAAAATACAAAACACAAACATCTTCTCCAAATACAAATGAACGTAGTTAAAAACCACTCATAGAATTGAAGATGGGAAACAGAAAAGATATATCCTTTAGTTCAGATGCACAAAATTCCCATTTCCTTCTAATGCACAAAATTCATGCAAGTAGGCCAGTTTTCTCCAACCTAAGCATCTCTGGCTGCTACCTGGAAGTGTTTTAAGATGCTTTTAGGTAAAGAGCTGCCAAAGGCTGGATGCTGCTACTTGGCCTTGATAGTCCTTGCTTGTTCTTAAGCAGAGCAGTTGGAAGGGAGAGGAATTAGCTGATGAGTGAGCTGCTGCAGGTGGCCAGAAATCCTAAGTTGCCTTCTCCTGGGATTCACCAGAGGAGAAGTGATAATGAGAGATTTTAGCACACATTCTAGGATTAGCTGGTAGCTGGTATTATAATGGTTTAACTCACTCTAGCTGAGCATTAGGCCCAGACTACAAGTCACCTTTTTACTGAACCGCCTCTTTCTGACTTAAGGGTTATACTTTCAAAGACAGTAAGTAAATTCTTCTCACAAAGCCAGCTTTAAGCACTCTTCTAATTCTACTAATTAAAAAGCGCCCAGCTGCCAGTGTCAGTAGTAAATCATTTCTGATCCTATGTGTCTCATGTACTATGGTCTGAGAAACTTCTGCTCATCCCCTGAAACCTTCTGTCTCTTTAAGTAGTGCTTATTTTCTTAGCATTTGCACTACTGCCTCACATCCTCCTTCCCCAGACTCATCGAGTTGCTTGGATTGCTGGCCCTACAATTTGTTCAGTATTTCATTCAATTTGTTCAGTATTTCATTCAATTTGAACTCCATCCTCAGCTCTGCTGGAGATTTTAAAAACAATCCAGATATAAACATTATCCTCATGATAATCTAGAATACATATTAAATGCTTTCTATATGTCAGGCACTGTTCTCAGTTAATTCTTACCAAGAGTCTGTGATGTAGGTGTAATTATAGATGAAGTAGCCAAGGCACAGAGAGGTTGTCAGGTCTAAAACCTTTCTATGGTTTTCCATTGCCCTTAGGTTAACGGCCTATATTCTTAACAGGGTGACTCAGACCTTCCCAATGACCTCTTCATTCTCTTCTAGTCTTTCATTTATCACTCATGCTCCCTATTAGGGACGTGATTTTATTTTTCTGTCTTTCCTTCGGGTCACGTAGTTTTCATCGGACAAAAACCACTAGCTTTTTTTCCACATCCCTTCTAGCTTAGCTAAATCATACTCCCTATTTAAGTCTCAAATTAAAATTAAAATTACTTTCCTCAGAGAGAAAAATCTTGATTCCCCTGTTAGTGTTGCTTTTCGGGTTCCCTGTATGAGTATTATTTGGGAGTATGTATTACAAGTTGAATTTCAGAGCTTTTCTCTAATCCTGTTGAACTAGGAAGTAGGGGCCAGGTGTCTACATTTTGAATGGACATCTCTGGTGATTCTTATAAGCTATAAAGTTGGAGAATCATGTCCACAGACTAAGTTAATTTCCTTTACACCTGTCGCCATAGTACCCCAGCCATCTCCTTTCAAATAACCACCACATTCTAGATATAAATATTTATTATTTATTTTTCCCATTAGATTATATACTCCATGAGGTTAAGGGACATGTATCTGTTTCATTCATTTCTTTATCTATAGCATCTAGCCCATTGCCTGGCCTATAATTTTGTTTAATGAAGTAGATTTTTTTTTCTTCTTTCAATAAATGTTATGATGCACCTACTGACCTTTTTTTAGACAATAGTCCTTGGAATTCAAGGTTTAGTAATATATGATTTATTGGCTCAAATAACTTATAACAGCATGGGGAAAACAGGCAAGCAAATACAAGATTTTAGTATAGTATGATAAGAAAGTAGATCTATCTATCATTTGCAGATATAATCACAGTGGTAAGGGTTCTACGTTTACAGAAAAGAGAAGACAAAATCCAACCCATAAGGGTGACATCTGAGAGGGCTTCCTGGAGAAGGTGACACACAAGTTTAGTCTTTAAAAAAATAGGCACCAGAGAAAGAGATGTAGAGAGGGTATTTTAAGCAGAGAAATGAGCATAGTATGTACTTGGGTACCCGGGAATACTTAGGAATAGCTTCACACAGGGTGTAAGTTAGAGAATGTAAGAACCAGATCATCAAAGTCTAAGCACTATGAAATTTATTGTGAAAACCACTGGGAAAAGTTAAGCTTGATTATCTTGCAAGAATGGCCAATATTCAGGTTGCAGATTGTCCATAATGAATTTTTAACCTTATTACTGCCTGTTGTTTGTGAAGGGGGAGACCCCTCCAACTTCAGTTTACTTATCTATGTAATGGGGTAAATCCTACTCATTCCAACCTACTTGACTTGTTGCAAGCATCAAATAAGATAATACATATAAAAGTATTTTTTAATACTTGTCTGGGTTTTTTGAAGGGAAGTGAGGGATAGAAAGGAAGGTAATAATTGTTGAACTTTGATTAAATTAAGCATAGGGGAAAATTGACTGAAAATCTCAGAAAGGCCTGAAGCCACATTGGTTCTATGACCGTGGTAGTATGTGGGCCTTCTTTCTAAATTATTTCCATTAAAACAGCTCAATTGCAAACACCTAGCAGTCTTTGTGACACTTTCTTCTAAATTCTAAATTCAGGGGGGCCAGAGTCTTATTAGTCCGACTTGAATCTGAATCCATCTTAGACCAATTTGCCATGGCCAGAGTCGCAGGGTAAAAGTTCAGCATGGCTGCTAGGAGCTAACATCTTTAAATAGAGGGGATAAATTTAAACCAGACACAATCCCAAGGGTATCCACTATAGCAGAAAGCGGGAAGCAAAGATTATTACAGAGGCTTCAGAAAGGAAGCCAAGAGAGGAAGACCATTGCTTCCATCAATAATCATATCTGATGCTGAGTGATCCTTCAATGTTTTTGGCTTGCCAGTTGGGATTTTTAACATGCAAGCTACAGAATTTAATGGTCAGCATATAGATGCATTTTTAATCAAATCTCTCTTTATAAACTTACATTGCTATTGCTTGACAGGGATGAGATAAAAAGAGGAAGTACCGAAGTTGCCTGCTCAGCATAACGGATTATATCAAATATGCTAAGAAGAATAACTAGGAGAGGGGAATTAATCAATCATCACAGTAAAAAAATCATGATAGTTTTTCGATATGGGTTTGGAATATCTTTTGAGATTGCAGTTTTCTGGAGGTCTTTAAAAATAACCTAGATACTTACATGAAAATATCCCACTATTAAGAAGGGAAATGCACTCATGGGATGGTATAATCGTGAGCCCTGCAAGTTCTGGAATCAGCCAGGCCTAAGTTCAAGTTCTGTTTCTTTAATGTGTACAATGTATGACTTTTGTCCACTGTCTTACCACTGCAAAACTCATTGTTATCTGTGAAGTCAGACTGACAATACTATGTAGTAGGCTTGTGAGATTTAAATGAAATGACATAATTGGAATGATTAGCACAACACCAGGCATGTAGAAAAGGCTTAATAAGTTGTAGCCATTATTGCTGTTGTTGTTAATATTATTACTATGATCATTATCTTTTTAATTCTGTGGTTTTAAAGGTACGTAATGATGAATCCCTTAGAAGAAGTCAAAATTCACTGTAGTTGCTTTTAGGCAAAGGTGGGGTTAAAAAAAAAAAAGAAACGAAAAAGGTGGTTTTCCTACTTCAAAAAATAGAGAACAAAATGATTTTAAAGTTTTTATGAACCTAATAAATCACCCAGTCCAGCTACTTCATTTAATAAATGAAGAAATTGAGGCACAGATTATTAAGTGGCTTATTCAAGTACTCATAGATATTTATAGTAGAGCTCAGTTAAGAATTGTGGGGACCTGAGATGTACTGCCTTCATCCCTCTTTAATGAAGGGTGTATTTTCCCAGCTGCCGAGAGTACAATCTGTTGAGAGCCCCCAGTTTTCAGCTCCTTTAGGGTTCACCTCAGCTTTAGAGATTCCCCTTATCCAAAAGCATGTCTTTCCCAGGATGATCACATCAATGACTGGAAGGTGATAGACTGCAGCGGGATAGAGGCCAGCTGTTATCTGGCCCCTGTGAGTTGACACTGATGAACCATATACCTCCAGAAATCCCTGATGAGCCAGAAAGGCTTAGTTGTCTCTGTACTTCATTTTCTCCCTCTGTCCAATCCTATCTCCTCTCTTTCTCCTTCCATTCTCACAGGCATTGATCCCTAGTAAATATTCTGTACACCAAACTTTTTCTAAGCAGCCAATTCTACATCGTGGCTTACTGTAGGCTCAAACTCCTGGCTCAAGGGATCCTCCCACTACAGCCTTCCAAGGAGCTTATAGGTGTAAGCCACTGTGCCTGGTTGCAACATCTGATTCTAGAGACTCCAATCTTTGGCAAGGATCTAACAAAATAAAGCAAATTTAAAACCAGTAATTTTGCAACTTCAAAATGTCATTCCAAATCTGTATGAGAAACAGACAGCAATCAAGGAGTTTAAGTATATTATTGTGTGAGTTACAGTTGCTGAGGAATAGAGAAGGAAATGGGGTAGAAACAATGTTTGAGGTCATCTTCTATATCGGCTGGCAAGCAGCCTATGCACTTCTTTTGCTCATCGTCCAGATTGATTTGTTGTTACTTGCCATAAGTTAGAATTTTTCTCACTCACAGAATCTGTAAGTTACTTGACATTTCTTTTTGCACGCCTCTTGAACTGCTCCTTGTCACTTTCCCATGTTCTCCACCTCCCTTCCTCAGCTTCAGAGTAGTTTTAGAATTTCTGAATCAAAAGTGCCTAGGGCTAGCACTCTGGCAGAAAGGAAGGGGAAGAGAGAATTTTCATCGATTTTATAATTTGTGGAGGAAAAGAGTTACAGATTATGGTGAAAACGAAAGCCCCCTATCCCTTAAATCTTGGTATCTATCTTCTTTAATTTTTATTTCTACTGTTCTCACATTTGTTAGGGATAAAACCAACAAAGCAGTCACGTGTGATTATCTCTGACAGTACATATGAGAATCATGGGTTAGAAGTCACTGAAGGGAATCTGATGCAAATTAGTGACTTCACATTGTCAATCAGATACACCTTCTAGTTTTCTACTGTATCATTTTATCACTCAGCTTTTATACTAATGGTCAGAAGATTACTTTTGGGCCTTGCATCTGTGTTGGAGAGAAACATGGAGGTTGGGGGTTAGGCAAAAGTCATGTGGTAGCTGAGTCTGCTCTGATTGACAGGAATAGTAATACTCTAAACCAGAAGCTCTACTAATAGGCTTCTTTGACCTTCTTATTGGCTAGATTTGGGCCATGGCCATCCCTAGTTGCAAGGAGTTTGGGGTATGAGTATTTTTAAGTGAACACACCACCATTCTGAACAAAATGGAATACTTTAGTAATCAAGAAAGAGAAAATAAGTGTTGGGCAGGCAAATAACAATGTCTGACATGAAATATATATATATATATAAAAATTATATAATTTGTATGTTTTAAATTTTATACAGATTATATTACTCTGACTGTTATCTTTTGAAACCGGCTTTTTCATGCAACCTAATGTTTTTGAAATTTGTCTCTGTTTATTTATGGAAATGTGGCTCATTGTCATTGTTGATATTATTCATAAATAAATGAATCTAACTGTATATGGTCCTTTCTTCACTTTGTTCACAGTTACAAACAGCTCTATAATTATTGTTTCTGAATGTGTCTCCTACTGAAAATGTGTAAATGTTTATTTAGGGTAAATTTCTAGACATGGAGTTGTGGATCACAGATTATATTCTTCAAGTTGAGTGGATATTTCCAAATTACTTTCCACATTATAGTCCCATCAGAAATGAATGAGTTCTTACTTTCCAGCATTTTTGTCAACAGGCATTAATTTTTGTTACTGTATTGGATGTGGAGTACTATCATTATGGTTTTATTATTTATTATTTTGATTTTTACTGTTTATTAGTCAGGTGAAACACCTTTTTATACTTTGGTGATTTTAGCTTTCCTTTTTAGTTACTAAAAAGGAAAATATATTTTATCTATCTTTCTATTATTTTTATTTTATATAGACTTTAATATTTTTATTCATCCTATTTTTATTTTATATGGATTTTAAGAATTTTTAATGTATTCTAGAGACTATTTGCTTATGATTATTAGCACTGCAGATATCTTCGTTCCTTCTGCTTGAGTTTTAATGTTTTGATAATGTTTTATACAGATATTTTTTAATTCAAAAGTAGTCAAATTTATCAAGTATTTTTCTTATGAATTTTTGTGTTTTTTAAAGAGATTTTCTTCTACTGTAGGTCTAAATTTTCTTCTAAAAGTTTAAATTGCATTGAAGTTGCTTTTAAAATTTAAGTTTTTAATTGATGTGGAATTCATTTGTGTATGTGGCATGAGGTAGGGAGTATATACGTTATGAATAATCACTTGTTCCAGCATCATCTATCATATATATTCCCTCTTCTGTTCCATTGTTCTTTTTGTCTATTCCTGGCCCAACAGCACGCTAACATAATTACTATAGCTCTATAATATCGTCTGATGGCTAAGAAGAACAAGCTACCTGCATCAATCATTGGAACTGTTTTCGTATTGATTTTTAGGAGTCTTTTGATTGCAATCATTTATTTTTTTGTAGTAATTTTAGAATCCCTTCATCATCTCCAGGAGAAATTGTGCAGGTATTTTGATTTTAATTGCTTTGAATTTGTCAAGAATTAATACATCTTCATGAAATTGCTTTTTCCAGTCTAAAATATATAGCACATCTCTCTAGTTATTTAGGTGTTATTTTATGCTTTTTAATAAAGCAAATATACATATATATATTTGCAAAGGGCTTACATATCTTTTGTTAGATGCTAGATATTTTATAGTTTTCATTACTACTTTGAGTTGCATTTTAAAGTGATACATTTCTAATTGTTGATTTATAGAAATGCTGTTGATTTTGTACACTAAATCTGTATTCAGCAATCCTACTGACTTATCTTACTAGTTTAATAACTTGTGTATTTGAATTTTCTGTGTAGACAATGTGACCCAAGATAAGTTATAGTTTTGTTTCTTCCTTTCCAAATATTTATTTTCCTTATTTTTTTGGGTCATGCTGTATTTGCCAATACCTCAAGTACAATGCTAACTAGAAGCACTGATAATGGACATTGCTTTATTGCTCCTGATACAAACGCGAAGACTTCTAAAGATGTCATTAGTTTCTTTCAAGAGTGTTTTGCTGTACTTGTGGACTACAGGTTTTACTATACTTTCTTTTGAACCCAACCACCCAGGGTGAAGTTAGAGGCATGTTAAATACCTAGCCTCCTAGATTGCTTTGAACCCCTTCTCTGTACATCAGGACAGGGCATCTTTTTCTCAGGCCAGAATTTCCAACTTCGGGATTTCTTTCTAACAGTAGTCTGGAGGAGACTATATAAATCAGATGGATAGATACACACATGATATATTAGTAAATACCAGCTCCACAAGAGTCAGTGGAAGAGTAGCACTGGGCAATCTTTTAGCAACCACAAATTCAAGTTATACATAGTTACCCTTCATGGTGTCATTCATTGCTTTCAGTGCAGTGATGCTGTAATTGGGACCAATCATATCTTCCCTGGAGGCTTGGGGTGAAGTTAGCTCCACAAAGATTGAAAAGGAGAGAGATGTGGTTTCCTCAAAGAAAACTCAGAGAGGTATTCCTGAACAAAGGTAAATAGGTAGATACAAGGACTTCCACTTCAGATGCGGCATTTTCAAACACCTTTGCCTCCTTCCTCACATGCACTGTGTTAAGATTACCATGTTGCTTCTATCAGGAAACTACACTCTGGATTTTCATCTGTCTTGTCTCAAATTTGACATCACTGGCAATATAAAATGACATTTTAGATCTCTATTGTCTTATATATTCTAGAATTGTAATACTACAAACATAAAACCCTTTTTAACTGATTTTTTTCTTGACTTTATGCACATTTTTCAAGATAGAAGACAGCAAATATTTGATTTTTATTCTGTACTCCTTCCTTATTTTTTAAAACCTAATAACAATGGAATAATACTTTCAGGATCTACTTTGTACCTAATCTAAATTCATGCCTAATAAAAGCAGGAGGATTCAATTCAAGGTCGGCTTTAGATTATTTGAAATAAAACACTTTCTGATAAATTTTCTAATTTCTTTGTTAATGCTACCGATTGTGTTATATCTTTATCAGTTCCAGGGAATTATATCATAGACTTCAGTTTATGGAAAGTCAAATATCTGGAACTTTTAATTACTAAATTCTACTAATAACAAAATAAAAATAAGAAAATAAACCGATATAAGAAATTTGGTTTACAAAATATTCCTAGGGGAAAGCCTTATATAAAACAGAAAAAGATGAATATTCTATGTTTTCTACATCCAACATTACATTTCTAGATCACAAAATTAAAGTTGATCTGAGGTATCTCTACCCAAGGGTTACAGTTGTTAGCTAGTCAGCCATGAGCAGGGCAGGAGAGGGCTCCCCCTGCCCTCAACAAGGAATGTCAGGCAACCATCAGGTGGTAGTCAGGTGGTAGTCAGGTGGTTGTTAAGTGTTCCTCTAAAATAATTGGTCGCAGCCAGCTCCAGGGAAGGGTGATCTTCCACTAGATAGAAATAAAGTTGAAACTGGTGATGAGCAGCTTCCCAGTGAGATTTCAGGAGTTGGGCGAGTGGTCTCAAGCATGTGCACTAAGAGGCAAAATGGCAGCAGATCTTCCTCTGGGAACACTCCTAGAGGAAGGGAAAAATGGAAAAATTCCTCAAGTGGGCATGCATATAATTCCAGTAAACACTCTGTGCATGCTCCCCTCCCAATTGCTAGCAGGCCACTGTGCATGCAGACTGCCCACCCTAAGGGAAAAATCAGGGGAAAAGGAACACAAGACCGCAGAAGTATGCCAACATATGAAACCCCAAGTCAAGAGATCAAACCATGCACTTGATCGTTCAAGTGGCCTGCTTGGCTTTCCCCTCTTCCAAGTGTACTTTGCTTCTTTCATTCTGGCTCTAAAGCTTTTTAATAAACTTTCACTCCTGCTCTGAAACTTACCTTCTTCTCTCCTTCTGCCTATGCCCCTCAGTAGAATTCTTTCTTTTAAGGAGGCAATAATTGAAGTTACTGCAGACCCATATGGATTCATTGCTGGTAACATACTTTGGTACTACGTGACTGAGATACATCATTCTGCTGCTAACAAAAAAAATCCAAGAATAATTAGGCTTATTACTGTTACCATTGTGAGCAGCAGCAGCAGCAGCAGCATTGTTTTATCTTTTTAATAAGGCTGTGAAGTAAACTATTTTTAAAATTTTTGCAGTGTTTCTTGTAAAAAAATCAAACATGTTAGTCAAGCATTTTAATTTTAGCCATGGAATTTAATTTGCTAATACCCGTGCCCTCCTACATACCAGTTTTACTGTATTCTGAGGATCATGCTTGTAATACAGTGAGTGAAAGCAAACCAAGAGTGCAGTTTCCAGTGTGCTTTTCTCACTGAAATTTAAATGTGTGGCTCAGGTGGCCCAGTGATTACTTTGTTCTCACAGAGATTTTTATAGCCTTATAAATTCAGAACCATTATTTTGGAGGAAAATCAAGTATTAATATTTTTAAAAGCTAATTTTCTATCTTTTTCAATGGTAATGTGTCCAACTTCTTTACCATACCATCTTAAACCTCTGTTAGAAGGCTTGTTTTAATTGCTTTCTCATTTAAATCTTAATCCTTGGGATTTGATCTGTGCCTTTGAGTACAGCAAGTTCTTTTATTTTATTAGGAAAAAAAAAGTTGGGATTAAAGCAGTGCTTTGGGTAAGTTTGTATAAAATCTCCGCCAGTGAATTTAAATCTTTGAAGGCCTTTTGTTCATCTGATTGAACACTTCTCAAAGATAGAATATTTTAAATCTTCCTTTAAGTCACATTCATTAATCAAAGTCTATCAAATGGGATATTATGGCCCCAAAGCCATAGCTATCTTCATTAGGCAAATCTAAAGTTTGGATTTATCCAAAGGGAATATCTAATAAGCAACTTTCTATATTTAAAAAGTTTTCTTTCCTCCAATGAATAATTGACGCTATTTTTTTCTATCTAAATTCTGACATTTCTCATTACCATATTAAATCAAATTATGCTACAAGTTCCAAAGTGTTCAGGTAGTATACACACTATCATGGTATAAAGCTAGATTTTTGTTTTCTGCTACTCAACCTAAATTGTATGAAGCAATCAGGGCTTGCTCACTTAGATTCTCTCTAGTCTGTTTTTTTAGGTCCCCATTTCCAGCCATCCATAGAAACTTCAAATAGGGGAGTTCTTTACAGAGATGCAAACCAAGAGGTGAAATGGATGTTTCATACATTGGATGAATAGCAGACAAAGATAAAATTTCTAACATTGTCGATTTATAATTTCTAATAGATAAAATGAGACAAAGATAAAATGAGACCTCAAACTTCGAATTCCTTTTCAAAGATTCCGTACATACCAGCATGGAAAGGAAAGGCAAATTTGGGTTGTAGGGTTGCTGACTCATATGCATGTCAAATCAGGGAACTATCTGGGCTGCACAATCCTCTTCAGTAGAAACACCATTGTTAGTTTTTTAAAATTTCCACATGCTTATGATAAAGTTCATCTGGAAGACATTTTATGGCCAAATAATTTTTCCTTCTGAGATCTTCAAATTTCTTAACAAATTGCAATGAGAAGACATGCGATGAGAAAAGGAAGCACCTTTTTTCATCATGGATTCTTAAAGAGGCTTAAAATGGCACCTTTTACATGTATTATTTGAGTTGATCCTCATATAATTATATAACAAAGATCATAGTATTATCCCAGTTTTACCACTGAAGTCAAGAAAATAGAGAAAGAGTAATTTGCACAAAATTGCATAGTTTAATGTCAGACTCTTGGATAAATGATGCAAAGAATCTGTATGTAGATAGGTGACACATTGTAAACATAGTCCCTTGAATATAACCAAGTCTGTCCAGCTGAAGAATCAGGGTGGCTTCAAAGACATTCATATTAGATAGAACAGTCTAAGCGAGTTATAAAAGTGAAAGTGGGAAAACACTAGGTATGATTTGAAAAGTAGTCCTATCCTAGTATAACCCAGAGAAAATCCATAAATCATCTATAATTATTCTATTAACTAGATATTATGGTGTTGCTATAGTTTTTATGTTTGTCCCATCACAACCTCATGGTAAAATGTGATCTCCAGTGTTGGAGGTGGGCCTAATGGGAGCTGTTTTGGTCATGAGGGAGGATCACTCATGAATAGATAAATGCCCGCCCTTGGCGGTAAGTTCTTGCTCTGTTAGTTCCCAAGAGAGCTGGTTGTTAAAAAGAGCCTGGCACCTTTCCCATCTCTCTCATTTCCTCTCTCACCGTGTGATTTCTGCCTGGCAATTTCCTTTTGCCTTTACCAAGTAGCCTGGGCCCCATCCCAGAAACCAAGTAGTTGCTGGTGCCATGTTTCTTGTGCAATCTGCTGAAGTGTGTGCTATTATATAATGTATACCTTTTTTTCCTTATAAATTACACAGCCTCTGATATTCCTTTATAGCAACAAAAAATGAGCTAAGACAGGTGGTGAAAAGTTCATTAAATCCAGAGCCATGAAGAGTGGTTCAAGACCTAGTTTTACCACTTATTAGTTGGAGTCAAGAAGGTTAATTTTGGTGAGTTCTATTTTTTCCCGAAAAATGTTGAAGTAGTTATTTAAAATTCTCTTAGATATTTTTAGTTAAAACATCCTATGATTGAAAAATGATAGCAATAATTAATGGGGGTACTAGTGAACTAGGAACAAAGTAGAAAGGAGGTATTTGAAAAATTATGGAGGTGGAATAAATATGACATGATCTCTGATTAGATTCATGGGAAAGGTTGAAAGCAACATCAGAAATAATTGCAGTTTAGAAGTTTGGCAAATTAGTGAATGGTGTGGTATTAATAGAAATAGAAGAAACAGTAGGAGGAAAATTTGATGAGAATTACTAGACTTAGGTTTTTAAGATTAGAGATTTTGTCTTTATCTTATTATCTTTAGGTTTTAGTAGTGCATAATTCATACTATGTTCTCAGTATGTATTATATTATACAGTTTCTAACCTTAAAGAATATTCTCCTTCTTTGACAGGTTTGCGCAGTGTACTGAATGATTAAGGTAGGTGCTTTCTTATTTTCCTGTTAAGAACATTTATATACCTGGCTACAAAAGTGATACAGGATTACTGACAAAATTAAAACACACAGAGGGGTACAAGACAAAAGACAAAATTGCTTACAACTTTCCAAGTCAAAATAACTGTGGCTAACATTTTAGTGCATAACTTTACCATTGTTTTTAAAATAACTTCTGTTTTCTTCCTTGACCTCTGGGAAGGCCGTTCACTATATATATATATATATATATATATATATATATATATATATATATGTATGTATATGTATATATATGTATGTGTGTGTATATATATGTATGTGTGTGTGTATATATATATATATATATATATATAGATGCTCTTTAAGACAGGTCCAGCTGATGCTAACATTGTTTTTATTAGAGGAGAAGTGCTGTCAATATTCTCTTTCCAGGATTTTAATTTTAGAAGGATTTCTTTACTTCAGGTACAAGGGAAAGGAAAGAAAGCTGTGAATGCTGAGATAAACTGAACAGCTCCTCGTTTTCTCCATGTTATTTAATTACCATTCTCATAGATTTGATAATATGGCAGTAACATTGCCTCCATTAACTAGAGTTAGTTTCAAGATCCAGTAGAGCTGATGGGGTAATATCTGGTACCTAAATGGACTAGGCAGATTGAACTTGTAGATTACTTTGCACAAAGAGTTTGTGGTAGGCTCCACGTTTTGAAAAGCTGAGGAAAGACAAGTAAAAAGTGAAACAGTGAATAATGGAATCACACAGTACTATTACCACTGAATAAGCAATGATGCCCATATGCCACCCAATATATGTGCAGTGATTACACTAGGCCCATATTGAGATCTGGAGACTTAGTATTCTAGTTAATCATTTAAACAGTGACTTTGATGGGAGATATACCAGAGATTGTCACAGCAGCTTAAGATAATGTAGTGTTTAAGAGCACAGTTCCTAATGTCAGACTGCCTTGTGTTGGAATCTCTACTCTGACATTAAATTATGTAATTTTGTGCAAATTACTCTTTCTCTATTTTCTTGGCTTCATTTGTAAAACTGGGATGATACTGTTATCTTTGTGATGTAGTTATATGAGGATCAACTCAGATAATACATGCAAAAGACCTAGACAGGTCAGTCACATTTACATTTTCAGTAAGTTTTAGCAACTATTTTAATTCTGAATTTCATCTCATAAAGAGGAAGTTGAATATCCTTTGAATCATAGATCCAAATCCTGCCTCTACTGTTTATCAAATAGAGTATTGACAAAATAACCAAATGGTCTGGCTGTGGCTGCCTCACTTTTTATGTCTTTAAGTCTTAGTATGGGGGATAAAATGGTATATGTATATAAAAGATCTTGGTTAACTTAAAACTGTCTGACAGAAATACAGAGTGCCCACTGTTATTTTATTACTAGAAGAATATTTACATAAACATATACAGTCATGGAATCTTTTGGTCAGAGGGAAAAAGATTCCAAGTTCACAATCTAACCATCCTTTCAAAACCTGAATCCCCTCTGCAACTTTGCTCTCCTTCTTCAGGTAGTTTTTTGTCTATTAATTGAACTGGTTCAATAAATGTGATTTTGGCACCTACCATGTTCTAGGCAACTTGCTGGTGATTAGGGATACAAAGACAAAATTATATTTGTAATATTTATTATTGCTTTGCCTTCCTTTTTCAGGAAGGATTTAAAGTAACTCCAAAACAAAGGGCATGTAATTATTTGCCTTGATTTAATACCTCTGATGATAAGGCAGAGGGAACCTAGTCCATCTTTGAACTTTTCTGATTATTAGGATGTCTTAACAACTTCCTATGACTCCTGTAATTTCTAAGTATTGGTACTATTGTCATCACTTGTTATCATATGGGGCCATACTAAGTGTGCAAAAGCTGTCTCTTACACTTTAGTCCTTGTCTTTAATATTTAAAGCAGCTTTCCTATTGCCCAAGTTCCTTTTCTCTAGGTTAGACAATCATTGTTTCTTAGATATTTTTCATAAAACATGAAGTCATGTTCTTTTTTAGCCTTGCTGGCCATTTTCTAAATTGTTCTCTTGCCTTCTTGGAGTGTCTCAATTCTGTTAAGCCATCAGCCCAATTTGAATATACCGTATAGTCTAGCCCACTCCTTGTTTAAACCTTTAAAAGTTTATTTTTTTCTGTAGTCCTATATAAACATCTATTTCTGCAGAACCTTCTCCATTCTGACTTTAAAATGCAGAGTACAACTTAACTGTAGAGTTCCCATAACTTCTACTTCCTAGTTAACTGTTCATTGTTGATCAGAATTCAGTACAGAAAAGTTTCCATAGTAACTTATATCTTGAACAGAAATGTTCAACAAGGAAAATTAGGAAAGTCAAAGATATCCCAATTTTATTATTATAGCCAGCTGCTTT
Source organism: Pongo abelii (assembly GCF_028885655.2). NCBI lineage: Eukaryota > Metazoa > Chordata > Mammalia > Primates > Hominidae > Pongo > Pongo abelii. The sequence goes on along the minus strand of NC_071994.2, from coordinate 30,157,649 downwards.
TTATCAACAATGAAGATAAAATAATAAATGTGCCTAAAGTAGATTGTCAAGAGGAAGGCATGCTTTGGATGTATCACTTTGAGGATAACCTTAAGAGAGGTTAGTACAATGTTTTCCAATAAAATGTGTCTAAATGCCTCTATTAGCAAAATAACCTAGAGTCATGAAAAGATGTAATATTTAATACAATCAGTGTTCTATATTTATCTCCTTCATAGAAGCTATAAAGATTCCATAGCTGATGGCTATGTAGATTCCAGGTGGTTTAGGTGCATCTCTCCTTGGATATTTGATTTATTTGTGATAGATTTTTGAGTGTTGTTAAATGATAGTTAAGTAGAATAAAAATAAAAAAAAACTCTTCTGTTTATCTCTATTTCAATTTTAAAATGTTTAGTTCAATAAAAAATATATATTTTATGAAGGACTTCTGGTTTTAGTTCCAATCTATTGATTTAAAGAGTCTGTAAATCACTGCTCTCATTATCTTTATGAGAAAAGGCTGGAAAAGTTTAAAATCAACAACTTTCTTTCACCCATTAGATAACTGAGGTTACAGGTCATACTACCACCTGAAAATCTAAAGAAACAGGTGACTCCGTAGTCACAGGTGAGATCTGTTTTCCTGGAGCAGAAGCTGATAGAAACACTTAAATGATAATATTGATGAATTGCTGGGGGCTGTGTGTGGACTAGCATGTGAGTATAATACTCTTGGGGGTCATGGTATTGGTAGGGGGCACACTGTCCTAGAATTTACATCAAGGAACCCTACCAGGCTTGATATGTTTTGGCTATGTCCCCATCCAAATCTCATCTTGAATTGTAGCTCTCATAATTCCCGTGTGTTGTGGGAGGGACCCAGTGGGAGATAATTGAATCATGGGAGCGGTTTCCCTCATACTGTTCTCCTAGTAGTGACGAAGTCTCATGAGATCTGATGGTTTTATGAGGGGTTTCTCCTTTCCCTTGGCCCTCATTCTCTCTTGGCTGTCATCATATAAGATGTGCCTTTTGCCTTCTGCTGTGATTGTGAGGCCTCCCCAGCCACATGGAACTGTGAGTTCATTAAACCTCTTTTTCTATCTAAATTACTCAACCTTGGATATGTCTTCATCAGCAACGTGAAAACAGAGTAATACAAGACTCTTGTGAAGATCTGAGAAATCCCTTCATAACTCTGGCAGAGGAAGGGGAAGAGTAATTATTATTAAATAACCCAGAGCATTTCCTCAACAATGACCTATATATACTCTATTAGCAGATATTACCAGGCATTATCCCACCTCAGGTAAGGACATTGCTCCACCTCTAGTTTTTTTTTCTCACCTAAGAGTGGTGGGACTTGTGAAGGACACTCGCTGAAGGCACAGGCATACTAAAAGACTGGGCTTGAATCATAAATTATAAAACACTTCTTCTCCCTCACACTTTACTAGCATGACAGGCTGCAGTATAATAGCAATGGATTATAGCTGAAAAAGCTGCCATCTGCAGACTCTCTGAGGAAGAGTGTTCAAAGTAAAAAGGGGAGAAAAACAAATAAAAAATCTTGAAAGAAGCCAGAAGGGCAAAATAAAAATCTCTACAAGGATAAGAAATATACTAGACTTTGTCCAGAATGGTATTTCCTAGGTTATCTTCCAGAGTTTTTAATAGTTTTGGGTTTTACACTTAAATCTTCAATCCACCTTGAATTGATGTTTGTGCTTGGTCTAAGGAAGGGGTTCATTTCAATCTTCTGCATATGGCTAGCCAGTTATCCCAGTACCACCGTTTGTTGAATAGGGAGTCCGTTCCTCATTGCTTGTGTTTGTCAATTTTGTCAAAGACCAGATGATTGTGTGGCATTATTTCTGTGCACTCTATGGTGTTCCACTGGTCTATGTATCTGTTTTTGTACCAGTACCATGCTGTTTTGGTTACTGCAACCTTGTAGTATAGTTTGAAGTTGGGTAATATGATGCCTTTAGCTTTGTTGTTTTTGCTTAGGATTGCCTTGACTATTTGGGCTCTTTATTGATTCTATGTAAATTTTAAAATAGGTTTTTTCTAATTCTGTGAAGAATGTTATTGCTAGTTTGATAGGAAGAGCATTGAATATATAAATTGCTTTGGACAGTATGGTCATTTTAATGATATTGATTCTTCCTATCCATGAGCATGGAATGTTTTTCCATTAGTTTGTGTCATCTCTGATTTCTTTGAGCAGTGTTTTGTAATTCTTGTTGTAGAGATTTTTCACCTCCCTGTTAGCTGTATTTCTAGGTATTTTATTCTTTTCATGGCTATTGTGAATGGAATTGTGTTCTTTATTTGACTCTTGGCCTTGGATATTGTTGGTGTATAAGAATGCTACTGATTTCTGTACATGGATTTTTTTTTTATCCTGAAACTTTGCTGAAGTTATCAGCTCAAGGGGCTTTGGGGAAGACACTATGGGTTTTTTTTCTAGGTATAGAATCATATTGTCAGTAAACAGGGATAGATTGACTCCTATATTCCTATTTGGATAGTCATAGGCCCTGGTAAAGATTTTATGATGAAGATGTCAAAAGCAATTGCAACAAAAACAAAATTTAAAAATAGGATCTAATTAAGTGCTTCTGCACAGCAAAAGAAACTATCAACAGAGTAAACAGCCTACAGAAAGGGAGAAAATATTCACAAACTATGCATCTGACAAAGGCTAATATCCAGAATCTATAAGGAACTTAAACAAATTAACAATCAGGAACCAAACAACCCTTAAACAAATTAACAAGCAGAAAACAAATAACCCCATTATAAAGTGGGTAAATGACAAGAACAAATAGTTTCAAAAGAAGACATACACACGGTCAACAAGCATATGAAAAAATACTCAACATCACTAATCATTAGAGAAATGCAAATCAAAACCACAGTGCGATACCATCTCACTCCAGTCAAAATGGCTATTATTGAAAAGTCAAGAAGTAACAGGTACTGGCGAGGCTGTGGAGAAAAGGGAACACTTACACACTGCTGGAATGGGAATGCTTATACACTGAACTCACGTAAATTGGTTCGGTCATTGAGGAAAACAGTTTGGTGATTCCTCAAAGAACTTAGAATTACTGTTCAACCCAGAAATGCCATTTTGGGGTATATACCCAAAATAATATAAATCATTTTACCATGAAGATACATGCACGTGTATGTTCACTGCAGCATTATTCACAACAGTGAAGGTGTGAAGTCAACGTAGATACCTATCAACAGTAGACTGGATAAAGAAAATGTGGTACATACACACCATAGAATACTATGCAGCCATAAAAAGAATGAGATTATGTCCTTTGCAGCAACATGGATGGAGCTGGAGGCTATTATCCTAAGTGAACTAACACAGGAACAGAAAACCAAATACCTCATGTTCTTACTTATAAGTGGGAGCTAAAATTGAGAACACATGGGCACAAAAAAGGGAACAACAGACACTGGGGCCCATTTGAGGTTGGAAAGTGAGACAAGGGAGAGGATAGAAAAACTGCCATTTGGGTATGATATTTCACCTTGGTGACAATCTGTACATCAAACCTCCATGATCTGCAATTTACCTATATAACAAACCTGCACATGTAACCCTGAACCTCAAATAAAAATTAAAAAAAAAGAATGAAAAGAAAATTAAAATAATAATTATGGAAAAAATAGGAAGTCAGTATACTAATAAAATGCATGGGTATAAAAATATATTTTTCAAACCTAATAAAAAATGCCGTTCAAATTAGTATGAGTTTTAAAACAGAAATTATCTTCCTGACATCACTGAACTGATATAAGACCAGGAAAAACGACATCCAATTTAATAGAAGCTGTCAATAAATGAATATTGTTAGTCAATGTACAAACCAGATCATTTGTTTTGTAACTGTGTGTCTTCCAATTGACGCTGTGCAGAAAGGTGAGATTTTTTTTTTTTCTGAAAATGTAACTTGCATGGACTCTTCTCTCCTGTGGTCACCGTGACATTTGTCACATTTGTGATGTTTGGGCATAGATTGCAGAACAAATAGTATCATATGCACATAATACACATGTACGTACACATGCACATGAATATACACATATAAACACAAACCACAAACATACCTGGTAACATATACATACATACACGTTCACACGTATATAGACACATGCACACATACAACACTGACCTACATGCATGTATATCCAGGCATGTGCACACACACCTACACACAAACATACATACACATACTGCATGCACATACTCAACGACACATATATCCACTAGATATTCCAAAAATAATTTTAAACATTCAGTGTTTGAATATGTGAACCACACCGATAAAAGCTGGATTAAAACAAAACAAAATAAAAAGAATTATATCAGTCTTCTCATCAAAAATTATGAAAGCAAGGAGAGTGGAGTAAAATATGTAGTGTTAAAAAGAAACCTAGAATTCTATATCTAGTGAGCTTATCTTTCAAAGGTAAAGAAGAAATTCTTTCTCAAACTAAAGTGAAAAGATTTCATTGCCCACAGATCTGCCATGTTAGAAATGTTTTTAAAGAAAGTTCTCAGAGAGAAAGAAAATTATACAAGTTGGAAACTTGGATCTATATAAGGAAAGGAAAAGCATCACATAAGGAATAAGTAAAGTTAAAAATAAAATCTTTTTAAAATTAATTCTAAAATATTACAGTGTATTTTAAGTAATAATAATAAAATGTAATACAATGTATAGCATATAGATAAGGAGATGAACAACAGCAATGTCGCAAGGAACAGAGGGAGGGATTGGAGATATTCTGTTATGAGGTACCTGCACTGCATGTGAAGCAGTATAATATTATTTGAAAAAAGGCACTTAGATTAGTTAAAAAATCCTTACTGCTAACTTTAGGACAACTGTTAACAAATTTTTAAAAATATGATTGTTATACTGAGAAAAATGGAATCAAACCAAACCAGAGAAGGCAGATGGGTGGAGGCAGGGGAGAGAAAGAAACAGAGAACAAATGCAACTAATATAAAACAATTGCAAATAAGTAGATATTAATTCATCTATATTAACAATCCCTTTAAATGTCAATGTTTTAAATACAGTGATCAAAAGACAGAGATTTTAAGAGTGGATAAGTGGAGAAATAAAATTAAATGTTCTCTTTCAATAAAGAAAACAATTGATTTCAAGTTTTTCAGCTATTCTAAAACATTGCTATCACATGTTTAAAGTTAGACTATAAAACATAAAAATAACAAATAAAAGTTACAATTAAAATAAATTTTTGCTCTGCATTATGGTCAGCATAAAAAAAGGAGTGTAAAAGAGAAGGAATTGTTAAGAGGTGTCATAAAGAGATATATATTCAGAAAAAAGTATAAAAGGATGAAACAAGATAAAGAATGACAGAGACAGAAATGAGGGGAAGAATATTGTAACTATGTAGGCTCTAAGTTTAATAATTTTACCATTTTTTATCAGTGTAATTTTGGGCAGGTTAAATTTTTTGTCATAATTTTTTGATCTGTAAAATGGGTGAAGTAATACCTACCTCACAGAGTTTTTAGGGAAATTAAATAACAATATTTTAAAAGTGCTTATCATGGTACTAGATACGTAGAAAGGTTTAAATAAGTGGTAGCTATTAATATTATGCGATTTTACATTAAAAAATAAAGATAAGTCACTTGGAACTAGAACAAAACTTTAGTTTCCTAACATCTTCAGTTTTGTAGCTGTTTTGGATATTGTGTCAAAACTCCTAAAACCTGGTAATGTTTCTTGTAATTCTAGTCATAAATTAAAGTATCAGTTCTTAGCAGTCTTCTAGAAGATGAGAATAAAAGATCATGTATGTCTCATTTCCAGGAAATCAAAACAACCTTTCTTAGGTTTCACTCATGAAAACAACCCAATGATTTAGTAGACAAACCTAAATGCATGTTTTCAATCCAGTAATTAAATTTATATTGTATTAGCTAATTGGAACAATTGTTTTTGGAAGTGTAAAGTGAAATTGTATATTCGTTGTTTACATATGTCTGTAGGAAGGTTAAATTAAGCAAAAGTATCACAATACAATACTGAATTTGCACTTTAATTTGAGCTTCCTGTTGCAGAATTAGTAGGATTAAAACCTAAGGATAATAAAAAAGAAAAGAAATTCCACCTAGCTCATTCTTTCTCACCCAGACCTGTAGATGAAACAGCCTCGGGCACTGAGGTGTGTCAGCACTATTTCTGCAGGAACTTCAGTTAGCAGCTACCCCAAGAGTCTGAATCTGTTATAAATCTGACTCTTGTGTCAAAAAGTAAAGGTTAGGAGTCACTTACTCCTCCTGGCTTAGAAAGACCTGGAAGAGGAGAACAAAGGCCCTTAGAAGCTTATTTTCTTAAATGTAAAGCAACCTGTGCCCTTGCAAATATTTGAGGTCTTTTTGGATGGCAGATGGAAATTTACTAAAAGAAATGTGAAAATTGTAAAAATGATGTCTGTAGCCTTAAACTAAAACTTCCATTTGTTTTAGAGAGAACGGGCACCTTCTCCCTTGGTTCATTTGGCATCAAATTAAATCCATATTCTCATGCTGTGAAACTGGGATAGTGCCATCTATTTAATTAATTAGAAAATTTGGCACCTCTCTAGTGTAGCCCATCATATTTGAGAAAGTTGCCTATCTGTTGAATAACTTGAGTGGAGCCCTTTAAAAATTGTTTAAAAAGCTGGAAATAACCATTTAATCACAGTACAGTGGGCAAGCATTCTGTTTCACCCACTTGATGAAATATATTCATCAAGTATTTCATCAAGTATAATTAATAAATCCATTAATAATACTGTTAAACTTTCACATTCATCCTTATTATAATGAGGCTAAGAAATAGGACATATAAATATGTAAAGTATGAATTTAACTAGATAAAAAGTCTTTTAAGCAAATATCAAAACATTTGCCTGAGAAAGCAATTGGAGGACTATGTACCAAAATGTTGACCTTTGATTATGAGGGTATTAATTTTTGTTTTAATCCTTTTCTCTACTCTTCTGAATTTTGCTAACTTTCTATCATGTACCTATAAAGTCTCTAAAAGAAAAAATATCCCTTCTTGAAACTTTATTTTCACAAATGTTAATTGAATGCAGATGGGTGACAGGCCCTGTGTTAGGGCAGAGAGAGAGATGGGTGACAGTTCTCGCCCTGTAGCTGCTTACATTCTGGAGGAGAAGGCAGACAGTTACACAGATAATAAAAACACTAAGAATGGAATGTACTAGCAAGACATATGCAGGGAGAGAGGTAGTCCAAGAAAGAGAGTGATCTACTGGGGAAGAGGAAGAGATCAGGTAAGTGGTTTTCTTACTGTCTTGTTCATTTAATAATCAAGCAACATAAGGACTTAGTGTATTCTAGGTCTTGTTTTTGGTGCTAGAGATGCAACAATGAACAAAACAGACAAAGATCCCTGTCCTTGAGCCTGAAACTGTAGTAAGAAGAGAGACAATTAAACAATAACATAAATTGGCAAAAAAACAGTACATGATTAGTGCTATGGAAATAAACATTAAGGCAGGGTAAGGAAGATCAGGAATGTGAACAGTGCATGGGGGCAGTGAGGAGTTAAGTTGTAATTTAAAATAGGGTGATTAGAGAAGGCCCCACTGAGAAAGATCAATTTGAGCAAAGATTTGAAGGTGGTGAAAAAGTTAGCAATGAGGGTATTGGGAGCAAAATGGTTCAGGTACAAGGGACAGCCAGTGCAAATATCCACAGACAATAATGTTCCTGGTATGGTTGAAAACAACCAGGCTAGAGTGGAGAGTGAAGGGAAAAGTTAGTAGGGATGAGTGTAGAGATTTGATGTCATAAATAGACTCTTACGTAATTGCAGGGACTTTGTTTTACTCTGAGATCATGAGTCACTGGAGGGTTTTGATCAAAGAAAATACCTTATCTGATTTCTGTTTTAATAGGATCCCCTGGGCTACTGTGTTGAGAATTGACTCTAGGGACAAAGGTATAAGTAGGGCTGCAATTTGAGAATCTGACAATAATCCAGGTAAGATTCATGACATCAAGACCTCATGAGGACTCAGACAATGACAGTTACAAGTGCAGGAGTAAGAGGCAGTAGATTGAGCATATATTTAAAAAGTAGAGCCAAGAGATTTCTGACTCATCCAACTAATACAGACTGAGGCATCAAGAATGACCCCAAAGATTTAAAGCTAGAGTCACCAAAAAAAGACACTATGGATAGAGAAGAGATAAAGACTACAGACTAAACCCTTGGACACTCACAAATTATGAGGGTGAGGACAAGAGGAGAAATAAGGAAAAGAGACTGACAAGGATAAACCAGTGAGAGAAGAGGAAAATTCCAGAAGAGCTTGGCATTCTGGAAGCCAGTGAAGAATGAATTTCAAGTAAGAAGGAATGAGTGACCATGTCAAGAGCTGCCAATCAAAATGGATACCACTGGGGACGTTGACATGAGCAGTTTCAGTGCAGTAGTCGGGTGAAAGCTGCAATAAAATGGGCTTGAGAGTGAATGAGAGAATAATAATTGGAAGGGCAAGTAGAGAGATTTCTTTCAAAAAGTTTTCCTGAAAGGATTGCTAAGCCACTGTGCAGTTGCTTGAGAGGTACAGAGAAAAAATTTAAGACAAAAGAAATAGCAGCATGTTTCTAAGCTGATAGTTACAATCTCATAGATTCTGAAAAGTTGATGATAAAAGCAAGAGCAAGAAAATTGCTGGAGGATTCCTTGAATCAGTGAGTGGGCTGGGAACTTGTACACAATCAGAAGCATCAGCTTTGATAAGAGGATGAATGTTTCATTTGTGGGGATGACAGGGAATACAGATTTGGGGAACTCAAGTGTGTAGCTGTGGTGGTTTTTTTTCAGTCAAATAGGAAGGAAGATCATAAGATCATCAGCTGAGAATGAAGTTGGAAGAGGATGTGTTGAGGGTTTGAATAGAGAGGTGATATGGTTTGGATATTTGTCCCCTCTAAATCTCATGCTAAAATGTAACCTCTAATCTTGGGAGTGAGGCTGAGTAGGAGGTGTTTGGTCATGGGGACGGATCCCTCATGAATGGCTTTGTGCCCTCCCTGTGACAATGAGTGAGTTTTATTTCTATTAGTTCATGAGAGAATTGGTTGTTAAAAAGAACCTGAAACTTCTTCCTCTTTTTCTTCGCTCCTTCACCATCTGACACACCAGCTATCCTTGCATTCTACCATGAGTAAAAGTTGCCTGAGGCCTCACTGAAAACTGAGCAGGTGTCAGCCTCACGCTGCTGGTACAGCCTGCAGACCCATTAGCCAAATAAATCTCTTCTAAAAAATAAATTATCCAGCCTCAAGTATTTCTTTATAGTAATGCAAAGCAGACTAGTATAATAGGCAAATGCATTAAATTGGAGACAGAGAAAATGCATAAACTAGTGAAAAATGGTATAATTACCTGGCAGCATCAAGCACCCCTAAGCTTCATTATCATTAAGTTAAAGTGAAACTGATCTGTGTGGTGGAATGGTTTTCTTCACGTTCACTCAGCTGCATGGGTGCATTGTGGTTTTGCCAAGAATGATTACCATGAATGCAGAAGGGCCAGGAAACCAAAGGTTCATGCAGGGCAGTGATGATAATGATGAATCATAGGATTTAAACTGGGCTAGGAGAAGGCCATGCTACCTCCCAGGCTAGTAGGGAAGACAGACAAGTACAGTAATATATCTGTGTGCATGCATGCATGGTAAGGTGCAAATGTTTCCATGTAAATGAATAAGAAAGCAAGATATTTCTTACTCTATGGCCAATAACATCATTGACCTTTTAATCAGTCCTTGTCTTTTTAGAACTAGTTGTTAGAGACTATGATAGCTTTGCCAGGGCTGCAGATATGTCCCTCTGTCTCATTTCAAGCAGGGAGGAAGCAGACTCGGGTCTCCTTTAGGAAACCTGGATAGTTGGCACTCAGCTGGCTAAGCTGATAACCATACACTAGTCAAAGTAGTATATAAATCACACTTTCAGTGCAATAAAAGTTTTCTCAGACCATCCAAGTTTTGTCTACTTTTCTCAATTATGTAAATTAGGCAGTTTTATTTTGCAAGCAGTTTGCATTCAAAAAATGTAAAAGAATGTAAAATTATTTTAAGGCATTAAAGTCTAATTTCCTCAAAGAAAATTCATGATATTTTATCTTTTCTTGAAATTATTTCAAGGTGTTTCATAGCTTAAATCACCTGTGCTTGAAATAACATCTGATTCTAAGAAGAAAAAACAAGTGCAGATGCAGTGTGTGCAGATACCCATGTGTATGTGCACAGGTGTATACACACGACATAATTTGACTTTATCTTGTACGCCTGTTCAATGTTGCACTCCAGACCCTGGAAGGCTTTGTTATCTTGAAGCATTGTGTTAATCTAGGTGATAACAAAGTTCACAGAGCTATTTTCGTTTGTGAATAAATACAGAATTTCTGTTGTAGAGTTAACCTTTTATTAAAAATTATTTTAGAGGTATTTTACAAAGTACCTGATAATTGATGCCTGATGTAGTAGTACCCAAGAATTTCTGCAATTATTTTAAGATGGGTAATAAAATTATTAAAACAAAATAAATGCTATGTCCTTTTTAGAAATACTTATGGGCCATTTAGCACTTTAGAGGATATCAAGTATGAATCACCTTGGCTTGTCCTGGCCTCAATGACTTCATTTTGATAATATAACGAGATCCTTCCTCAAAGCACCAGGCTCTTTTTTCATTCAAAAAGTTAAGTGTTGTAAACTTGCTTAAGTCTAGGAATTGATTGAGGAGTTGTGACTATTTTGGTGATTCAAGCTGGACTTCTGTTCAGTAGACTTAGAACTCTTCCATTTATACAGATGAAGCAAAAATGTAGTAGACTGTTCATCTTTTTCTCTTCTAAAGACACCACCATCAACTAGCCATTGCCATAGGTCTCCGTGAGTCAAACTGTTCTGGTTACTGCTTTGACTCCATTGCCCATTGTGGTAATCATGTCCACTTCCATCTTATCTGTGGAGATTAAGTGTTCTCACCTGTTCCCTGACACCTAGGATCCAATTATGCCTGTTTAATTTTGGAATCCCAGCTTGATAGTGGCACTTCTCATTATAGACGCCATTGGGGAAGGCCAGGAGAAAGGCTGAGAGAAAGATTGACTGCCTTGGTATGCCGAAGAGGAAGGTATCCAAAGTCTTAGAGAGATTGAAATGTTAAAGCAGATTTATCATATAAGACCTATTCACCTATTAAGTTAGCATATGACCCGTGCTGCCTGTCATGCACTGGATGCTGTCTGATTCATTAGAGCATAAGGTTGAGATCATATAACAGCACTCCATTATCAGATGAAAGTGACCTATGTGAAACAGGACTCAAGCAGGCCCTCAAGATGCAAGTCAGTTATGTGAGAAGTAACTCAAATGTCCATGGCCCCTACTCTTGCTACATTACCTTCTCTCTTCCAGCCTACACTTTTGGTTTTATGAGGAATTCTCTATTACCAATTGAATGAGGAAGAGAAATTTCAGGCCTGGTTTACAGGTGGTTTTGCATGATATATAGAAACCAACTTAAAGTGGACAGCTGTAAACTTCAGCTGCTTTCTGAGATATCTCTGGATACAGTGGTGAAGAGAAATCTTCCTAGTGGGCCTAACTTCAAGCAAGTGACCTGTTTGTTTATTTTCCCTGGAATGAGAAATCATCAGGGACATGGAAGGAATATGGTTAGAGAATTAGTGACATAGAGATCTGAGGAAGAGGTCTATGGATAGATCTCTCATATTGGGCAAATAACATATTTAAATGTTTTCAAATATTTGTGTGCCATGTGAATATTCACCAGTAGGTGACTTAGTAGAGAATAATGTTATAAATGGAATAGTTAGAATGACCTTTTCTGTGGATACTCGCCAGGCTCTTTTCCCAGCCACCCTTGTCATTACCTAGTGGGCTCATGACAGAGCCTATCGGGTAATGACAAGGGTGGCTGGGGAAAGAGGCTCGCAGTCACAGTGGCAGGGATAAGAGTCATGAACTCTGCAGTGTGTGAGCTCTGGGGACAAGGGTGGCTGGGGAAAAGAGGCTCATGGCCACAGTGGCAGGGATAGGAGTCATGAGCTCTACAGTGCATGAACTCTGCAGCAAAGACTTTGCTCACCATGTAAGCGGCGACAGCCGTGGTTGAATCCCCAGTTTTTCAGCAGCAGATACCAATCCTGAGTCCCCACTATGGCATAATTCTCCAGGTAGATCCAACAGCAAGCTAGTTGATTACAGTGGATCACTTCTATCATGCAAGAGGCAGTGCTTTGTTCTTACAAGAATAGACACTTACTCTGGATATGGACCTGCCTTTCCTGAACGCTTCTGCCCAAACATATGGAGATTCAATATATATATTCAAAATAGTATATACCTCTCCCCCAAACATATGATCTATGTTAAATAAGTAATTTTTAGGAATTGCCAGAGATTTACAAGATGGTCAAAGGTTTACATCAGAATGAAAGTATTCAGAGATCATTAATAAAGAAATGTTACTGAAGCTGAGTCTTTAAGACCAGGTAATGTCATGGAGAAATATGGAGAAGAGAGATTTGATTATTATTTCATACCAGTGGCACAGCACAAATGAAAATTTGAGTGGAGACTTTATTTGAGGAGTGTGGAATAGAATTTGTGGCCCATCTGTAGAATGCCTGAAATGGTCTTGGAAGACCATTGGTGATTAGACTTTATCCTGTTAGAAATACAGTTATTGATAGCTTGTGAGCTGAGAACTGACTGGACCAAAGGAGACTTTTAGAGCATATTGTTTATAAAATATGTTGGGGATGAAATCATTTTCAAGTACAGTTAGCCCTCAGTATCCATGGGGGATTGGTACCAGGACCCGTAGTAGATACCAAAATCTGTAGAACCTCAAGTCTGTTACATAAGATGGAGGAGTATTTGTATATATCCTTTGCACATCCTCCTGTACACTCATAATATCTAACAATGTAAATGCTACAAAAATAGTTGTTATACTGTATTTTTTATTTGCATTATTTTTTATTGTTGTATTTTTTAATTTTTTAAAAATATTTTCATTTCGTGATTGGTTGGATCTACAAATGCAGAGCCCATGGATATGAAGGGCCAATTCTATACAGCCCAATATATAATATAATAATGATATAATATAATTCTCCATTACATTAGTCCAATTGTAAAGAAACAAGCCTTGATATAGTAGGGAGGATACAAAATGGAACTAAAAGAATAGATATAACAGTGATTACAAAGGAGGAACTCAAAGGACTTTGAAATAGATCACGCAGTGTGCATCTTTCATGATGCGTGTCTGTGTGTGTGTAGGTTAGAGAAGAGAAAAAGATAAACCCAACAAGACTACAATTTTCAAGTTGTATAACTGAGAGGAAGCAATGCTGCCCATAAAAGAACAAAAGGAAAGAAATAATTATGTCCCATATCAGATTCATACCTAACACTCACTGAGAACATACTATATGTCAGGCACTGTTCTAAACATACTTCATGTAGTCTCTTATTCAATTTGCACGTAAATATGATGGTAGGTGTCATTGTTTTGCTTATTTTATAGCTGAAAAATGAAAGAAAAGACAAAAAGGCTAAAAAACTTGTGCAGTTGAGGTAAATGGAAAGATTCGAGAGGGGCTAGTTTAAATGCAGGGCGAGTGTTTAGAAGGAAGAGAGATGGAGGGGATATGCACATTCAAGTTACATTTCAAGTTATTTGTATGGATTTTTAAATTCAGTATGCTGATTTGATGCCCTGTGTATGAAAATAAAGTCATTGAACTAATCTTATTTTAAGCAGTAGAGCCCAGACCAAAAGAAAGTGACAGGGCTCTAGCATTACTTCAATTGCTATTCTTAATTATAATATTATTGATGTTCTGTAAGAAAGCCTAGAGGCAAAAGCAAAATTAAAATTAATTATCTTAAACATTAAAATCAATAGGCAAAACCATGTGAAGACTTGCAGTAATAATTCATAGAAATCACCTTCTCATTACCCATTTCACTACATACTTACAGGTCTTAAAAAACGTGCCTTTTAGATATAGGCCCACTTATTTACACATTTCAAACACACGGTTCATTTTACCAGTGTACCATAAAAATATTTGTAAGAAATGCTCAGTTAAGAGCCTTAAATTATTGACCTTCTTTTGAGTGGGTGAGTTGGAATTTTAAAGAGATTTGAGGTTTCCCCAAATGTGTTCTATGAAACCTTATTTAGTAAGTCTACAAAGAATATTGTGGTCAAGTAAGTTGGGAAAGTGCAGGCTTATACAAACTTAAGTAATTTTCTTTACTGCAGTATGTTTCCAGACTATTAGTATGCTAATATAAGTTGTGAATCATTAAGTTGGAGATAAGAGTATGCGTTTTCCAAAATGAATTTCCCCACCTAGTTCTCTTTTTGAGAGTCATCCTAACAGACTTGGGTTAAACAGAGAATGTTTTGGGTAACTCTGATGTAAGTCTCTTATAAGAATATAAGCATAATATAGTATATGTAATACATATATTGTAATATGTATTTCATACAATAGTATATTGTATATTATCCTCTCATATAGTAGTGTAACCCTTTCTTCTACTATATAATAATATTTAGAAATTACTTACATATACAATTAATATTTTCTAATTGTAAGTTGCAAAAAATAGTCATAAAGAAGATAGCAAAAATTATCTCTAATTACTCCATCTAGAGATTATTACTGTTATCATTTTTCATTTTACATATTTCTTATTTGTTGAGGTTGTACGATGTTTGCATATGCTTTTGTTTCATTCTCTTTTAACTTAACGTTAGAATGACTCTTATTCCATCAAAATACATTTTGAATATATAGATAAATTTTTATTCTGGTCTTTGGAGGATTATTAACACGTGCAATGGGTAAGAGACTGGATGAATTATTAGGAGACCCAAATTTAATTTGAATCTTTGCTGCTAATCAGCTGCATGCCCATGACCTAGTCACTTAACATATTTGGGTCATTGTTTTTTCTCATTTGTTATTTGAGGTGATTGGACTAGATAATTGGTAGGGTCACAACCAGCTGCTAAATGCTATTATCCTATAATTTCCCCATATTCTTTCAGACTTCAGGGGTGTCTGAATTGCCTGGTATTTTAGAAAGTTATTAGCTTTCTGTGAACACTTTGCATATTACCATGGCTCCATTTTATATGATAACTCACAATCAATTACCTATCAATATTAATTAGAAGAAAAGGCATCATTGCCCGTGAACTCTTGTGTTTTCTACTATAAATTGAAAAAAACATTAACTACAGAATGTCCATTTATGTATTATCTCATGGAATCTTAATTCTCAAAGAATCAAAAGCACCAGCATGGCACATGTATACATATGTAACTAACCTGCACATTGTGCACATGTACCCTAAAACTTAAAGTATAATAATAATAAAATAAAAAACAATTGCACTACTCATTGGGCACATATCTTAAGTCCAATTCTCTTCTACTGCTATGTGGTTTTTGTATTGTTGTTAAACTTGTATTTCCTAAGATTTCCCACAATGCTTATCTGAATTCTATGCATATAGGTGCTACTCAGTAAATAAAATATGTATTCAGGAACTTTGAAAAAAAAAAAAGAAAGTTTCTTATTAACAAAATAATTATTTCTTCACTCTTATATTAATTAATTACAAATACAAATTATCCCTGAAAAGATAGGTGAAATGTAAATGTATTTGAAATGATTCAGATCTTTCTGTTTTCTGCCAAGTGTTACATATATTGCTGAGCCTTTGACTGATCCTATTTGGCAAACAATGTGACTAGTATTTAGGAAAAGTAAAATCCTGCCTTCTTTGTTCATGAACTTCTTCCCCCAAGACCCCCCCATCCTCCCCAAAAGTTTGGTTTTATTTGTGATTAAATAGACTACATCAATCTTTTTTTTTTTAGTCCACTGTGATGCTTTAAATCATCATTCCTCTTTAAGTGAGTGAAAAAAGAAGGCGATTTTTTTTTTCAGTAATATTTTTCATATGCGTATATGATCTTCCTGTTGTGCAGACTGGATCAGTAGACCATGTCATTAATTAGAATAACTGTCCTATGGGGCCAATCATTAATTTTGTATTTTATGGTACATTCTAAATATCTCCCATGGGTATGTACATAACATGAAATGCTGGGTAATGGGCAGATGGGACCTTGGTGATTCTTTTCTTCACTGATTTACATTCCGTCCCCACTGCACTCCCATCCCGCATCTAGTGATGCTCTAGTTTAAAAAAGATCGGTAACTTGAGCTAGAGGATATAGGAAATTATACAGATTTAAATATAATTCCTGCAACCTGAATTTTTAAGCGAGGTTAATTCTTTTGAATTTATTTAACAACTTTTGAACATTACTAGAAAGCAAGGATTTAAGGTTAAGAGAAAGGAAGTTCAGGAAGCAGTATGGTCTGATGTGAGCAAGTGACGTGCAGCAGTGAAGTGGCCCTTCATGAATCGAGAACTATATCTACACTGTACGCAAACAACACATTCTATTTAAATGAGTATTTCTTTCCCTCCTGAGCCATGTTCATGATATTTAATATTTCCCTTCTTGCTTTTTCAGAATCTTTAGTCAACAAAGTATCAAGCAAGAGAGGAGGTTTAATAAGAAGTGGTTTAAAAATAATTCTTATATTTCCACTGTAAATAAATCACTATCTTATTATATATATGGGATTATCTATCTCATATATAATATATGCCTCATCATACTACCTAAAATGATTTCCTGAAGTGATAACCTAAAACAAATACGATAGAATATTTGTTATTCCTATACAAAAGCTCATACAAGACAAAAGAAAATGCCAATTTCTCTAAAGAAAAATAGACGCATTACACAGGCAGATAGAGAATGAAACTGACCAATATACATATAAAATGCTTAACTTTAATATTATTCAAATGATCTCAAAACAAAAAAAGTCATTTTTATGTATCAATGGTTAACCATTTAAAAATATTGTTGATGAAGGTGACACCCATCTGATGGGAATTCAAATCATTATAGATTTTCTGAGTTTGACAATATTCATCAACTGTCATTAAAATTTTATAAAACTACCCTGCAATTTCACTTGTAGGAGTATTAACTTAAAAAATAAAAGGGAAACATGCATAACAAACTATATTTATATTACTAGCAGGAAATACTGGAAACAAGTATCCAACTACAGGGAAGTTATTAAGTAAATTCTACTTCCACTATTAAAAATTTACATACACATTAAAAATCATATTCTCAAAGAACATAAAAATATGTACTGAAATGTTCATAATAGAATTCTGAATGAGAAATGCCAACTGTATGTTCAGTAGTTTCTGAATTTTTTTTTTTAATGTTCATTCCTCCCTCCCCCAACTGTATGACTCCTAGAGCAGAGGTCAGGGTGAATCAGAATGAGTTTAAAGGAGTGTTTTAAAAACAATTCTTGCATTTCCCCCGTCAAATAGAGAATAACCAGCACATGGATTTATAAACTCTTAACATTGTAAACACTAAGCTCCTATTAATCGTCTTAATTCTTACATTTCATGAGGATTGGGACCAAGACTGTGGAGGCCAGTGCAAAAGTAAAATGCTTAATAATTTCCTCCCAAATTGTTAAGCATATCAGGAGGGTGGAAAAATGGCATTAAACCAAGTATGGGGCCCTTGTAAGGTTCTGAGCTTGGACCTTGTCTGACTGCACTGGTGGAGCCCACATTGTATTAAAAGCAAGGATTTAAGGTTAAGTGAAAGGAAGGGAATTATACTTCCCCTCTAGTATAATTCAAGGAACTTGAAAAGTGAACATGTATTCAGCTTGGTATCCATGAAACCTATGTCTGTTTTTCACTAAGAACAAGTATTGAAGTGTTTTTTTACCAGACCTATGTAGTGGAATATTTCTATCTAAATGCATACGTCCACACATATCTCTGATAAACGTTAAGTGTGCCAACTTGTATCCACCACCAGTATGTCAGATTTCTTCTAGCACCTGATTTTCAACCAAGATTTCTTTTTATTAGTGCCCCAAAGTACTATTATAGATAATATAATCAGAAAGAAACTAAAAAAACTGTCAAACTTTGTGCTTAAGGCCTCTATTTGAGTCATTAAAACACATCAAAAACCTCTTCGAAATTTATTTGGCAGCTGGAGGCATTAGAAAATTCTCATTGTTCTAAGTGTCTGACAGCAGGGATTTGTCTAAAGATTATTGGCCTGGTCTGTTTCCAGATAATTAAACTTCTGAACTGAATATATGTGTAGTTATGGTAGAAAGCAGTTCCAGGTGAATTCATTAAGATTTGCAGCACTATGCCTGAAATTTATAAATGTAACCTTGATTATGCTTTTTTTATATTAAGAGATGGGATCTTACTTTGTTGTCCTGGCTTGTGCGCAGTGGCTCAATCACAGCTCACTGCAGCCTTGAATTCCCAAGCTCAAGCAATTCCCTTGCCTCATCCTCCAGAGTTGCTGGGACTACAGGTGTATACCACCACATCTGATTAAATTAATTTTTTTTTGTAGAGAAGGGGATCACACTGTGTTGGCCAGGCTTGTGTCAATCTCTTGGCCTCAAGCAATCCTCCTGTCTCAGCTTCCTGAAGCTCTGGGATCAATTAAGCTCCTGATTTGATTTTGGTATATCGAGCCAGGGATATTCCAGTTATATCAAATCATGAAGTAGATGATTTTAGGAGTAAGGCTTAGAACTAATGATAGAGTGTTTTATTTCCCTTGAGGTGGCCAGGGGCGTCATCGCCATTCTAGACAGTACAGCAAACCCTAGAACCACCATGTGCTATCTCTCACCTGCATTTTCTGCCTTCACGTTCTCTGAAACATGAATCAAGAAAGTAAAGCAAAATAATATTTTGGACAAATCTCCTCCTTTTTAGAAATGAGGAAACTATGACCTGGGATACGACTTGAAGTTCATTTAATTTTCACATGTCATGAAAGGTTCTTCTTTTGATTTTTTTTCCCAACCATTTGAAAATTTAGAAACCATTGTTGGCTGGCGAACCTAGGTGGTAGACTGAGGTTGATCCTTGGACTATATTGTTTGCTGACCTCTGTCATGAAACATTCTTCAAAAATAAATAATCAAATGGAAGAATTAAGTGAGAAATGGATGGCTGAATAAACAAGTGAATGAACTGAGTATAATTAATATTATATGACCTGGATAGTAAATGGATCATTATTCAAAAATTAAAATTTAATTATGTCAGACCTAGTTAACTGCTGCTTAATTAATGTCTTAATTCCAAAATTGTTAAGGGTGTAGATAGTGTTTCAAGTAAAGTTCATTTTGCATTATGAAAGTAATATATAGCTGGCCAGCTAAATAAATAAAGATCAAAAAGAAATGAATACATAATTATTATGGAAATTTTGGAAAATTTAGAGGCATAGAAAGATGAAAACTCTAGTGCCACCTGCCATCCAGTGGTAGCTATTATTGATCTTTTAATATAACACTTTGATTGAACAAACATTTTTCTGTATTCCAAGATGCTCCAAGGAAACAGGTCCCTAGCACTGTCATGATTCTTTCCTAAATAACTAGCACCCAAGGCTGCTCACATGGGAGTCCTACATAAAAGCACCAGCAGTAAGAGCAAGATCCCCCTCTGAACCATGATTCATGATGTGCCCAGCTGTGCCCGCCCAAGCACAAGTCTCCATGTGATGCTGAGAAGATAGGGGAACCACTTGACTCCAGCAGCTGCCAAATGTCTGTTAGTTCTAGTTTGCAATAAGTGATGTTTTCCCAAACCATTTGCTGTACAGTAGCACTCAACGTGGGGCTCTGTTTGCTTGAGGCTTCTCTTCCCTAAGGGCAAAGATATTTGCTCTATTAGAAATATATCCATGCAGAATGTCTTCTGACATCCCCTTCATCCCATCTGGCTGCCATGCATATTTTGTCAAGGCAGGTCACAACTAAGTAAACAGCTGAACAATATTTATTAATTTTTCTTTCTGCTTTGCCCCTTTGAGTCCCATGTTCTCTCTTTCAATTCCAGGCTGAATGTGGCTGCACAGGAACCATTTTGATGCAATTCTCCTTCACTGGGACAGAGAGCTCTCCACGAGGCTGTCTCAGCCCTCCTCTGCTGAGACAGACCTACTACACAAACTACACATCTATTTTTTCTATGGGGATTGCACCTTCCAGGGTGAGACCCAGAGCTCCTCTTTCCAGAAACCACAAGTGACAGTACCACTGTCCAGAAACCATAAGTGTCAGAAATTTATTTCTATTTTTTTTCCTTCTCTTTTCCCCAGTCCAGAAAATAATCTTTTTTTGGGGTGTGGGTGGAGAGAAGATTGTAAGTACTGCTCTCACTACTAATATTTCTCCCAAATAATTTGTCTCTGCCTCCAGTGCTGTCTTTTCCTCTGAGGACTGAGACTTTTGGAAACAAAATGTAGGATGGCAGCTATTTTCTCTGCTTTCCCCTGTATTACAGCCCTCCCTAAGGCACTGCACATAGAAAAGTACAGTGGCTTTAATTGAGGCATTGCAAGTAGTTTCGAGAAGCAAGCCAACTAACTCTCTGGAGGAAAAAAAAGATATTGGTTTCTATATAAGAAATATTATCCAGCTACATTTGTTTAACATAAACTTTATTTTCCTAATTTATTTTCCAAGATCCTCAATCTATTAAAAATAAATTAACACCTTTGAACATCTGTGGAACACATTCTGAACATTGCTATCTGTGACCATCATGTTTTCCAAAACATTCATATTTGCAATCTCATTTCTAGATTTTTCCTATGATAGAAACCTAAGAAGTAGTATCTATTTGCTTAATTTCTTCCAAGGGAACCTGTGGAAAGTAAATAACAAAACAACCCAGACACAGCACAGATGGAAGATTTATTAATCCACACAGCTTCGGTAGCATCTGATACTGCAGACATTAATTTATGCATATCAATTACATACTACCATGTACCAGGTACTGTGCTAGACTCAAAATACCTGTTTATACCAGAGATTTCATCATAGCTAGTAAATCTGGGAAGTAACAGATTCCACTGTCACAAGCCAACTTTTATTTTTCCCTGAGGATTTCTTAATAATACCTCTCATTTTCTATCATAGACTCTTGGATACTTACAGTGCAATTATCCAACAGAACTTTCTGCAATGAAGGGAATGTTCTATATCTGTGCTGTCCAATAAAGTAACAATAAGTTATGTGCAACTATTGACCACTTGAACTATAGCCAGTGTGACCAAGAGACTAAATTTTTGTCTTATATAATTTTAATTGAATTGAATTGAAATAGTTAACATGTGGTTAGTGGTGGCCTTATTGGACATAATAGCTTTAAAATCTTCTCCTGAGACTTAACCAAACTAACTGGGTCACTCATCTCTTATCAAATTTCTGGTAACTTAAAATTTCTTGGTTTTTAGAAGCAAAAACTTAAAAAAAATTTTAAGCAAAGATAAAAAAAGAAAAGGTGCTGGAAAGGAACAGAGGGATAATGGAATTAAAGGAAGTAACAGGTGGGCTTGTGAAATGAGGAAAGATTGAGATAACTCCAGAACACTAGAAAGTAGTTTCCTCAGCAGTGGTCTCATTGCAGACTAGCTGCAATGGTCTGCTTTAGACAGCTCCCTGGGGTGAATAAATGCCATGTGTTCCTGGTTTCATTTGCTTGCATTGCAAAGTCCCAGAAGAGAATGCTTTATTGGCTAAGTGCTGTCATGTGCCATTCCTTTGAAGTGAGAAGATTTCAGGTTTTCTTGCTTCTGCAGAAAGAACAAGGCATACATATTAGCCATCTACATTCACCATTCCACCTGTCCTGCACACAATAAGGCAGAAACAGTTTTTCACAAGGAAATGATGATGTTATCAGAAAGATGAATAAATACTGGGTACTCTCAAACCGACAAATGTCTCTATACCTTGCAGGTTAATGAGACAGCTTCATTAAGATGAATAAAAGTTATCTAAGTGAAGTCATTCAATATTCCCCCAATTTTGATCATTCTGGAAAATTACTGAATTATGGTAAGTTGACAAATATCACTACCCATGATTGACCTCATTTTAGAGATGAAGAGATTTTATCCTTATGCTTGAAGTCTACCAACAAAATGATTAATGAGTTATGGAAAGTTTATAGATTATTATACTATAAATAATACTACATACAAATTGTTCAGAAATTGCTTTTAATGGACTCCAAAATAATACAGCAGTCCCCAATGTTTTTGGCACCAGGGACCAGTTTCATGGAAGACAATTTTTCCACGGACTGGGGTGCGGGGAATTGTTTCAGGATGATTCAAGCACATTACATTTATCATCTTCTTTATTTCTATTATTATTATATAATAATATGTAACAAAATGATTATACTACTCACCATAATGTAGAATCAGTGGGAGCGCTGAGCTTGTTTCCCTGCAAGTAGACTGTCCCATTTTGGGGTGATAGACAGTGACAGATCATCAGGCATTAGATTCTCATAAGGAGCACACAATCTAGACACCTCACATGTGCAGTTTACATAGGGTTCACGCTCCTATAAGAATCTAATGTTGCCAATGATCTGACAGGAGGCAGAGCCAGGCAGTAATGCCAGCGATGGGAAGTGGCTGTAAATACAGATGAAACTTCACTGGCTCGCCCCGCCACTCATCTCCTGCTGTGCGGTGGTGGTCCGTGGCCCAGGGGTTGTGGAACCCTATATAAGGTGTATATTACAACTGGATCATACTTGTTACCTGACATGGTTTCAGTGTGTGCCCCCTGCATTGTACTTTATTTATAGCAGGAATCTTCAGTGGGGGCTATATCACCTCTAAGAGGGCAAACACTTGTTTTTGAGAGGGAGAAAATAAAAACTGACTTTTTAAAATATAAATCACAGCTATAAATTCAGTATATATGCAATATATATGTGGTGTTAATGTTTCAGGGGCTGGAGGAGGGAATGAGGGAACAACTTTAAAAGTAGGAAAATGCTCCTTAAGGGACTAATGATAATAATAATAAAAAGGCTGAAATGTGTGCCAAATTTTAAAATGCAAAATAATGCAGCCAAAAGCCAAAGGTTTTGCTCCTCATTATTGTCCTCTAAGGAGTCTCTGTAGGCTCGATGTTTCTACAAAGGCAATTTGTGTTTCTTAAAACATTTATGTGAATTAATTTTCACTGGCATTTTCTTTACAGTTGGAGAAGTAAAACAGGTAAAGAGGCATCTCTCCAAATGTGTATCTAAGAATTCAGCGGAGTTGTGTGACCCTGAGTCTCAGAGGTCCTCTAAACATCTTCCAATGGGTCTTCCTCTTTTTTTCTAGGACGCCTGACCTCTAGTTGGAGAAGAAGAGCGCTACAAATAACTTTCCACATGGAGAGCATTGCAGCAGTAAAAATGACTCTGAGCCAGAGTTAGTAAGACTTACAGCCCCATAGAGCAATCTGACCTCACAAGACTCTGCATTTTACTCTGTACCATGTGGAAGTTGCATTCAATAGTGTTTATGGCCACATGCTCGTTTGAACATCTACCGTTTGGGATAAAGACATTTCCTCAGAAATTCTTTTTACCCAGTCAGGACCCTTCATCTTGGATAAAGCTTCATTCACTCATGTATGTGAACTGACTTAGGTTAGTTGATAATCAGTTTCATAGAAGTTCTAGAGATTCCCGAAAGAGTATCTCTGTGTGCCAGGGTTTCAATGGTAAATAGAAATTGAAAATTAAGAGATCTGAATGCAGGCAGGTTGTTTATCTGGGAATGTATTGTGTTTAGATCTAAATGCCAAGTTATAGCTATTCTTTTTCTCCTTCTGAATTCCTTCCTTTTCTAGCTATTGATGGTGGCAAGAGCCTGGTAGGACATATTTTTGGATGCTGCTCTGAAGCCCAGATTTCAGGAAGACTTTTGAGATGGGGGCAGATCAGAGTAAGAGAGCTGGTGTGAATGATTCTTTTCAGAAAGATCAAAACTACGAATAGGAACATGGCCAAGGATTGAGCTCTCTTTGGGTGGCGGAAACCTGAGCAGTGGTGGGAATAATAATAATGCCACCTTCGGCAGCAAAAACAATGAATATTTACTGAAGATTTACAGTGTACCAAGTGTTTTTCATGGATTATTATTTTAGTCCCCCTGTAACTTTACTACTCCAAGCTTATACAATGAAAAGGCCAAATCTCAGGTAGATTTTTCATTCATGGTCACACAGACAGAAGGTGATGAAACTGAGATTTGACGTCAGCCAGTTATATAGCATTTGTCTCTACTATCATATAGGTATGGAGAGTAAGAGCCAGAGAAGTCTTTTGGATAGTCAGCTACTGCAGCAACAATACTGTATAACAATCATCCCCAAACTCATGGCTTATAACACCCAGCATTTATTTTTTATTGCTAATTGGTCTACAATTAAGCTGGTAGGCTCAGCTCAGCTCCAGCTTCAAAGTCAGTCAAATTCAGGTCTACTCCATGTGTCTCATTCTGGGTTCCATTTTGAAAAGTTAGTGCCTTTCCGGGGTTTGCTTTCTTCATGGTGATCACAGGAATTTAAGCTTATGGACAGATTCACATGATGTCTCTTAAGCCCTTGACCTAAACCTGGTGCACTGTCACTCCCTCACATACTTTACATTGGCAATTGCAAGTTATATAGCCAAGCTCCAATACTGGGGCGCCAGAGAGGGCAAGGATGCCTGCCATTGCAGGAGAACCTGGAAAGACAAATGGCAAAGGATGCAGATGTATAACTCTAAAGCAAGGAGGGCATGAATAATTGAAAACAAGTCTCCTCTATTACAGGTAGAATTTCTCAATTATAAACCACATGAGAGCTGAGCCCTAATCTTTACTTCTTCCACATTCAAGGTGAATGAGAGTGAAAATTCAGAATTTAGGCCAGTCAAATGTTTTGTGCTCTTTGAGAAATCATAATGTCTCTTTGGAGACACAAACTTCGCATAATCATCAGGATTTCCTTGGAACACCTAGTTAACTGTGGAATACTTGCTTTTTTTTTTTTTTTTTTGAGAGGAAGCCTCACTCTGTGTACTCTGTGGCCCAGGCTGGAGTGGGAATTTTCTCCTCCTGGGTTCAAGCGATTCTCCTGCCTCAGCCTCCTGAGTAGCTGGGATTACAGACATGAACACCATGCCTGGCTAATTTTTGTAATTTTAGTAGAGACGGGGTTTTGCCATGTTGACTAGGATAGTCTCAAATCCTGACCTCAAGTGATCTGCCTGCCTTGGCTTCCCAAAGTGCTGGGATTACAGGTGTGAGCCACTGTACCCAGCTGAATGCTTGCACTTTGATGAGAATATCCTTGTTAGGCACACAAAGCCTCATAATTCAACCTTTATTAGTGTCCAGATACTTTCCCCTTCCCAGAACAACAATCATTTTCTCATTTGCTTGTTTTAATTTTATAGCCACTCCCTCTTTGTGTCTCCTTTTTACATCTACTGTACTTACATATTTATATGAATTATTGACTACCTTTCATTCTTTCCTGAGTTATAAGGCCTATTTCTATCAGTTTCCTTCTTCTTGCTTGCCATTGATGGATTCATTGTTGATCTTCTATTTTCTCTCTTCTGGCTATTTTTGTAGTTTTCTTTACCACTAGTAATCAATAAAGACTGCAATAAATCCATTTTTAAATAAAGTGGACAAAAGTGACACCCTCAAAAATCAGTGATGGTAAAATACATCAAATACAGAAACAAGTGCTAGACCTGGGGTCTAAAAAAGGGGTGTAAACTCTGCCATTTTCTTCCTAATCACAAGCAAACCCTACGGTATATTTGGACTTTAGCTCTTACTCTGTTAAACATGAGGAAAATAACATAGAATTGTACATTGCAGAAAGACGTATGTTTATTATTGTTCCTAATAACAAATAGAAATGGAAAATAAACATTTATCAAGAGGGAAATGGTTAAATAAAAATGATATATCCACATAATGGAAATACATGTAGCCATATAAATTCTATCAATAGCCATATAAAGTCTATCAATATCATAGAAAGATAGACTTGAAATAATTGTTAAATTTTAAAAATCTTGTTTATTTATTTTTAAAAATTTATTTATATATTCAAAAATTGAATGTAACCTAGGCACTAGAGCTACAATACTGAAAAACAAAATTGCTTCTCTCATAGCTTACATTCTCCTGGCAGAGACATAATAAACCAAATAAATTTAAACAATACTATAATATATTAGGTAATGAAGTATGCTAAGAATAAATGAGAGTGTGGAATGGGCTGTGACACATTAGTGGACACTGAAATTTTAGATACATTGTCCAGGGAAGGCTTCCTTGTGATGGTGACTTGAGAATTGAGACCTGGAGGATGCTAACCATGCTGATAATTGGCAGAGGGCATTCTTAGAGAACCATAAGGGCAAAAGCTCTAAGGTGGGATTGTGTCTGGTGTTCCAGCAACAGAAAGGGGGCTGTTGGGATTGTACTTGAGAGAGGGAAGAGCAGAATGCCATGGAGGCAGAGAAGGAATGGCAATGGGAAGGGGATCACATCATGTAGGGTCCTGAAGTTCTTGATTAGCATACGCTGGCTTTTAGTTTGAGTGAGATGCTAAACTCCTTGGGGGTTTTGAGGAAAAGAAGTTGCAGGTTCTGCTTTACATTATAACAAGATCTCTTGGGTTGCTGTTTTCAGAACTGACTGATATGGGAAAGGGGAGGAGCTGAACAGCACTTGAGAGGCTACTATGATAATCCAAATAAGGTACAATAATCATAATAGGGTGGTGGCTTGGGATGGTTTCCAGATATGTATATAGGGTAGAATCAACAAGATTTGCTGATGGGCCAGTTTGGATGTGAGAGAAATTGAGAATGACTTAAAAGATTTTTAATCTGAGCATGGGAGGGTTTGAGTTCCAGTAAATGAGAATGAAGGATAGTTGCAGGAAAAAGTATGACAATTCATAGTAAAATATCTGAATTAATAAATGTCACCTTGATTACTCTCTTGATTACACCTCCTGTTACCTCTGGAGGGTATAATCACAAAGAAATGAAAATGAGTTTTCATTATTTTATTTTGCCTCCTTCCATATTGATAGACTTGCTTATAATACATTTGTTTTTATTCATTACGTTGCAATGGAAAAAAGAACACTCCACTTCTGATGTTCTTGGGTGAATCAATTTCATACAGGGTCTTCATGGATATATGAATGTATGTCACAGGTATTCTTATGAGTAATTAAATGAATAATGTCATAATTTTCAGTCCATTTCTTGGTTGCAGAAATTGAGCAAAATGTGGCTGATAAAATATGTGTAATAATTAATTTTACTGTATTTGAAAATGTAGTGTATTCCTGATTCATCCCAAGGTGTTGCTTAGAACTGAGGGCAAAACCATAAGTCAAGGTTTTATTTACTAGTGAGCTATCCTCATTGGGCTACAGCAATGTCGAAGGCTCAATCAATCCTCTGCAGGTCAGTGGGTCTCACCCTGAAAATATCTCAGTAGCAAATATCTGACTTCCATCCATTCAGTGATCACTGAATGAGCAAAGACTCCTAGCAATGCTCAATGCACCCTGTCTGACTGGAATTAATGGACACAGGGGCTCACCACTGACTTGCTCTGTGACCCTAGACAAGCCATCTGAACTCACTTGCTCTTTCTTAATTGGGAAAGAAAATGAGGAAATGAATATCAGTTTTCTACATGCCTCTCAGATCGATTATGGGAGTGTCAGAGGTACAGTAATCCCTTAATTAACAAATTACTTGGGAAGAAACACTTCAATACTTTCATTTTTAAAATAGCAAACTTGAAAATTCCTGCAGACCAGAGATGTCCCAGTTTGCGTCCTGACAACGACTCAATTGCATAATTCTCTTTGCCCCTGCAAGGGGTAAATAAGGTTTACTTTTGATATCAAAGTAATGTTCAGGGTAGGGCATGAAGGTTTAGCAGGCAATGTTTAGAAGGCAGGAAAGTACAAAACAATGATGTAAAGAGGAGTGTCATTCATTACTTTCACAGTTCAAGTTGTTTGTTTTTAACTTGTTAAGATCAGCTCTCTTTTCCTGAATGCCAGGGCTTTTCTGCTATTACTCTACAAGGTGTATAGGTCGCAAATCATTTTCTCAGGATGACAGGTGTGAAGGGGAAGTCAGACAAAATATAATACAAACAGACCTCACTCCTGCTGGGATATCAACAGGTGAGCTGCTGAAAGCTGATCAGAAGATGTTTATGACGTGGCTGTAGACTCATGTGGTTTGAAGTTTGCCCTTGAGTAAAGGTGTGGGGAGGGGTTTCGTAAGCAATGACTAAACATAAAAAAAGAACAAGTGTGAAAATTATGTACCTCCCAGTGGACCCTCACCAGGTCCTTGTCAATGGATCTTCTACCTCTTGAGTCCCTCTCCTGGTAAACTCACTTATTTTCCAAACCTCTCTGTTGGTGGTAAAAACTCCCCATTTCTCCTTGTATCAGGATAGCTCCATCACTCATCTCAAACTCTGTGTTCCTCCTTTCTTTCATGAAGGACCT
Organism: Pongo abelii; assembly: GCF_028885655.2. Taxonomy (NCBI): domain Eukaryota; kingdom Metazoa; phylum Chordata; class Mammalia; order Primates; family Hominidae; genus Pongo; species Pongo abelii. The sequence continues at coordinate 30,128,962 of NC_071994.2, read as the reverse complement.
TGTTTGAAGAGTGAAGGAGAAATGGTTTTGGGGGAGTATCTCCACTTCATGTGGCTTAGGTTACAGTGCCAAGGAAATAAGGAAATTGAAGATGTTTGCACTAAGAAGGCATTTCATTCCATTTTATACACTTTAAGAGACAGCATAAAAAGTTGAATTAGATGGCCACTTTGGAAAGCCCATTGGTATTACCTGTTCTAGTGGACACTCTGCTACATGGCCCAGATTTATATTCTGAACTGAAGGATTTATTTTTCCAGCTGTACTGAGGATTACTGCTGGAATAGCCTTTAGCTTTCAGCCCTCTCTGGAAGTTGCCCTCAGGTAAAGAGTGACTTTTCATGTATGGTCGTTTCTTCTAGGGCAAAGCCTGCTCTAATTACTGTTCAGTGGGGAACATAATTTTTTAGCCTCATTGCCTCAACTTGACAGTAACTCTGAAGCGTCATCACAGCTTCAAGGATCTCTGTGGAGCTAACTGTAGCTGGCTTTCGCTTAATCTTGTTACCTTCTTGTCTTCTGTGGATGTCGAGTCTGCAAACACTCCCCAGTCAACTTCCTACATGTAAATCTCTGTCTCAGAATTTGCCTTCTGGGGAAACTAATGCACAACATCTACTAAAGCTGGGAGAAAATATACTTACAATCCAGGAATTATAATACTCATTATAGCCCTTAGAGAAATTTGTATATATTTACATCAGGATGCATATACCAGTGTTCACAATGGTATGATTTGTAAAATCTCCAACTGTAAATCTAAATAAATATAAATATCGACTATTGGTAGAATAGATGAATAAATCATGGAAAAATTAGATAACAACTACATATACAAATACTGAAAATGAATGAACTATAGCTCTAGATACCACAACATGAATGAATAATATATATCTGAGGGGAAGACGTAAGACACTGAAGAATATATGTAGTAAGATATATATATATTATATATATATATACATGTATATATGTATATATATTATATATAATATATATACATAATATATGTATATATAATATATATACACACATATATTACAGTAATATATACATAACTACATATATAGTCAATTCATCATAGACAAAGCATAAACTGCTGTTTTAAAAATGTGCACATAAGTTTAAAACTATAAGAAAGAGTAACTGATTAGCATAAAATTCAAGATACTGTTTATTTTTGATGGAGAGGGGTTATGACTAAGAATACACAGGAGACTTCTGGAGAATGAAATATTTCTCTTTCTACACTGAGGTGGTATTAGCTTAGATGGTTAGCTTTAACTACCTTTGACTATTAGAATGCACTTTAAAAATGAGACTGTATGTTAGGAAGAACTATGCTACCAGATTTAACTAGGTTGCACGCGTTTATGAGATGTCTGGAACTCATCTATCTAGGCCAGTGTATCCCGAAAAAATCGATGGGTCTTAAAACTTGCTTAAGAATAAACCACCCTGAAACTAAGTTTTCTGTAGTTATAAGACTGTCTCTTAAAGAAGATAGAGCCTCAGGCCTTAATATAAAGCTGCTTCATGAAATCAAATTTAAGTTGTAATGTTTTGTTCAAAACAGTGTTTTGTGATTGTCTTTTAACTAAGAATATTTTCAAGACTGTAGATACTACTTGTGCTGAGGAGGTCCCACCCGCTTAGTGTGTGGTTGTCCAACTTTTAAATGTGGCTCTCCCTGGAAGGAGCTAGGACTATGCTCTGGCTGGCTTATGCTGGGGGGACAGATGGCTTATTTTCTTGAATAGCTCAGGGATACAGAACACATACCTGGTTTGTGCTTCTTTGTTTGCACCTGCTGAGACCCACTTACAGACATTTTGCTCCTTCCTGGCTGCACAAAGAAAAACCTTGCACGCTATTGAAAAACTTAAGGTCCCATGAACTTTCCTTTCCCACTATCAACAATCATCAGTTTTGCCTAGACTCATGAGAGAGCAAGGCTTTAAGTTGCTTTATCTTCATTCATTCATGCCCTCATTCATTTATTTATTCAATAAATGTTTATGAGTCCTTACCTTGCCCCAAGAACTTTTCTTAAAAATGGCATTATATACATGACAAAAAAATTTTTTAAAATAATTCCTGGCTCAATGGAGCTTTTCCTATTGTCAGGCACCCTTCCTGTTATTCCTCACTGCATTTGAGGAGGACAGAAAGCAGCATTAAAGCTTCCCTTCAAAGTCTATGTGAAAGACTCTCTTGTTTTGGAACAAAGGAAAAAACAACCAAACAACATCTGCTTCTGGCTTCATTCCCCAAACTAGATAATTAGTTCTAAATAAATAAATACACGGTTGTCATATCTTCTATATTACTTCTAACTTTAATTATAAAGTCCTGATAGAAAGGTGCATGATCAGGTCATGAAAGCCCACAGTCAAATGGTTACATCACAGAATCTGCATAAATCATATTTATCTGGGTCCTAAATAATGTGTGTTTCAAGCTTTCCTCCATTCTTTATATCAAAATAAATTTCAAACTTTTTCAATTTCTTCGTGCCTTAGAAACTTGGAGTCTTTAATATTCAGAACATAAAATTGCTCTGAGGAATAAATGAAATCCTGGAGATAAAGTGCACGGTGTCCACAGCACACATTGTTGGTAGCCTTAATGGCTTCTGCTTCCTGGTCCCATTCCTAATAGGGCCTCCGTGGATTTCCTAGCCACTCTGTTTTGATAGATTTGACATCGATTTCCAGGGGCAGAGGTTGGCCCTAGTTAGCTTAAGCAATTTAGAGTATTCTGTTTTCTTGGAACATAGAGATTGATTTAAAGATGGCACATGGCACAGTTTTAGACAATGAGACTGAGGGGACATTTTCTGTGGTCTTCAAGAATGAAGATTTCTTACTCTTTTGCATGAAGTCCCCAAAGAGATACCCCTCATCTCTGCTGGATGTAAATGAGGGGTAGCTGTTACTGGCAGCCATCGTGAAAGGAAGCCTGAGAAACAAAGGGAGAGAAAGAATAGAATTCAGTCTTTGGTGATGTTATGAGCTGCTGGACCAAATCTCTTCTGTGAATGTGTTAATTAAATGAATCAATACATTCTCTTTATTATTTAGGACTATTGATTTCAGTTTTTTGTTATATCCAATAAAAAAAATCTGTGTACCTCAATGTAAAATACCTTCACTAAATGTAATCTATTTTAAGTCAAATGACAAAATGTTTTTAATTTAATTCAGAAAATTATTTAAAATATCAGTGACTTTTTGAAATAGAATAGACATCTTAGCACCTGGTATTCTAGCATATGGCCTGTAAAATCTCCCTAAGTGTTTTAATTTCTCTTCTGGAATGGAATATGAAAAAAATAAGACCTAGAAGGAAATATGTGGGTTTATATTCTTTAATTTACCATACAAATTAAAAATTTACACATCTAAGTTTAATCCTAGTAAAATTCAACTACCTCACCTACATCCCTCCTTGCTGCCTTTTATTTTACTATAGCTTGCTCTTTCTTGCCCCTGGAAAATGCCTCTAAATCCCTGAACCTGTCAGTTTTCACAAGCGTGTAATTTTACTTTAGCTAAATTCTAAATACCAGCAAGAGGTGAATTTGACAAAGAAACTGTGAAAGAGTCTTATCTACAGTGACACAACTGCTACCACCCTAATATCTGTTAAGTAGCGCAGAATTATAGTGTAACAACTCTGAAATTGCTTGTGACATCTGCATGAATACCAAATAGATTTATGTTCAGACTTATTACAAAAAGCACTTCCTGAATTTTAAATGATGAAGATTCTTACAAATTAATAGTTATCAAGTGAGTTACTTTCTAATGTATATGTGTTATTTAAAGATCACGGTTCAGTTAAATGTAGGTAACCGTGCAAGTGCTACTGCCACTCACTAGCTACTGATGTTTGGAGAAATAGTCTTAATTTTGAAAGCTTTCAAGTGGCATTATTTTAAGAAAAGTACACCTTCACTTTAGGTGCTACCTGTCATTCACCCTGTCTCTCTGGAGATGAAGAAAAAAGTAAAAGAAGGGAGAAAGTGATAAATGTCCATATTATGGGTTTTTTGCCTTTTTGAAATCCCATTCCCCATTGCACTAGCTGGAATTTTATAGAGATATAAATCACAAAGAAATAAGAAGCCAGTAATGAGATAGAAGTATATTTGAAATATGGATGCAAATTCTTACCACCTCCTGAGTGGAAGCAGTCTGCAGAGACTGTCCTGGAAACCGAGGTGCCATTAGCATCTTGTAAGCTCTAAATTTGCAGCAGAAGAATAGAGGAGTTATGCCTGTGAAGTGCCAAAGCCTGCCCTGATTTATTTCCCAGCAGAATGTTTCAGCCACATCTACATAAATATTTTAACAGGAATTTAATTTTCATTTTAGGCACACAATAAATCTTTTTATTATATACCATCATTTTGTCCTAAATGAGTTGCCTTTTTCATGCAATTTGTGCTCATTCTTTTTTTGTTTGATAAATACAATTTTTAATATACAAAGGAACAATGGGTTTATTTACACAAGAGCCTTGCCATGGGCTGTTTAATCTTAGCCATGAATTCTATTTATTTTAGTATGATTTATACAGCAGCTACCAATTGGCTCATATATAACTTCACAGTTAGTTCTTAGACCTTCAGAGCATTAGGAAAATCGGGGCAGTGAGGAGGTGTGGAATTCAAGTAATGTTACAAGTGGATGTTCTTTTTGGATATGAGCTTAGATGCATTGGCTGTAAAAATATACACATTGCTCCATTTTCAATCTGGTTGTCAGAGTGTTTCATCAAGTGGAATGTGAGAATTGTGGACAGTGTGAGGTTGATGGAATCTCACCTTATTTAAGTTTCACGTGTCACCCTGTTTGCTTGACTATGACCACATTGTAAACAGTGAAAGTGATGATAACTACTTTTGAACCCCCTAGGAAGAAAGTAAAAGGTATTGCTTTTCATATACTTATTGAGAAAACATACAGCACTAAGCAGACTCTATTGGTTCGATGCATATTGGATGTTTATCCTGGAACCAATTACTTAGCCAAGTCTGACAGTTGTGGTCAAGATACTAAAAGTGACACTTGTAAAGGGTCAATCAGCTGGTGGTTTAGGCAACCATAGTCTCTGTCTGTATCGTCTCCCCTTAAATTTTGTTTGAAAATATTTTATTTCATAACCTTTTACTTTAAAATGAAAACAGAATTGAGAGTTTAATTTTGTAGATGGGGAAACCTAAAAAATTGTAATACAATGATAAAAGCTCTATAAATCTTTATATCTTCATCAAAAATTGTTGACATTGAAATTAAGGTTGAATAAGCAGGATGGAAAATAGTTTCGTATTTTGTTGGAAGAGGTAATATATGAAGAAGAGTTTAAGACATATGAATATTTTTTTCAGCATTCCTATTTGTACGGAAGAAAAAAGATTTTTTTTTCTGAATAACTCTTATTTAAAATGAAAACACCGTTATGTTGGCTAACAACAGCCAAAGTTCTAGTTTTTGAGGCCAGATCTTTATTCCTAAGTAAATGATGAGAATCAAAATTAATTTTTTCACTCGAGGCCACTTATATCAGTTTTGCAAATATTTGCTTTTTTACTTGTTTTTGTCAGTAGTTTATTATATGGTTCTAAGATCTAACAAATATCTTTGCTCTCATCTGTGTGACAAGCCTGAGCATCTCCCTGAAAATATATGATGACAACAGAGCAATAAAACCTCATAATTTTTAATAGATGGATATGGGATGAGAAAAATTGATTAGTTCAGACTTGTCCATCCACTTATTACTTACAGATGGCCCTCTCTGGCTTCTCTGATTTTTTTAATATCTTACTTTATTGTTTGAATTTTTGACAAAGAAAGTCTATTATCTTTGTGTAAATGAAAAGTGTTTCTTTCATTAATACTTAATAGACTAATAAACTCAGTCTTGTTTATACTGTTCATTTTCCCCACTAGCTCTGTCTGAATGTGTTTTTCCCTCTATTTTTGCATGGGAATCCTAGCGATGTTTATGTCCCGGTTCATATGCTACCTTTGATTGTTTACACTTACATTTATGCATGTGTTAATTCATTCATTGCCTGTTATGAATCATGCACACTTGTAGAAACTACAGAGACAGCTCTGAAGGAGGCAACATCTCTTTCTACAGCTTCCTGGAAACATCTCATTCTCTCTTTATTATTTCATATTATAAGTTGTTTGAGACTAACTGTATATTTGATTTATCTTTGTGTCTCTAGCAAGTTCCAAGAGAGTGCCTTACACATACTAAGCACTCATAAATGTTTATCAAATAAATGAATAAATTACCTTGCCCTATTTATGAGGACATGGTTTGCCAAGCACAAATAACCTTAGCACAAAAACCAAGTTAAATTAATAAAATATAACTTTGGTTTAATTGTACCTATGATTTAATTATAGTGTATAATATGATGTACTGACTAATAGCTGTGGTTTCAAATCCTGAATCTACCATTTATTAGCTCTGTATGTTGTACCTCAGTTTCCTTATTCTTAATATGCAGATAGTGATAATTCATAAGGAACTGAGTCAGTTATTATTTGAATGAAATGGGGTAAGGTGTGCAAAGTCCTTGAGCTTAATGCTTGGTTTGTGCTGAATTCTCAAAAAATCTTTTTTTTCTTTGAGACAGAGTCTTGCTCTGTTGCCCAGGCTAGAGTACACAGGTGCAATCTCTACTCACTGCAACCTCTGCCTCCCAGGCTCAAGCAATTCTCCTGCCTCAGCCTCCTGAGTAGCTGGGATTACAGACACAGGCCACCATGCCTAGCTAATTTTTGTATTTTTGGTAGAGATGGAGTTTTTCCATTTTGGCCAGGCTAATCTTGAACTCCTGGCCTCAAGCGATTCACCTGCCTTAGCCTCCCAAAGTGCTGGGATTACAGGAATGAGCCAACATGCCTGGCCAAAAATTCTTAATACTGTTATTTTGTATTAGTTGCTGTAATCATAGTTATTAGGATTAATATGTGAGGTTTTGATTTAATTGCCTCTTCTGCCGACTCCCATGAAGTAGCAAAGTTATCTGTTTTTGGAAGTTAACAATGTCAGAAGCTTTCTTTTTCAGTGTATGTGTGTGTGTGTGTATATATATGTATATACACATATATAATGTGTATATAATGTGTATATAATGTGTATATACATATGCATTTACAAGCTATATATGTATATAAATATATATAATATATCTATATTTCTATATATTTATATTTATATAAAGTATTTAAGTTATGTTAATATAACTAACACCTGATTACAACCCAATTTGTCAGGTTTAAAGTTCACTGCAGTGTTTGGGCTGTCACATGAGTCTACAGTGAAAATAAAGTAAATTTATCCTTATGGTCACATTTTCCACGATGTTCTTTTAAACTAGAGATAATAATTAAAATATATTTTGTCTTTCACTATTGTTAAATCTGAGAAAACTACTGTTTCTGTTCTGATTACCAAATCTTCTGTTTATTCATTTCTTTTCCAGGGAATTGAAAAAGATGTGGCTTTCTAACAAGGAGAAGACTGAGCTCCAAACAAGTCATGTTCCTAGAGACAGGTACCTGGGCAAGTTAACACTATTAATAAGAGTTTCTTAAGGAAAAGTATGGTGGAAGTGTAAATGGTTTTGCCAGCCTCTACCTTCAGCTCTCTATTGCGGTTAAGTGAGAATGAAAGCAAACATTTTACATTTCCTGCCCTTAAACAAAGGAAACTTTATGTGTAAATTTGCATACTCTTTTTCTTTGTGGTCCGAGATTGGGTACAGTCAGGGAAGGAAGACATATATGATAGAGCAATATCAATTACGAAGACCTCAGTTTCCAGTCAGAGCATTTGAGATTTCAGCTACAGACTTCCATTTAATGCTTTAAAATGTAACAATAAGCCTTTGGTTGGTCAATGATAAGTGGTTGGACTTTATGTAATATGTTTTGCCATCTCAGTTCATTCCAGTGTATCCATGTTCCAGAGCCAGGATGCAGAAAAACTGATCTCATTCTTTAAAACACAGTTTTTTAAACAGCACTGTTGACATTTTGAGCCAGGTAATTCTTTGTTCTGGAGGACTCATCTCTACATTGAGGGATGTTTAGCTTCATCCCTGGCCTCTGCCTAGATGCCAGTATCACCTCTCCAAAACTGTGACAGCCAAGTGTCTCCAAACATTTTTCGATGTCTCCTGGGGGGCATAATCATTCCCAGTGGAGAAACACTGATTTAGAATAATAATTAATGAATCAACATTTAGTGAGTACTAATTACATTTTAAACGCTGGGCTTGGAGCTTTACATTTAATCCTTACAACAACTCAAAATGTAGGCATTATTGCTTTCTGTTTTAAAAAGAAATGGAAATCCAGAATGGTTAAATAATTTTCCTAAGATTACATAGTAAATGATCAACATTTTTTCCTGTGTTGCCCATCTGATTCTTCTTTTGGCCTAGAGACAGAGCTACTGAATCTTAACATTGTCAGTTGTAAAAATAGCAAATTATGCAAAGTCTCAGGATACAAAATCAATGTACAAAAATCACAAGCATTCTTATACATCAATAACAGACAAACAGAGAGCCAAATCATGAGTGAACTCCCATTCACAATTGCTTCAAAGAGAATAAAATACCTAGGAATCCAACTTACAAGGGATGTGAAGGACCTCTTCAAGAACTACAAACCACTGCTCAAGGAAATAAAAGAGGATACAAACAAATGGAAGAACATTCCATGCTCATGGGTAGGAAGAATCAATATCGTGAAAATGGCCATCCTTCCCAAGGTAATTTACAGATTCAATGTCATCCCCATCAAGCTACCGATGACTTTCGTCACAGAACTGGAAAAAACTACTTTAAAGTTCATATGGAACCAAAAAAGAGCCCGCATCGCCAAGTCAATCCTAAGCCAAAAGAACAAAGCTGGAGGCATCACACTACCTGACTTCAGACTATACTACAAGGCTACAGTAACCAAAACAGCATGGTACTGGTACCAAAACAGAGATATAGATCAATGGAACAGAACAGAGGCCTCAGAAATAATGCCACGTATCTACAACTATCTGATCTTTGACAAACCTGAGAAAAAGAAGCAATGGGGAAAGGATTCTCTATTTAATAAATGGTGCTGGGGAAACTGGCTAGCCATATGTAGAAAGCTGAAACTGGATCCCTTCCTTATACCTTATACAAAAATCAATTCAAGATGGATTAAAGACTTAAATGTTAGAACTAAAACCATAAAAACCCTAGAAGAAAACCTAGGCATTACCATTCAGGACATAGGCATGGGCAAGGACTTCATGTCTAAAACACCAAAAGCAATGGCAACAAAAGCCAAAATTGACAAATGGGATCTAATTAAACTAAAGAGCTTCTGCACAGCAAAAGAAACTACCATCAGAGTGAACAGGCAACCTACAAAATGGGAGAAAATTTTCGCAACCTACTCATCTGACAAAGGGCTAATATCCAGAATCTACAATGAACTCCAACAAATTTACAAGAAAAAACAAACAACCCCATCAAAAAGTGGGCAAAGGACATGAACAGACACTTCTCAAAAGAAGACATTTATGCAGCCAAAAAACACATGAAAAAATGCTCACCATCACTGGCCATCAGAGAAATGCAAATCAAAACCACAATGAGATACCATCTCACACCGGTTAGAATGGCAATCATTAAAAAGTCAGGAAACAACAGGTGCTGGAGAGGATGTGGAGAAATAGGAACACTTTGACACTGTTGGTGGGACTGTAAACTAGTTCAACCCTTGTGGGAAGTCAGTGTGGCGATTCCTCAGGGATCTAGAACTAGAAATTCCATTCGACCCAGCCATCCCATTACTGGGTATATACCCAAAGGACTATAAATCATGCTGCTATAAAGACACATGCACACGTATGTTTATTGCGGCATTATTCACAATAGCAAAGACTTGGAACCAACCCAAATGTCCAACAATGATAGACTGGATTAAGAAAATGTGGCACATATACACCATGGAATACTATGCAGCCATCAAAAATGATGAGTTCATGTCCTTTGTAGGGACATGGATGAAACTGGAAATCATCATTCTCAGTAAACTATCGCAAGAACAAAAAACCAAACACCACATATGAGAACACATGAACACAGGAAGGGGAACATCACACTTCGGGGACTGTTGTGGGGTGGGGGGAGCGGGGAGGGATAGCATTGGGAGATATACCTAATGCTAGATGACGAGTTAGTGGGTGCAGCACACTAGCATGGCACATGTATACATATGTAACTTACCTGCACATTGCGCACATGTACCATAAAACCTAAAGTATAATAATAATAATAAAAAAAATAAATTAATTAATTAAAAAAATAGCAAATTATGAAAAAGGAAGAGGGATAAATTTCAGATTGTTCCAGTTTAGAATATAGAAAAAAAGGTATCAACATATAATGGTCATTGTGAAGTATAAAATGATTATGAATATGAAGGCTTCAAGATATTATCATTAATTAACACTTTAGTTCATTTGTGGGCTCAGTGTTTGATAATCATTTCTTTTAAGATGTCAAATTTCCTTCACTAAGTAGCTCTTTCATCACATAAATTACAGAGACCCAGGAGACATAAAAACCAAATGTATCGACTAATCTTAGATTTGATCTTGGAGCAGAAAAACACATTAGTGGAAAAGCTGGTGATATGAGTGTTTTATTTAATAATATGGTTCCAATGTTAATGTCTTAGTTTTGATAATTATATGATAGTTATGCAAGATGTCCACATTAGGGGACAGTACCTGAAGGGTATATGGGAACTTTCTGCATTATTTTTGCAACTTTTCTTTAAATATAACATTTAAACATTTTTTAAAAAATTAAAAACACAACAAATGTAAAAGTTAAAAACAAAACCGTACTGTATTAAGAAGCAGGAGATCTGGGTTTCTATTGCTAATCTACTACTTTCTACTATCACTTTTACCTTGGGAAAATAGTTACAATTTATACATTTTAGTCTTCCAAATATGAAAAAAGATGGTAATGATTTAACCAATACAAAAGTGTGGGGCTCGATTTCCCATAGCTTTGTAAGGCTACTTGCTTCCAGCTCTGATAAATAATTTTCTATTTGTCTATCACGTGCCAATCTATCATTCTAATATCTATCTCATTTCCCTCTCTATATATCTCCATCTAAAACACATGTACACATACATACACATAGAACTTTCTGCTAAAATACATTCACATTAAACCTTAATTTTGATTTTAAACTATAGAGTAGGAAACAAGTATTTAAAAACGAAGTAAATTTCACTAGCCAAGAGGCTTTGGTATTACATTACTCAGCCATCACACTAATGTGGGTTTCTTAGGCAGATGAAAGATGAAAGGAGGTTGTGCTCATAATGAGAATGAGGCTACATACCTAATGTTCTAGAACTGCCATTAAGAAATGCAAGTATATCACTCCTCTATTCTGCTGAGATATTTTCCCTTATAACTATGTAGGAAACTTAGATAAAAATGAACATTATTTGAAAAGTTTAGGATTCCTTCCTTAGAACATCATCTGTCCCTAAACATCCCACCATCTGTTCCCAAGGTTTGCATAAGAGGTACTACTATGGGGTCAGCACAATACTGGATACATAACATAGACTGATGCACTTAATGTCTGAAAGGAGATTTTAATGATAAACAGGTTTTTGATACCTCCAAAAAGTGAATATTGATTTTAAATAATAGTGAGACTGTCTGAATTGTCTCACAAAGTTCCTTGGGAAAGCTCTTACTAATAGTTTACAGAGTATTACATGTTACTGTATCATTAAAACACATTTAAAAGTTGTGTGTTCTACTTTAGATTGTGGTTGATATCCTTATTTTAATTTGATTGACTGGAAAATTGCAAGGAGATAGCCGCATACCGATACAAAATGAAGAGTTAGAGCTTCTTTTGCAACATCAGAGAGTAGATTTCCATATGAATTGGCAGTTGGTGATGCTATGTGCAGTTGTAGCTTTGATCTGTAAGCAATGAGGGTTTAAAAATATATATATTTCATAAACATATTACTATTGGCTGTGGCTTCTGAGATTTTGAGCAGTTTCATATTGATGAGGTAAGGTATTTCTCTACTTTGCCCACAAGGCAAACATAATAAATGAAGACTGTGTTGGAATAGTCATATATTACCCATGAATTTACCACTGAAGTTCCTGAGCGTATGTAGGTGTTATCCTTCTTGGCACTGACACTCCATTTTCCCCCTTAGCTTTGAAAAGATTTAATTTGTTCTTATGGTCCTCATGCTTCCTTTCGCCTGTATGTTTCTCCTTGGTATAATTATAATGTTGTTCCTTCAGGTGAAATCAAAATTGATATTTCCCTTTTCATAAAGAATCAGAGAAAAAGACCCAACTGAGTTGCTTAGTAGTATTTTAGGAGAAGAGAATCCCTAAAGAGCGTGTAATTTTTTTTCCCAACCAATCTGAATTTATAATTCTCTTCCCCTACCCAAGCCAATTTGAGGCCATTTTCCCTTTGATATATAAGTTGAGAATGTAGAGCCTTCTATGAGTCTTTAGAGGGCCTCCTGTACCCTCTTCCCTGTTTCTGGCTGATATGGTTTGGCTGTCTCCCACCCAAATCTCTTCTTGAATTGTAGCTGTCATAATTCCCACGTATTATCAGAGGGATCTTGTGGGAGATAATTAAATCATGGGGGTGGTTTCCCCTATACTGTCCTCGTCCTAGTGAATAAGTCTCATGAGAGCTGATCATTTAAAACCCCTTTTGCTTGGTTCTCATTTTCTGTCTTGTCTGCTGCCATGTAAGACATGACTTTTGCCTTCCACCATGATTGTGAGGCCTCCCCAGCCACGTGGAACTGTGAGTCCATTAAACCGCTTTTTCTTTATAAATTTACCCAGTCTTGGGTATGTCTTTATCAGCAGCATGAAAACAGACTAATGTACTGGTCTTTAATGCTTCTAGCAGAGTTTGAATATTCCAAATTAAACCAAAGAAACAAGTGCAATTGCTAAGACCTTCACTCTCCAAAACCTCTCACAATAATGTTAATCAAGACTTTCCTTTATTTTTCCCAAAATGGACAGCTGGATAAGAGAGGCATTTTAGGGAACACATTCATTAAGTATGTTTTAAAGCTTTTGGAAGTGACCCAGAACCAAGTGGGTATGGCCAAAAGGAAGTAGCCACAAAGAAAAAAAGAATATCTCAAATTTATTGAGGCACTCACTGAGGATGTGGTAAAGCTACATATTAAAGATCTGATGTGGTTGTTCTGGTAGGAACCAGGTCTGAGGCATTCTCCTATAGTTAAGGAGTAAAGCCTTCCCATAAAGGAGGAGATATCCCTGATGTCAGTGGTCCTGGGAAGAGTTGAGCCCTAACATAGAAAACAGAGACTTGGGAGGTAAGACTCAAACGGGAGAGAGTGCATATAGTTGTCCCCTGAACAACACAGGTTGAACTGCATGGGTCCACTTATATGTAGATTTTTTTTTCAATAAATATTTAAAGATTTTTTCTTGGAGATTTGCAGCAATTTGGAAAAAAATACAACTCAGGGACAAACTGTGTAGCCTAGAAATATTGAAAAAAATAAGAAAAAGTTATTTCATGAATGCATAAAATACACATACACAAATCTATTTTATAATTTACTACCATAAGATATATACAAATCTGTTATAAAAAGCTAAATGTATCAACACTTTGCACACAAACACAAAGTGTACATGGGGATATTAGCAGTTGTGAGAAATGTAAATAAACACAAAATTGTAGTATTAAATTACAGCTGCATAAAATTAACTGTATTATATGCTGCACTACTGTAATAATTTTGTAGCTACCTCCAATTGTCATTGCAATGAGCTCAAGTGTTGTGAGGATCTGCTTAAAACATCAGGTGATGTTAATTTTCTCCCTCGAGTAAATTGAGGGTGGCAGTAACAAGTGATCTCTTCCAGTTCTTGCATGTTTTTCATCATGTTGAATGCAGTACCATAAACCTTAAATAATACCATGGGACCCATCCAAAGTGCCACTAGTGATCCTGGAAGTGCTACCAAGAAGCAGAGAAAAGTCATTATATTGCAAGAAAAAGTTGTATTACTTGATATGCACAATAGATTGATGTCTGCAGCTGTGGTTGCCCACCATTTCAGACAGATGATTCATCTTGTAAACAGACCACATAGGCTTACCCTGTCAACAAATACAGAATAGTACTATAAATGTATTTTCTACTCCTTATGATTTTCTTAATAACATTTTCTTTTCTGTAGCGTACTTTACTATAATAATACAATATATAATACACACACATAAAAATATGTGTTAATAGACTGTTTATGCTATCAGTAAGGTTTCTGGTCAACAATAGGGTTTTTGGAGAGTCAAAAGTTATACTCAGACTTTTGACTATGCCAGGGATTGGTACCCTTAACCCCCACATTGTCCAAGGTCAATTGTGCTCTCCTTTCAGAGAGTAGTCCTTTCTTGTGTCTGGATTCCAAAGATTTATGTTTTGTTCAAGGGTGAGCTCAAGTGGTGAAAGATGTTCTGTGCCAAGTGAGGGTTGCTGAGAGCTTGACCCAGTGAAAGTGGACAAAGTGGGCTCCTGGGAGAAGACACATCTACTTTTTTGATCAGTTCAGTATATTTGCCTTTCTGGATATGTCTTTGTTAGCCTAAATCATTAGTAAAGTCTGGTTTAAATGTTAATTCTTAACCAGCTGTGCTGCTGAGATTGAAGGAAAGAATCAGTTCCTGCATGGAAAGGTCCTAGAGACGAGAGTCATTTTGTCCCTAGCTAAAAGTAGGGATCTTGAGATCTAGCTGCTCATTGCCATCTGAAGATAAAAAAAAAGAAATCCCATCCTTAAAGGATGGGAGTTTGATTCTATCCAAGATAGCTATAGGTTTATTATAATAAATGGCTCCAGAGAAAATCAGAAAATTATAGTACTAAAAGTGAAATAGATTAAACACCAGTTAGCACATTTGAGTTCCTTCTCAATACACACTAAGAGGACTCTTCTCTCTGTGATGAATTAGGACTCAACTTCATCTGCTTAATTATTTATATTTCATTCTCTCTTCTAGTTCTGTAATTTCTTGTTAGAATAGGTGATGCATTAGGTTCTTGGATCATAGGCAGGGATTAGCATAATTAAGATAATTAAAGTTGTTCTTTTATTCTCAAGTTTTATTCAGGGACTGAATCTGGTGTCTTATCTCTTCTCTTTCCCTTTCTGTTTGTATTGAAAAACATTGGACAAAAAATAAAATGAAGATGCACGTCAGAGTTCACTAATTTTTTTCCTCATTTTTATTCTTTGTCTTCTGATATCCAAAAACCAATTAAGAGAAACCAGCCATAGTACCATTGATAATTACATATAGTTTGACATTTTGCAGTGGTGTGCTAGAACTGGCTGGGCATAAGGGCTGATAAATACATATTCTGGAATTTAATGAGCTGGATGTTAAACTATCAGTGACTCAAAATTGGAGGACTGTTTACATCACCATGGAAATTGGCAATCAGAAGTCTTCCTCTTTCTCTTCCTTTTTTCCAGAGAGCTGATTTACCAAAACACTATTGAACTCAGTTTTGGCATCACAAATGTTGCATAAAAATTATTTCATTTCAAAAATTATTACAAAAATTTATTTTTATATGTATATTTTAGAATAATTTAAGTGGGCTGATTTTTCAAGACTAGGCAATTGTTTATTAGAGGAAAATCTCAACTTTCTTAATGCGAAGGAGAGATATTTGTATGTTTGTTTCACTTGTAATATTTTTTATGTTTTAAATGAATTCCTAAAAGGACAGGGATTACTTCCTGGGACTATAATGAAGCAGGAAAAATAGGGCATAATAGGGCATAATAGGGCATAAGTTCTGAAGAAAAATAATCCTATATTTTGTTCTTAAAAATGAATTCCTGCATGATATTTATTATATAAGCAGGTGTCCTATTTATATATTGACGTTTAAAACCAGCCCCGGGGAATTAGCCTTGTAGCATGAGTCAGCTTGCATTCTGCCTCCCCGGAGGTGACAGCCCAGGGATTCTCTGGCATTGGCACTGTTGGCCCTGTGTTTGAGAAAGTCTAGTCAATTAACTGAGTTCTTTTGCTTTAACAAACCCTGAGGCTTGTTAAATTCCTAAAAATAATTTTTTATATTTATTCTCTCAAGTCCTTATTGTGGGCCAAGAAAATAGAAAGAGGTGGGAGGGGAAGTGGGCAGGTAGAGAAAGAGCTGGAGAAGGGACATGAGTTGGTGAGTGGTGTCTTTCATATTTGCAGTTATTTATTATTAGCAGTGGGCTCTGGATTAGTTTCCTATGGTTGCTGTAAGAAATTACCACAGACTTTGTGACTTAGAACAACCAACATGTATTCTCTTAAAATGGGAAAGTTCAGAGATTCAAAATCAGTTTCACTGGGCCGAAGTCAAGGCGTCTGCAGGACTATCCTCTCTCTGGAGGCTCTAGAGGAGAATGCACTTCCTTCCTTCTTCTGGCTTTGGAGCTGCATACCTTAGTTCATGGCTCTTTTCTCTGTCTTCAAAGCTATCAGTGTAACATCTTTCCTCAGTCTTTGCATTGCCTTCTGTGTCTATAGTCAAATATCCCTCTGCCTCCCTTTTACAAATACATTTGTGATTCCATTTAAGAACCACTCAGATAAGCCAGGATAATATCCCCATCTCAGGATCCTCAACTTAATTACATTTGCAAAGTCTCTTTTCACATATAAGGTAACATTCACAGGTTCCCGGAGTTATGATCTCGATGTCTTTGGGAATCAATATTCAGCCTACTGCAGGCCTTTCAGAGGATGAGCAGGTACCATGATGCTCCCTTGGAGTGTGTAGGAATTGCCCATGAAACTGTCCCCTTTGGAGAAGACTAGCTTGCTTTAAAACTTTGATTATCTTCACCCCATCTGTCTACCTATTCCACCAGCAGAGAACAGAACCCAGTAAAATTTTCTATTTTAATTAATGTGTTATGCCATAGTGAGAGCAGGCATATATTTTTTTCTATGTGAAAACAATGCTGGGAGCAGACAGGAAAAAAAAATCTTAGTTGCTTCTTATAGGAAATACTTGCTCCTAGAAGATACGAATTTGAATGAAGTATAATAATGTACTTACCAAGTCTCCCTCAGAAGCTTCACCTGCATGAGCTCATCAACCAAAGCTATTATGTCGTCAACTCTGCACATCAATTTTCTTCCTTGGATGGCTGACTGAAAATCACGTAGCCATGCGCTAAAAGCCAATTAGTACCATTTCCTAAGTTCTTTATTGTGAGACATGTCTAACACTCTATCAAATAAGTTTCTTAATTAAATAATTAAATTTACCAAACCAGACATGGAGAAAGCAGCCTAATATGCTTGCAAGGAACAGGCACCCATGGGATAGGGAAGGAAACTGCTTAGACTGTACAGTATCCTGGACCAAGTTTTCCTCAAGTTTAGGAGTCAGTAAGTTACTCCTCTCTGCTGAGGAGGATAGGAAGGAGTGAAGAGGAAGCCTGCAAATGTTACAGGAGTTTAAGCTTCCTCTAGAAACAAGAAGACAGGAATAAAAGACTCCTCCCTAATAGAGGTATTGTTATCCACATTATGGATTTTTGGGATAACTCTGGGGTATTTGAAAATTTAAATATTAAATTAAAAAATATTAAATTAAAGAATGGAGCTGTGAGCTTCAAAATGATCCCCTCCCTCCCTACCTCCCCCCCTTCCTTCCTTCCTTCCTTTCTTCCTTCCTTCCTTCCTTCCCTTTTTCTCTTGTTTGCTTTCATCTTTCATCTCTTCCTTCTTCGCCTTCTTTTTTCCTATCCCTCTGTTTCCCCCTTCCTCCCTCCATCCCTTCCTTCTTTTCTTCCTTTTTTCCTTTCTTTTCTTTGGTCACTAGGTGATCTGAAATTTTTGGTTAAAGAATGGAGAAATTGGGAACTAATTTTGTCTTTCTACCATTTTTGTTTTTTCCTTAGAAACTAAAAAGATGTTTTAGATTTATTTACCCTACCTAATTTATTATTTAATACTCATCCAAACTTGGTAAAGTAAAAACTGCTTATTGGGCATTTTATTACCTTTGACTATATTTGTCAATATAGTTATATTAATCAAAATATTAACCAGTTAGAGCTGATAAGTATCATTGGTGACAGCTTTGAAATTCTTAAAGAAAGATCAAATAGTGTGACAATAATTTTCATGAGTGATGCAATAATTTTAATAATTTAAATTTTGATGATTTTCCATTGAGCACTCTCAATACAGTGTATAGGATACAGCGCATGTAATTAGGCACCATTCTCCACATATTGATCCTCTTAGCTAACAGAGAGTTTCCACAGCTTGAGGAATCTGGCTCCTTTATCTGAAAAATAGTGACATAACCTCTCATTTCACCTTGAAACAAACCAAACCTCCTCTGTTCTCAAGCTTTTATGGTACTCATTGGATGAACTGTTAATTAAATTGCTTGATCATATTGAATTTATTTTATTGAGTATTTAAAAAAATCTGTTTATCAATCAGAATATCTCATAGTTATAGAAAATTCAGAAAATACCAAGTACCACAAAGAAGAAAACAAATTACTTCTTCTCACATTACATGAAATAGCCTTTATTAAAGGTCACTATAACAAATTGGGATCCTCCTATATACAGATACATTTCGCATTTAACTTTTTCTTTCACTTTTTATTATATGATGATTGCTTTCCCGTGTCATTTCCTCAAAATATTACTTTATAATTGTATTGTATTTCAAATAACATATCAAAATGTAACACCAATTTTTATTATTGCACTTCAATTAATTCACATTTTCTCTTTATAAATAATGATATAAAATAAATTCGTATATAAATCCTCAGCCTTCTGATGATTTTATAATATGTTTTAAGAAGTGAAATTACTAAGTCAAGGCATTTTATATTTTCATTAAAACATTTAGAACATCATATGGTTAATGCATGTAAATTATAAGAAACTGGAAATCTATATAAATACATTTTAAAAGATAAATTGCCATAATACCAGAGATATCTACTATAAATCTTTTTAATATTCTGTGCTTTTCCATGCTGTCCAAAAATTAAGTAGTGATGTACCTATTTTTTGTAACATGTATAGTGAACAAGTTCATGTCAATGAAAGGCCCTTTCCAATATCATTTTCAAATGTGATGATCATTTTATAATTTTGTAAGATTTTTATTCTTTTAAATTCTTAAGGTGTGTTTTTTGGCTCAGAATGTGGTATATCTTGGTGACTGTTCCCTGTGAGCTTGGGAAGAATGAGTAGTCTGCTGCTGTTGGGTAAAGTATTCTATAAATGCCAGTTAGATCAAGATGATTGCTGTTGTTCAGTCCAAGTATGTTCTTACTGATTTTATGCCTGCTGAAACTATCAAGTTTGAAAAAAAGGGTGTTGTCTCTAACTATAATAGTGAATTTGTCTACTTCCCTTTGTGGCTGTATCACTTGAGCCCACATATGTGGATACTTTGCTGTTAGGTGCATACACTTTAGGAATTATTATGTCTTTTGTAGAATTTACCCCTTTATCATTATGAAATGTCCTCTTTCTCCCTGAAAATTTTATTTATTTTAATGTCTGCTGTGTTGAAAATTAGTGTAGCTACTAAAAATTTATTTTGATTAGTGTTAGTATGGTATGTCTTTTTTAATTCCTTTACTTTTTCTCAAATGTACATTTTTAAATTGAGGCGAAATTCACATAATACACACTTAATTTCAAGTGAACAATTTAGTGGCATTGAATACATTCAAAATGTTGTTCAACCACCACCTCAATCTAGTTCCAAATGCTTTCATCACCCCAGAAGGAAATCCCATACCCATTAAGCATTTACTCCTCCATTCTCCCTTCTTCTCAGCCCCCGGAAACCACCAATCTGTTTTCTGTCTCTGTGGATTTACCTATTTGGAAAGGTCCAATGTAGTTCTCCTTGTTCCTCTGTAGGTGAAGTGCTTTTTTTCCCCTGAATTATTTCAAAAATTTTCCTTTAGTTTTAGGTTTTCTGAAATTTGAATATATAAGCTTAGGTGTAATTTTTTCTTGGTATTCATCTTCTTTGGCGTTTGCTGAGCTTCCTGGATCTTTGCTTGGTGTCTGTCACCAACTTTAGAAAATTCTCAACCATTACCACTTCAAATATTTCTTCTGTATCTCTTTTTTCATCTCTAGTGTTCAAATTAGCATGTATTACTCCATTTTAAATTGTCCTATGGTTTGTGAATGTTCTGTTCTGTTTCATTCTTTTTTTCTCTTTGCATGTCAGTTTGGGAAGTTTCTATTGCTGTACCTTCAGGCTCACTAATTCTTTCTTTGGCCATGTCCAGCCTACTGATGGGTCCATCAAAGGCATTCTTCATTTGTATTACAGTGTTTTTTATTTCAGGTATTTCCTTTTGATTCTTTCTTAGAGTTTTCATCTCTTTGCATATATTACCTATGTGTCTTGCATGTTTTCCTTTAGAGCCCTTAACATATAATCATTGTGTTTTAAAGTTGTTTATCTGATTATTCCAAAATCTATATGACATCTGAGACTGTTTCTGATGTTTGCTTTGTTTTCTTCAATTATGTTTTTCTTTGTCTTTTAGCATGCTTGTAATTTTTATTGAAAGCTGGACATGATTTATTAGATAATAGGACTAGAGGCAAAAAAGCACTTAATGTGAGGTTTTATGTTGATATGTCTGGGAGCTGGGTTGTGTCACTGTTCGCTATAGCTGTACATAGCAAAAGCATCAGTTTCCTCTACTGTTCTTGGTACACATCACCAACAGCTCTTTGGGTTTTACTACAAACTCCTTCTTAAGTGAAGTTTGTGTGTTATAGTTATTTTAACTGTAATCCACTGTTGTTATGCTAGAAATCTGTTAGCATGGTGATAAGATGTGGTCAAGGAGAAGCATTCTGCAAACTTACAACTACAACTCCATTTTTAATTGGGATCGTGTTGTTAAACTGTCACCCGTATAATGTTTCTTAACTTTTTATATCTCCCTTTAGGTAAGATGGAAAAGCTAGAGGGGGCTGGAGTTAGATAATTTCCCATTTCTTAGGTAGTAAATGAATTTTATGAGCCATCTTTTCCCTTAGAGAGTAGGCCTTTCTTATAGTAAATGCTCTGGGCATATTTCAGAATTATTAATTATGTTCTTCCAAAACAAGCTTTTTGTTGTTGGTGGTGGTGGTGGTTTTTTTTTTTTTTTTTGCTTTTTCTTTCAGTCTTTACTGTGAGAACCTGTAGTGTCCCTGGAGGTAAAATTCCTGAATATGTGAATACCACATAAGACTAG
This sequence comes from Pongo abelii, assembly GCF_028885655.2. Classification (NCBI taxonomy): domain Eukaryota; kingdom Metazoa; phylum Chordata; class Mammalia; order Primates; family Hominidae; genus Pongo; species Pongo abelii. Next base: position 30,107,524 of record NC_071994.2, on the reverse strand, counting down.
TCCCTAGGAATTCTTATTCTCAAGGTAGTGTATACTCAACCTCTAGCAATTGGTCAAATTACCTTTTAAATATTCCTACCAGTTTATAGCTACAGTGGCTTCTGCTCCAAGTAAGTTTATCTTGGCTGTGATCTCTATATTCACTTTTCTCTCCAGATTTAGGGGTGGCAGTTTGTCCTGTGACTTTAATTCTTTTAGGGGTCCAAGAAAAGCCATTGATTTTCTATTTGTTCAGTCTTTATTGTCTTAAAGATGCAGGCTTGATAACTTCTAAGTTTTTTATGTATTACAGCTAAACCTAAAATTCTCTCATAACTTTTGTTTAACCAATAGCTTCTAATTGCGTAGGCTTTTTATGATCTCTCACTATCAAAAGACATTGACAATTTAATTCTATTTCTCTCTTCCTTCATTCACTCATTCTCTAAAATGACAATATTGTCTCTTCTCCTGCCTTCTGGAATCTTCAGTATTTTATATCCCTCCTTTTCCTCAGCCAATTTGCTTCTGTTTTACTGAGAAAATTGAAGTAACCAGGAAAGATCTTTCCTAAGCTTTCATCATAACTTTGAACCAACTGCCTGTTTTGGCACATATTACTTTCTTCCCATTACCATAGATACATTTTCTATCCTCTTCTCTGTGGATCAGCTATCCTCTTTCATGCAATCCCTTTTCCTTTCTTACTTAGTCAAGGACATCACACAAGAAATTCGTCCCAATCCTTCAACTTCTGTCCTAAATCATTAATTTTTACTATTTTCAGGATTATTTTCATCAATAGAAAAGCAGCTAATATACATTTTATAAAATAAAAAGACATTCCTCCAAACAAAATAAATTCCTCCTTTTTTACCTGCCGACATTCTTTGTTATCTTTGAGAAAAAGTCATTGACAACATTTTCTTCTCAATCTTTCCAATTCCCTCTCTTCCCATTCTTTCTAAAACACACTTAAATCTTATTTTTGCCTTTAGCATTTCACTAAAACTGCTGTTGTCCCTGTGACAGTGATAGGGTGAATTATTTGCTCATGATTTGTTCTCCTTTCCTTTTTCTTGGCGTGGCTCACTGGTGTTGGTTTTGGCTAAGTGGTTTACTTTGGTCAATGGAATGTGGAAGAATGGACTGTGTGCGAGTTTTGAGCCAAGGTAAGTTTCTACCAGCCTTCTTGAGATATGAGGAAGGCATACTGTTGGTAGCCGTAGCTCCTTCAGCTCCTTCAATCCTGTCCCAGGATTATAATGTATGAAGTAGACCTAAACTAGACCTCATATATGGCTTATGAGAATGATTTTCTGAGTTGTTTAATCTTTTATGTGTCTTCATACCCACTGTCTATTTCCAGCAATTGAATCATGTGATAATTTACTTGGTGTCTGTAGATAACAATAGACCTGCCTCTATAATATAATTATCTAATTTGCATATGCTAGCTTTTCTTAGAACTTATTTGAAATCACATTTGGGAATATGATGTGAAGATATGTAAAACTGAGTTTTACCTTTGTCTTTAAAAGTTTTCTTTTTTTATGTAAGAAAAAGAAGTATCCCTCTGGAATTGTACATATTTCTTCTCAGTTGGTTCAATAAAAATGCCGAATATTTGGTTCATCTGACATTTTCCTTGCGGTTTGTTAAGTGATAAATGAGCCAGAAACTATTCCTCATTAAGGTATCTAAGTGAGAACAGCAGAGACACTGAAGTTTCTCTTAAATAGGGTAGTAAATGCTGGGTGGGGCATTGGGAGACAAGTGGTCAAATTCTAATAATTCTACTGTCTGGCTATGTGACTTTACAATGATTAATTTACCTTACTTTGCCTTAGTTTCCTTAAACATAAAACAAGTAATTTAACTTGATAAAATTTAGTGGAACTCTTAAGTTTTATCAGTAGTAAAACATACTTTTCATTAAAATAGAGATGGACAAATACCTATAAACTGCATAGGATGGAAAGGATATTAGGAAGTTTATAGAGTGAGAAAAATTGACACTTCACATCGTGAAGAGAGGAAAGAAATGGCATCAAATGAGATAGTTACTGTAAAAAGAGTCCATTGAAACAAGAACATATGGAGGATAATGTCTGCCATATTCAAATTAGTGCCAGATTTTTGTGGTTTGTTGGATGCTTTTCTATAGACTTTAGAAGGAAAAAGAATACAGCTGCGAAAACTCCCCTCTTCACCTTGGCTGAGGCATTCTTCAAGGGAGCAGATGGCTATAAGTTTCAAGCCATGAATCACTGTCAAGGGATCTCCTCAAGCTGCCTGTAGCAAGAAGAGCTGACAAAACTCAAAGGGTAATATTTTTATTACTATGGGTGTCAGTCACATCAATGCCCTTGCTGCTGGGATCAGACTTATTGTTAATAAAGCTCTACGACTTGGAAACAAAACAGCAAAGTCAACAAATTATTTCTACTTGCTGTCTAATGGCTGTTTCAAGGCTATAGTATTCCTCTAATACTCATCAGTGAAAAAAATAAGACAGGAACCATGACTTTCACTTTATTTATTTTTGTCTGATTTCAAAGCATACTGTAGATGAACATTTCATATATTTTGGTGGCTTGATTAGCTATTTTTTAAAGCCATTATTGTTAATATTATCTTGCTGGTTGTGGTATGTGGTCTACATTTGCTATTCTGTTAAAATATGCAGACATGTGAGAGTTTGATTTTGATTTGGTTCATATAATATTATTGTAATGTTGTGGTTCATAATAGGTCTATATATTATTTGAAGGAATCATGGTGAATTAGTTTGAATCTACTTAAAATATTGGCTCAGTGGACTCTTCTTGTAGTCTAGAAACAGGTTATATTGGATCTCACTATGAAAACTCTGATTTACTTTTTGTTGTGTTGATTAGACAGTATTTCAGTCACTTTAGTTACTTTTAAAGTCACTTTTACTAGCTTTGGGGAATTTATGCCTAGAATACCTTGGCTAGTTCTTCTTGAATTTAATGATTAGAATATACCTCAATGATCATTTTTAACCTTTTAAACGGAAAAAATGTCTTTGGCCATTGGGTTTTAAAACCAGAAATCTAATAAAGAAAAAAGTGACCCAAAGTGGTGGTTCTTTTATAATATGGAGAAGTCAATGTCTGATCAATTCCAAATGGCTGTTGTAGTAAGTGAAAATGACTATTTCAGAAAGATATCCACTTTTTACTTTTTTGGAATTCAGTGGGAGAGATAGATTCAGGGTGAGTGTTTTGAAGAGCATAACTTTTTCAGATATGAAGTGGTGGTCAGGTGCAAAGGGCAGGGGATTTGAGTCAGTCAGACCTGCTTTGTCTCTTCAAGTTGTGTGACCAGTTACAAATGCCTCTCAGTCACTTTCCTCCACTGTAAAATGGAGAAAATAATATGTACTTCACTACATTGCATTGTTGTAAGAAGGAAAGACAAGTTGCTAGAGACTTTGATTTTAATCTGGCATGTGGTGGGCACTCATAAATGGTGACCATTGTTAGGATTTTCTCATTGTACTGTTGGCTAATTCAGTTGTTGTCATTTTAGTGGCTAAATAATGTACCCTAAGAAAAATAATGCCCCCCAACCCGCCACACACAGAAAAAAAAATCAGAGTTGGATGAGGTATTTAGAAAACAGGTTTCTAGTCCTGGCTCTCAAATTTTATGACTCTGAGAAGTTTCACTTATCCTTCCATACCTCAGTGTTAGGTATAAAATGAAGGTAGTGAAATAAGATTAAATTTTAGAGAACACTGATATTGATCATTATTCCTAGAATTAAAAACTTCCGTGTTCAAATAAATTTAGAAAAATCTCTGGACATATTACAGCCCTCTTGGAAATTTACCTTGCTCATTACCATATTAAAATATAGCTTAAAAGGATTTTGGTAGAAAAATATACTGAACTTGGTATAACCCAGTTTCTCATACGCTTGACAAGAGCATTCCTTATTCTTGGAAAACTCATCTTGCTAAACCCTTTCATGTAACTTGATTTGGAAATGCTATATTAGATGTTTCTTATGGTCCCTATTAACTCAATTATTTTATGACTCTGCAAATAAGTAGTTTTCCTGAAGGAACAATGTTTGGTGATGGTTTATGAAGAGTGCTATTTCAAAACTTCATTGTATATGAAAGAAATAATTTCTTATTAGACCACTAGAGGGACATTTTTAAATTATGGATAGGAGTAAAATTATAATAGTTCTTATATAGATGATATGTGTTTACAGAGGAATGTGTTCTAATTGTCCATGTTTTCCTTCAGGCTGTGAATTAAATTTACCTTGATAACATTTATCAATTTATTGTACATTCTCAAATAATATATAAATTATTGTTTCTGAAAAATATGTAGCCATAAAAGCCCACACAGTAACATAGTATATATGTACATAAAACATATGGAATATACACATTACTGCTAGAGGGTTTAAATTTATTCGCTGTTATGGCACCATTGCTTTTTCTCTAATTTATACCACATGTTCCTTCTTTATTTAGCTTTTAATTCTGTAGAGAGTTTGGGAATATAAATTGTGTGAAGGATGTGAAATATATGCCTCCCAATCGGGTGTTTGGCATCCTTACTTTGATATTTGCTAGAATAATTTTCATCTGCCATTTTTTAAAGTAATGATAGAAATCTTTCCTTGGGCTTATGAATCTAGTGCATGTGTGGAAGAATTCTTATGTGGTCTCTTACTGCTTCTCTTAGAACAAGAATACATCCACGAGGAAGAGAGGAGTTATAACTGCCAAGACAAACACAGGTTTCCCACAGCTTGTGTGTCTCTTGGAGATCCACAGCCTGGGTGTAGCTGTTATTCCTTCCTGACAATGTAGGCTACCTGATTATTGTCAGACTTTAGGTTGTCTTTATATATGTAATAATTTCCCTTCTTCCACACTTCCTGATAATCTTGGTACAATAGGGAAAAGGAATGTGACCAGTTATGGTGTAATTATTGTGGCTCCTCCATCCTCTCACTTCCTAGCACTAATCAGTTATTCAATTATTTCAGTTATACTTCATCCAAATTTCTCAAATGTGTCCATGAATTTGATTCTTGGCTCTATCACTTACTAGCTCTGTGACTTTGGTCAAATTCCTTAACTTCTTTTTGTCTCATTTCCTCTTTCATAAAAGGCACTGGTTAATGATGTAAATGTTAGGGGGAGGCAGGGTTGTGGTTGTTGAAAGTGATTCAGTAAGATATTTCATTCAAATGCTTAGTGTAAAAGTTGGCGCAAGAGGGTTACTCTTGAAATATATGCTTCCTTCATTACTGTTATTGTTAGTTTAGGTTTTCATTACTTGTTGGCTTTTTACTGGTCTCTCTGACTCAAAATCTCTTCTTCTCCTCTCCTAATCCATTCTCCATAATACTTTCAGAATGATCTTTTAAAATTGCAGATCAAATGTTATAAAACGTTCGCTGTTTAAAGCCCCATAATAGTTTCCAATTCTCTGTCAGATGGAGTCCAGACTGTACAGCATGACTAACTGTGCCCTCCTGGACTTCCTGTCCAACACCATTCTCCAGCCAGACTGAAACACTTGCAGTTACATTTTTGTACTTCCTTATCTTTGCATATGCTTTTCCTGCTGTCTCAAATATGTAAGAAACTGTGTTCTACCTCTACCCCTCACAGCTGCAACACTCTGTCCTTTAAGTCCCAGCTGTCGGATTGCTGAGTAGCATTCATTATTCCTCTGTGCCACAGCCGTCTGTGTCTTATGTCCACCTCTTACTATGCTGTGTTACAGTTATCTGTGTTCCTCTCTCTGTCTCTCTCTGCATCTCTCTCTCTCTCTCAACACACAGAGAGAGAGAGAGAGAAACACACAAATAAGACTGTGCTCCAAAGGGGAGGGCAATGATTCTGATTCACTTCTCTGCCCTAGTACTAGAGATGATACTTGATAAATGCCTGTTGAATGACTCAATGAGTGAGAGTCATGAAATATAGCATGCCTTCCCTCCTGAACTCCTAAACAACATTAGTGCAATAAAACACCTTACACTTGGCACAGAGTAGATATTCAATAAATAACTTTGAATAAACTAATGTGTTTATATTCCTACATATAATGTCAAGTAAAGAAAATTAGAATCATGTAACCAAAAGTATCAGATGTTATAATATTACTGAGTTAAACACAAAAAGAGTTGAAAATAGAATGAAGTAACTTTTTTCTCTTATTTGAGTTATTCTTCTTTCCCATATTTCTCTGATTTTTTTAGATATCATAATTTAGGAGTCATAATTCATAATTACTTAAATATATGAAGTGTACTTGCCAGTCTTTGAAAAGGTTAGTGCTATCATAGGACGTGTAAATCTTCTTTTATGAAAGAGATGACAAGCAAAATTATGACTCAGTCAAGGTTTTATAAAACATTGACTTGGATGTGCTTGCTTTTGAAGTAATTTTAGTTTAATCCCTCAACAGAGATTCAATCCTTATTTATGTACAATTATCAAGCTGATAATATTTAGTGTCATTGATGAATGGTCCCATGGAAATAAGGTCAAATTTAGAATTTTCTTCTCTTTAGAATACTGAATATTTTACATCCCACATTACTGTTTTATAGACTTTCAATGACTAGATAAATAGGTCCCTAGGTTTTACATTTATGAAGATATAAATAAATGAGCATTGATGTTCCCAGATTGCCTAGAGATAGATGAGGGATGTAAGCGGAGATAGAGCCACAGGAAATCTAGAAGCAGAGTAGCCTGCCCACCCACAACGAGTACTGGTGGTAAAAGAACAAATCAACCTTCAAGTCTCAACTTTTGGCTTGGTTAGATGGGACCAAAACTTACATTTTAAAAGTGAAAAAAAAAATCTGTTTTTCTGGATATTTTGCCATAATTTTCCCAAACTGTGTGTTTTTCCCAGTCTTCAGCTCTGCAGTTTACACACCCAATCCCTAAGACTGCACTTCTCTCCCTGTGTTACTGTTTTTCATGTAATCTTTTGAGGCTTTTTAAACCTGAGAGTATCTGTAATGGGATATTCTATTACACAACACTCTGAGGAGTCGACTATAGCCTAAGGGCTCTTTTGGTTAATGTAACACTGTGTTCCTGAGGCACTGGATAGCAGGAACTGCTGAGTGCAGCAAAGGTCCGCACAGGCAAAACTAGAAAATGATCAGGAGGGATTTGTGAAATCCCATCAGCATGTGGTTGACTGCCTTTTGCTACCATTTACAGGAACTGGCAGAGAAAACATGGGCAATAGAATACTGGACTAACAGACAACTTAGGTGGAGAAATAATTTCAGGAGGGTATGAAGTATTGGAAAGAGCTTGAGTTTTGGTGTCAAATACACCTGGGTTGGGTTCCCAGGCCTTGGGCAAAGTTAACCATGCTGAGTTTCTGTTTCCTCTCTCCTCTATAAAATTAGGGTAAAATGCTAGAGCATTTAAATACTGCTGGGACTTTACCGATATCCCTCGGATCACTGTACTCATGATGGATGCAAGAATGTGGGAGGTCAGCTTCCTTGTTCCAGTGGGAACACACCTAAGATTCCCCTGTGGGTCAGGCTGAAGCAACTCTGAGTAACTTTACCTGAGACCATGTTCATGTTTGGCTGCTTCCGTAGCCATGCCTCGTTTCCTTTGCTCCCTCACTGATTTCTCAGAGCAATTCCATAGTAAATTATTTGCATGCAAATCCTCATCTCATGTTGCAGTTCTGGGGAATCTGACCTAAGCAGATGTCTATCTACTTTGACAGTGCTTGATGAGGATTAAATATAGTAGGTTTACGATGACTGTTAGAATATAAAAGACAAAATAAACTCTGATTATTACTCCCTTTTTTAGTCTGATTGATTTTTTTTTCTTTTTGCCTATGTTTTCATTCTGCCTAACTCTATGCATATTCACCTTTTGGAGATTCAAATTCCAACTCTCTAATTGTGTATACTTTTTAAGCCAGAAGTTTGATTTTCATTTGCAAACCATAGAGGCGAGCATATTTTTCTCTGCTGATGACTATTTGTTAGTCTAAACCCTCTTGCTAGTCAACACGTAGATGAAAATTCAGTTCTAGATATTAATTACTGCTTCAACTTAGTGGCCATATTTCATGGTGTCGAGTGGTTAAGAATAGGTTTTGATGTCAGATACAGCTTGATATGAACTCAAACACTTTCAGAATCCTATAATATGAGGATGCCTTTAAAGGTTATAATGTTGTAATCAAGTGAGAGCTTACAACAGGGCCTGCCATGTAGTTAGTGCTTAACAAATGATAGCGTTTTGTTATTTTTGTTACTATTATTGTATTTTAGTTCCATTTCAAGATTCCAACAATAGACTCATACTTTTACATTTTGACTAGATTCTTCCAGATACGCTTCTTTTCCTTTATGAAAATTCATCCTCTACCCAATGTGTTTAGTGACTTTCTGCCAAAGGAAAGTTTGGGAAGCTCACATTTTTCCAGGTCCCCGAGGTCTCGTTTAGTGAGTTATTGTTTTAAGGAACACATCAAAAAAATGTTTCACTTGTAATGGCAAATATAATAGTAATTCAGTTAAACCAGAATTCTGCGGATGGCACTTCTGGATTATGTTTTACTAAAAAAAAAATTATCTGAGTTATTGTTTTTCACTTGATGTTTTGCTGATCTGTACTAATACTTGTAAAATTATAGATCATATTGTTGATGAATATTGATAATTTTCTCTTGAAAATTTTAAGACCATAATAGATAATTCTCTTTATACAATAGTTTAATTATTGCTTAAAGGCAGGGAATTGACCGAAAATAATTTTTATAATTTCTTGTTCTGTTATTCTAAATTTATCACAGTGACCTTTCCAGTAATCCCGAGGTAGGGATATTCAAATTTTTTCTTGTATCTTTAATATTCAACTGTGACTTTTAATTACCTCTCTCTACCTCTCAATTTTAAAACATATCAATTTTTCTTTTATAAAAGATAAAGATTGAAATACACGCAATTTTCTTAAAAATATGAGCTTGTAATTTGAGCACAGTTTATATATTTCCTTGGGAAAACTATTCATATAAATGATTTTTATTCACTTCTGGGCGTCCAGATTTTTCTCTTTTCCCTTCTGCTATGAGAAAAAGTGCTCTTGGGCTAGATTCCTGGGTATCACAGGAGCACAGGTTAAAATGCTTTTAAATGCATGTTGTCTCCCTAGACCTCTGGCTGAGCATAACCACTGAGTTATCAGCAGGGACCTGCTTGGCTGAAGTTTTTCAGGGCTTCTCTAGAGCATTTTTTCCATACATGTTTCCTCCACAGGGGAATAACAAACACGTCAGAGGCAGACAGTTGTTAGCTATGGTGAATACTTTTTTTGTCAGTTGACATTTCAATGTCTTCCTTTCTAGGACTATGCATTATGCCTGCCTTATGTTAAGGACCCCCAGAGGCAATAGATTGTTTGCCCATATGTCTGTGTGTGTGTATATACACACACACACACACACACATATATATATATACACACACACATATGTATATATGTGTGTGTACATATATATACACACACACATATGTATATATGTGTGTGTACATATATATACACACACATATATATACACACACACATATACACACATTTATAATCCAATCTGTTCTGTTAGTCTAAATTTATCTAAATTGGTTAATTATATTACATATATTTATATATTATATATTTTATATAATACATATTATTAATACATACATACATATTATACATATGTGTATAATACATATAATTATGTATATGTATAGATGATATATACCATATATTATATATATACATATGTGTATATATGTATATATATAATATATATACACATATGTATGTATATAATATATATACATGCACATATAAAAATATGTAAATACAAACAAATTTAGGTGAATATATAAGTAATATATATTATTATATGTATGTAATAATATTATTACATATAATATATTACATATATAATTTGCTTGAATAACTTAAGTGGTCATACTACAACCTTCTAAAACTCATTAGTGCTATGAATTTTAGGAGGAGAGAAAAAAAATCAGTTAACTGAGACACTCCTTGTTACGTGTACTTCAGCTTTAATATCATAAACAGTAATGACAGTTCGTACTTGATGTGGTTGTTTTGAAAACTCAGTCCTTAGATATTGGTGGCACCTTTAATGTGCAAATTTCTAGACGTTTGGGTTAGATTGGTGAACAATGTAGCTAAAGATCCATGCTTTGGTGAAACATATTTTAGGGGTGGAGGAAAAAAATAAATGATAAGATTGTTATAGAAATACATTGCTGTGTAATAAACTCTCCTGAAACAATGTTGTGGCTTAAAATAATGACATTCAAAAAGACAGGTTCAAAAAGACAAATGATGAGAAGAATTTCGAGAAAGCTTATGTATTGATAACAGGCATATAACTTGATACAGTCACTTTGGAAAACAGTTTAGAGTTTCTTAAAACATTGAATATCAGCTACCGCACAACACAGACATTTCACTCCCAGGTATTTACCAAAGATGAATGAAAACACCTATCCAAAAAGAGACTTACATATTAACACTCAAAAGAGCACCATTTGTAGCAGCCAGAGGGAAAACAATTCAAATGTTCATCAATTGGTGAACAGATAAAAGAAATGTGGTGTATCCATAAAATGCAATGCTTCTCAGCAATAAAAAGCAGTGAAGTACTAATAAGTGCTACAACATGCATGAACCTCATAAGCATTAAGTGTAGTGATAGAATCTAAATACAAAAGACAGCATAGTGTAAGATTTTATTTACTTGAAATGTCCACAAAATGCAAATCTATAGATAGAAGTCAGCAGTTGCCTGAGGCTGGGGACAGTGTTTGTGGTGGGGAATGGGAAGTGACTGCAAATAGGGATGAGAGATGTTTTTGGTGTGTTGGAAATGTTCTAAAATTGGACTGTGGTGATGGTTTCACAAGTCTGTAAATTTACTAAAATTCATTTAATCACACTTAAAAAACAAATTAGAAACTCACAATATTGATTTGGTTCAGGAATCTAAAATTCAGGCAGGATTTGGCAAGGAGAATGATCTGTTCTACTTGGCATCATCTGGGACAGCTTGAAAGCTGGGGTTGGAATAATCTGGGCATCTCCCTGACTGCATACTCTGCATATCTCTCTGTTCTGTCTTGTAAGCATGGTGATTTCAGGGTAGCTGGGTTTAGGGATCCCAAGTTGCTTGTCCCAAGACAAAGAAAGAGAACAGGAAACTGTGTCACCTCTTATGATCTTCCTTCAGGAGGCTTTCCACTGCATTCTACCTATTAAAAAGTCAAGTAGTATATACATAGACTGCAATATTAATCAGCTTTGAAAAAGAAGGAAATCCTGTCATATGTAGCAATGTCAATGAACCTTAAGGACATTGTGTGAAGTGAATTAGGCCAGTCACAGAAGGACAAATACTGAATGATTCCATTTACATATGGTATCTAAAATAACCAAACTCATAAAAGCATAGAGTAGATTGTAGTTGCCAGGGACTTGGGGTAGGGAGAAAAGGAGAGTCATTCTTCAACAAGGTTACAATCTCAGGTATGATGGATGAGTAATCCTAGAGATCTTCTGTACATCATGACTGTAGTTAACAACACTGCATTGGACCCTTAAAACTTTGTTAAGAGGGTAGACCTCATGTTGAATGTTTTTACCACAGTAAGAAACAAACAAACAAACAAGCTAATTAAAAAGTTCAGTAATTTTAGACACTTTTAATCCAGACATCAATTTAGATACTTGGTTTCTATAGTGAAAGCAAAAGAGCCCTAAATCTTTCTTCCTTGGAGTTTACATTCTGTTTAGGGGAACAAATAATAAATTGTAAGTATATAGGAAAAAAGTACAAGTGGGTTTTGAGTCCTCTCCATCACCCAGCAAGAGTTGTCAATAAAAGACAACAATTTAATTGTCCAGTGTGGGTTTGGGAAAGTAGTTGAAGCCAACTTAAAAGAAAACTTCCAGTTGTCGGCAGGTTTGAACATGCCCTTTCATGGTAACAAGCATCATTTTAATTAATTAATTTATTTATTTATTTATTTTGAGGTGGAGTCTCACTCTGTCACCCAGGCACGATCTCCGCTCACTGCAACTTCCACCTCCCGGATTCAAGTGATTCTCCTTCCTCAGCCTCCCGAGTACCTGGAATTACAGGCATGCACCACCATTTGTGCCCGGCTAATTTGTGTATTTTTAGTAGACACAGGGTTTTGCCATGTTCACTGTTCTGCTTATGGTCATAATATATATTATACTTCTCAACTGTTGTTCTTTCTGAAGCTTCTTCTGAATTCTCTATGTTCAAATTTTCTCTGAATTCCTAAGGCACTCTCCAGGTTCTTATTATATCCTCCTGTGTCCCTTTACTCAATTTCAACTCAATAGTAATAGACATTCTCTTGATGCTGACAGGAGTGCTTTAGACAGACTTGGCACTCAATAATATTTGAATTAAAATGAAAGAAATGCAATACTTATTTTGTTAGAAAATATTTTCAGGTCTCATTGTAGTAACTTAGGTTTCTACAATGGTTAGCTGAACTTTAAAGAGCTCTGGAAAAGGGAAGTGGAACTGAACAGCTGTATTCTTAGCTAGCTGCTTTAAATCTTTCATGTGTATGGAAAAAAGAGGCAATATGTGCAATCAAAAATTAAATTGGGGTGCTGATTAACCAAATGTTCCAAGTTCAGTAATTGAGAACTAGGCATTTTTATATATTTCTGCTTGTATTAGGTTGGTGCAAAAGTAATTGTGATTTTTGCCATTACTTTTGCACCAACCTAATAGAATATGAATTCTCATCTCTTGGTTTGTGTGTTCAAAGTTTGATTCTATGCATCAGTAACAATTCACTGATGATGTTATTTCAACTCACTAGTAGTTTATTCATTTTTAAAATCAATTAGCGAGTCCTTTTGTACCTGTGGACGTTCATTCTGAACTACTCATTACTGTCTATCATATCAAATAATAAAATTCATGGAACCCCAAAATAACTCAATCATTTGAAATTCCAAGCTGCCTACGTGACGAAACAGAGTATGAGACACATGTAGATGTCTGCCTAACACTATTCTTTAGGTTTGAAAGCAAACTCATTGTATGTGGAAAGAGATGGGTCTGATCTGTGTATTTTTCCTATGGATAAGGTACAGCCCTGGTTTAAAATTTACTTAAGGAATTAGATAAGTAGATAGATAGATACATAGCTAGAAATGCACAGACTTCTCTTAGTTTGCAAGGTAACTGTGTTTTCCCTCATTAAAGTAAATTAGAAGATTTTAGAGACTTTTAAAGATTTTCAATAGGGCAAATAGTAGAAATCAAATAATTCAGAAGGAGGAATACCAGCCAGGAAAACGTCATATTAAACACAGTGCATAAAGTGAGACCTCCTCCCCACCCACAACACAATAGATGGACATAATTATAGATACATTCAAATTAATATAATCTATATTATGATGTATCTCTGGAAAAAGATTTTCACTATCGAGTTAATCTGACGCTATTGTAAACTTTAGTGGTTAACTCAGGTTGCAAAATCCTTCTATATTGTTCTAGGTAGAATTCTACAGTACATTTCCAGCACACAATGAGTTCATGTAAAGTGTTTATTGACTTCTCATTCTGCTTTCCAGTTAACAATTTACTTCTGTTTTTATTATGTTTCTCTGGACATTTTATAGATTGTTAATTACCCTTGAACATCAAAAACAGTATACTTATGACAATAAATGGAAATTATTACCTATTTTGTAGAAGAAAATGTCTTTAATTGACTTCTAAAAAAACTACTAAACTTCACATACTGTGGGCCAGACATTATGCTGAATGTTGGAGTTATAAAGAGGGAAAAAGAGGTTTGGTTGTTACTCTTAAGGAGCTCATTAGTTCTACGCATACCACACTGTTCCATCAGGATGAGTCTTTTTTATGGGATCTGTTAAAACAATGTAATTTTTTTTTGATCCTATAACCATCTCCAGGCCAGCCCAGGAAGTCTTCAAATTTCTACTGAAATGACTGTTGGTGAACTTATTGAGTATTTTACACAGATATTCATCAATTAACCAGGAGATAAGCTTAAAGCCAGTTACTCCTAGGTGAAGCTATAGCCAATTTAAATAAAAGACATGAATCATTAGTTCCATTTTAACCTTTTTGTTCTTCTTGCATGAACTTGCCTGGTGGCATTGTCTTGAAAGGACGTTCCTTAGCACTGGAGTGATTGGTCAGGATCTGTGAGGCTCCTAGGGAGAGCAATCATGTACCAAGCCTGCATTCATTGGTTTTCCTTTATATTCCATGTTAAAAGTTCAACAGCTTTAAATGAATTTCTCCTTTGTCTTGTTGCTGTGGCGCTGAACAACTTGAAACTATAATTGGGATCCATGGAAACCAAAGTTTTGTTCAATCCAGAGAAATGCCAGAAAATATATATTCTTGTATTGAAAAGCACTGACATCTTATATTTTCAATTCAGTAGGTTATAGCTTGACTGAAGAATGAAAGGGATTAGAAATGTCTAATTACCAAAATGTAAATCATTCCTTCTTTCCAATTCTGTATATTGCTCAGGCAAAACAAATGATCCTTCAAATATTTCTAACATTCCTGACATTATCATTAAAATTATTTTTGATTGTTACCCAGCATTGGAAGTGAGGCAAGCTTTAAATTAAGTGTCTTGATTGCTAAATGGAGTTATTTCACAATTGCATGAAATTCAGCAAGAAATACAAGGCATAAATATGTAAATGCTGAATTATTTTACAACTACAATTAGAAGGTAAATAAAGGCACAGCAAAATGGCAGAATCATTAAGTTAAATTCACCTATGATTTCAGCACTCATGTCATGACATTAGGGAAAGATTTGCACTCTAGGTATGATTACATATCATTGAAGAAGTTGTCCTTTTCTTCTAAATGTCATTACCATAATTTTTCTTTACATGATATTCAGCAGTCAAAATCCATAATTTTTTTTCACATTCAGCCTTGAGAGATTTTTCTGGTCATTACTGCTTTAAAGGAGATAGCAAGAAGGAAATGCAGTCTTCAAAAGTCTTCCTAGTTTATATTTTCTTGAATGTATTATTGAGTTGATGTATTAACACCTTGATCTGAGTAGCCAGATAACCATCTGTTATTAATTTCTTAACATGCATACTTTGTTCCAAAATATATTTGGAGTTCCTAGCAATAATGAAGTATTAAAGACCAGTTACATAAATAGAAACTATTTAGAAAATATTTAGTGTGAAGAGAAAAATGTATTAGAAAACTTGTAACTTTCCCTAAAAGTTTGCCAGAATTCAAAGGAAAATATGATGATGAGATGAATTAAAATTTATCTAGCAAGGGGCAGCCAGCAGACTCTAAAATGACCTCCTTTAGAGCATAGCCTAGACTAATAACTTGCTTTTAAGCAATAGACTACAACAAAGGCGATGATGAGATGTCATTTCTGTAATTTTGCTACATAAAATTGCGACTTCCATTTCTGTGGCTAGCAGGCCTTCTCTCTCTTGCTGGATTTGATAAAGTAAATTGTCACGGTGGAGAGGCTCACATGGCAAGAACCTTAAAGCTGACTCCAGTCAATATCTAACAAGGAACTGAGGCCCTCAGTCCAATAACATTTAAGGAACAGGATTCTGCCAAGCAACCATGAATACAAACTTTGAAGGATTCCCTTCAAATCCAGTTGAGCCTTCAGGCGAGGCACCAACCCTGGCCAGCCCCTGAATTGCACCTTCATGAGAAACCATGAAACAGAGGAGATAATGAATCTAAGCAGTAGCTGGATGTATGACCACAGACACTGAAAGATAAAAAATGTATGTCACTTCAATTCACTGATTTTGTGATAATTTATGTAGTACTAGATAATAAATACAAAAGTTAAAATTTTTTCTGAAACCAGCATTTCTTATAGATCTATATACAGGGATTCCTGTACAACATGATTTCTTTGCCAACAAATTAGTAGGAGTTAGAGAAATGTGATTTAGTGAATATTTTCTATGGAACTTATATGAAAACTAGGTTCATAAAACTATAGTTTAACCCAACAACGTCTTTAAGAATTTTGAGGAGAGGGAAGATAAAAAAGTCAAGATAATGAAACCAATGAAGTTTATTATCTCACAAGCTGATCTAATGCAATGATGGAATTAGAAGAACCTAGAGGAGTGAGCAGCTATTATGGTCTTTAGGTTGACTCTGTCTAAAATGAGATAGGTCAAATGAGCTCTTTGCAAATGCTGGGCTATAGTAAGTTCTTGGCTGGATCCTCTCAGGAGAGCTGTAGTGCAGCTATTCTGTGTTGTCAGTTAAGGTGACATCCATATGCTTTATATGTGTGGTGTTCAGGCAGAAAGACTAACATTTCTCATTTGAAAATTCAGAAATCTGACTCATACTCTGATCTCAGCAGAGGGCCATTCAGTTCTCATTTGGAGGAAGGTCTGCCGGGGTGTCTGTGGGTAGAATTTTTTTCTCTAAAAAAATTTTTGAATTTGCCCAAGTATTTGGCTGAAAACTCTGAGATCCTGGATATCTACATCATTTGTTTGGAGGAAGAAGTTTTAGCCTGAATAAAATATTAAGGCTAGTCATTAACCAATTAGTTAAAGGCTCTAAACGGACTTCAGTTTATATCATTCATGACATCTGCTTTTGATGAGTACTTCAGCCAGGTGTCCATGCCAGGATATGTTAGCTGTAAAGTGCAGCCTCAAAAAACAGAATAAGATTTGTTGCATAGAGGTGTTTAGAGCTCAAGACTGTATTTCTGCATTTGAAGGATGACTGAGCTCTTCTTATTTTAACGTTTGATTTATATACTTTTTTTTCTTGAAGGGAAGCCACATTATTAATTTAAGAAACAAATAATTTTTTTGCCAAGTCATTTCCTTTGAAGCAGTACATTGCCATGGCCAAAAGGGCTAGCTCTGGAGTCAGACTTTCTGTGCTTGATTCCTATTCAGTCACACACTTGCTGTGTAAGCCTGGGTGAGTTAGTTGACTTCTCTGTGCCTTTGTTTTCTCCTTTGTGAAATGTTGGTAATAATATTTGTTTCAAGGTCAATTGTGGGGATTAAATGAGTTACTGCATGCAGTGTCTTGTATCATGCACACACTAAGCCTTCCATAATTATAAAATATTAAATACTTAGCTAGTTGATGTTATTCTTCCTGATCACAAATCTATTAGAAGTTCCCTTATTAAGGCTACTCACAATTTGTTATAATAAAGCTATGTCATTAGAGGAGCACAAGATCTTTTCCTTTGCAATAGGAGCAAAATCCTCTTCCATAGAGGTGAAGAGCTACACCAAGTTCAACTGTAGTTTTCGTATAGAGGCTCAAGACAATTTCTGGCTGTCAAAGTGTATGAGCAGTAGATCAGTGATACTCATCAGGACTGTCCACCAATACTCTGGTTCTCCTCCTAGGCACGTGGCTGAATTGTGCCTCCTTACCCCTTTGAACCTGGGTGTGACCATGAGATTTGTCCTTACACAGCTTTCCTGGGTTTCCTTTTCTTTTCCCTCCTATGTTCCAGCAGTGTTTTCAATAATGGAGCCTCCACCAGCCTGCCTCACAAAATAAGGAAGAGGTCGAGCAAAGTTTGCCCTTTGTCCTTAAGAAAATGAGGAATCCATGAACAGATTTGGAACAATTAGTCATGGCTCTGTATGTAAGATGAACAAAAAATGAAGAAAGACAGGAAGATGTTTAGTACAAGATTATTCTAATATTTAAGGGAATGCTAAAAAAGGTCTGAGCAATGGTGGAGAGAGTGTGATGAAATAGAAGCAAAATCTGTAAGATAAGATGGAATTAAAAATGATTTGAGGTTTAAAAATAAGAGCAATTGAGTTTGGTTGTCCAGTGTCATAGTTTTATATGGTATCAGAGACCAAGCATGCATTGACCTCAGTTCTAAACTAAAAGTTTTACCACCTAAATTTCTGTAGCAAACTTCTCCAGATGTTTTAGTTGGTTCCTCTGAACAACTAACTTCTGAAAAATACCAGTTAATTGTGAATGCTAACTGCGTTTCAGATTTTTTATGTTCCATTAATTACAAATGTTCTTGATTTTTTTTTTTTTTTTGCTTATTCTGACAGCTAAATAGTAGCATCTGCAATTTTACAGTAAGTTTGTGTTTTTCTAATTTGTATATATTTCCACTTCTTATATGCACAGTGAAATTTTGGGGCAGCTGATTTATCTAAAAATTCATCATTTTTTCAAAAGCCAGGTCTATCTTTCTTCAAAGCTAATTTATTTTAGCTAAAAATCCTGCCTTTGGGAAAATCTGGAAGATACATTGCTGGCTTAGTTTCTGTTGGTTTATATGTGTAAAGTGGCAAGCATGCCAGCTAACCCTGTAGATTCAGAAGGATTTTCTGTGTTTTATTGGACATTTGATATCATTTTAGTCTAATCTTTCCAATGACAATGGTTCAGAAGTCACATGGAATAGTTAAGTACTTAGAAAAGATGACAGACTTTTATTTGCATCAAGCTTTTACAACTGAAACCACTTTTTAAAAAATATCATATTACAAAGGATATAAAATTACCTTAAAACACATCTTTTTCTGAGATTTAAGTCTATTGAATAAACTCAGTAAATATTCTTACTGAAATTATTACTATCCACTAACACAACGTCTCCAACTACTGTATATGTTTGCACCATTAAAGGCAAACAACAGTTAGTTGTTGATCTTCAAGACAATTACTTAAGAAGAAAACAAGGAAGAAACACAGTAGAAGAAAGGGTAGCAAATTACTTTTACAAAATAATTGTTTTGAGGGAAATGGGTAAATAGGTGACTGGTTAGCCAACACTAGTGTGATTCTTTGTTGTTTTGCAACAGACATTGACAATCTAAGTTTGTTCTAGCTAGGGAAGTCTATTTTAACAGGGAAATCTTGAGTGAAAATGAGTCAAGTGATACTATCTAGGAAATACAGTTTATAAGAAGAAGCCTAGAAAAAATTTAAGATAGTCATATTAACTTGATATAACTCAGTAGAATTTTACAGAACTAGGAAAGAACTGTGTTGACATAGGAATCCTTGAACGTTATTTTATTTATTTATTCATTCATTTGTATATTGTCATATCCATGAAATTACTTCTTTTTAAAAGAGATTTCAGCCATTGCCAGTTCTTTATTCAAGCTTTTAAAAAATGATGATGAGGTTTAATTAAGAAACATCCACATCAGTGTGCTCATTTAAAAATTCAACTTGGTAATCTTTATCTGATAAGGCCAAACTACATGGTTGTTCCTGAAGCTTGTAGTTTTTCTAACCTGTGGGAATTTTCAGAGGGAAAATAAAGGTTAATAAAATCATGGATAATAATTTTTGAGCATAATTTTCTCCTTTTCCATTCTTTTTGTTTGTTTGGCTCTTAATAAGGTCTCCTATAAATGAGTTATTATGGAAATAAATAACTATGGGTGAAGGTGCAACATCTTGTCATAGATTAAAAACTGGTTACGTTTCCAATAAGGAGTTTCTTCTGTTTGAATGAAGGAAGGCTAATGGGAAGATGCCCTGGGATTGAGATAGGAAGCAGTGATGCTTGTTGTATGTATCAGTAACTTTAAAGAAGATGCTGGACTCTAATAACCTCTGCAAAGAATTGAGACCTGAACTCTTGGAAATTTGGTCCATGATTTCTTGTGCAAACATGTCAGCTCATCCCTATTTTCCTCTACTTGGAAAAAATATCCTATTTCATATCTGTTTGCCTCAATTTTAACTGCTGCAACAGTATTGCTTATAGAGAGTTGCCATCTACTTCTCTTTGACACAGAAGGGCCTTAAACATCAGATAAAAATATATCTGTTATCAAGCATAGGAACCTGAAGAGTCACTTTCCTATGACCAAGTTTTGCAAAGAGCCCTGTACACCTCTAATATTTTAAGGCTGCAGGGGGAAGATCAGCAGGGATGAGGTAAAAGATTCTTTCACTAATCAAAGTCTCTCTCTCTCTTTCTCTCTCTCTCTCCCCGCTACCCCCTTTATAGGCTTTTGTTGCATTGGAGAATGGGTTGATACAGCTTTAATAGAAATAAGAATATTATGGAAGAGCTTCTTTTGATTATGAACATCCAAATGCAAACACACAATAACGTTGTCCAGGTGATGTCTAATTTCACTGAGCTTTTCAAATATTGCTGTGGGTAGTCAGGAAAGATCAATTAGTAATTTATGTCCATAGGGTCCTGTATACGATGCTGTTATCAAGATTAATCATTTGAGTGTTCCAGATAACCAGTCATAGCTGGCATCTTGTTGGAGCAACCTGGTGCAGGTGGGATAGTTGGGGTGTTTGTGTACGTGTGTATGCGTGTTTTTGTCGGAGGTGACAGAGATGTGCAACAGCAGGTATGGAAACTTCTAGGACTGAAGTGAGAGGCAAGTGGGTGGGATGAAACCAAAGGAGTCATACAGTTGTGTTTGTAAAGCTAAAAAGTAGGGTCCGAGGAGTTTCTTCAAAGAGAAAGAATCTGCAACTGGTGGCCTGCCACAAGCTAAAGAGGGATGCAGGGGCTGAATTGTTAGGTTGGAGGAAGTCCTGGCCAACTTCTGGGCATGCTGGGAAGGTAGCTCTGTTTAAAGGACCATGGCAGACAATCCAGAAAGGCATACGTTCTGTATCAATA
Source organism: Pongo abelii (assembly GCF_028885655.2). Classification (NCBI taxonomy): domain Eukaryota; kingdom Metazoa; phylum Chordata; class Mammalia; order Primates; family Hominidae; genus Pongo; species Pongo abelii. The sequence continues at coordinate 30,086,761 of NC_071994.2, read as the reverse complement.
CATTGAAACAGTGTGAATAGTTGAAAATAGTAATTTTCTTTCCACAATGAGGGCTTCAACAAATACTTTCATATATTGACTTCTATGCTGTAAAATCCTGGCCCAAGAGGTCCTAGATTTCTGTGTTTTTTGATGGTCTGGTGCCTGGTAAATTTCTACCTCATTTCCTTTCCCTGTTGCTTCAGTGTCAACTCCTGAACAATCTGGACTTCTTCTGTCTCTTGATGGGCCTCAGCATGTTGCTGACTCAGGGCGTTTTCAATGGCTGCTCTTTGCCCTGAAACACTCATTGCCCAGATATTCACATGGCTAGCTACTTCAATTCATCACAGTCTCTTGCTCAAGTATCTTCTCTGATCATGCTTTAAAAATAGCATCTGTCACTCTCTGTAGCCAGTGTTTGCCTAGTGTCTATTCTAACGTGAACTCTGTAAAGGGAGGCTTTGCTTGTTTTATTCCCTGCTAAAGCCCCAGAACTTCAAGCACTGTTTGAATCACACTAGACACTCAGAAATAGGTGAAGGCATGACAATTGTTACATATTATAATTAGCTGATTCTCTTTTCGTCTGTGATTTAAAGACAAAAGGCCTTCCTCAATAAATACTCAGTGAGATATGGGAATTTTCTTAGCGACTCTAATTGAGAAAGTAATAAGGAAAAAACAGTATTTCTTCTTTTCTTTTTCTCCACCCTTCCCGCCCCCATTTCTTGCTCTCTATTCTCCATTTTAGATTAGCTGCAAAATCATTATGATTTACTTTGCCATGAGAATTATTCACAAAGCATGTCTTCACAACCCTGCTAATTTTACTCTCTCAAACCTACTTAAATAAATTCTAGCAGTGGCACAATTTCAACAAATGCTTGAATACACTTTCTTCTTCTGCATCTTTGATATTTGCCAGTCATCTCTCCTTCAGCATTCTGCCAGTCTATGACCTTGAAATCATTATTGCCCTAACTTTGGCAGACACCGGCTCATTACAGTTTCTCTGCCCCACAGGCAACCTGACTTTGTGAAGTTTTAAATGAGAAGATTCTAATGAACACAATTTAAATTACAAGGCTCCATTAATTTGGTACTGTATGTAGAAGGAAAAATAAAAGTTCTTTCTCAATTTTGTAGAGCTGACCAATGTGGAAAATGTTTGGCCTATTTCAGAGAGTATCTACCTCCTGCCATCTGATTCCACTAGCTTAATTGAGTTTCTAGAACACTTACAGTGCTGTTTGGAAGCCCATGGGTAAAAAGCAGATGGGTAAATCACTAGGATAAGAATAGGAGAGTGGTGAAGGAGCAGCCACTATCTACCAAGTTAACTATAGCCAATATCTGCCACTGAGCACTTGAACACGTTCCCTTGTCCTTTGTAGTAGTGTTGCTACTTAAAAAATAAATTTCTCTGTCAGCGTTCTGATCAGACCTGCAATCTGTAGGTCTGGGGAGCTGCCATAGAGCTATTTATTTTCCCAATTGTGTGTAATGACCCCAAATGGATTTGATTCCTAAGGCTTAGCACCTTATGAGAATTATCTCTACTTTACTGACCTGAAGTGAAGGCAGAACTGCTTAGTTTTGAATAATTATTGAAAATAGCTCCTTTATATTCAGGTGGCTACATAATTTACTGTTCAAGTAGAATGCTTTTGAAAATAAAAAGACCCACTACAAGTAATATAATTTTACATATATGAATATTTGTTGACTAAAAAATTGGTTTTAGTATATTGGTAGACATAAAAAGTCTTATTTAAAATTATTTTATAAAACAAAATCTTTATAAAAAGTAAAAATTTTATGAATGAGATGAACATTAAAAAACCAAATGAAATAATGATTCTTGGTCTGTATTCCTGTACTTGAATCAGTTTTTTAGTCTTGTTCCTTTCTAATAATTTATCATTGGTATTTTTCTAAAGAACAAATTTTTTTTTTTTCTGGACAGGGTCTCACACTGTCACCCAGGCTGGAGTGCAGTGGCATGATCATGGTTCACTGTAGCCCCAACCTTCCAGGCTCAGGTGACCCTCCCATCTCAGCCTCCCAGGTAGCTGGGACTATGAGTGCATACCACTATGCCCACCTAATTTTTTTGTATTTTTTGTAGAGATGGGGTTTTGCCATGCTGCCAAAGCTGGTCTCAAACTTGTGGGCTCAAGCAATTCACCTGCCTCAGCCTTTCAAATTGCTGGGATTACAGGCATGAACCTACACTCCTGGCCAGGATCTTATTTTTTTTACATCAAATTGACTGCAATCATTTGAAAGTTGTATTATGTTATTAACATATTTGATATGGATATCTTTAGTTGATGTCCATCAGTATTTTTAATTGAGCAAACACTTTCTCTACAGATGCTGGTATACCTAGTAAGATAAGATCAAATTCTGCTATATGAAGAATATTCTTACTATTCTTGCATTTTGAAGCTTGGAGATTTGTCTACATAAATATTTTTATAGACATTGTCTTTCTTTACTCCATTCCAAGTATCTTGCTCTGGAAATTATTTTTAAAGTCAAAGTTTTTCAAATAAATTATAGAATTATCAATATTAATACCATGCTGATTCAAAATATAAATGCTTTCAATAAAAATATAATCTCTATACCATTATTTTCCTCAGAATTTAAGATATTCCAAAGTTTACAAAATTAAAAAAATTAAATTTTATTCTGTTTGAAATCTTGTCATTCTTATCATTTTATCATTCTTAAGATTTCCTCCCTCACTTTAAGAAAAATTTCAGTATATTCCTGTTTGCAAGAAAGCTTCATTTTTAATATTTGCAAATTGCTCAAAGCTTCCAAATGTTTTGAGTATGTATTCCACTTGTTAAATATTAACATACTTGTTAAGTATTGTTAAAATAATTAGATTAAAGATGTACAACTGATTTTGGACAAAAGGTAACCTAAATGTGGATAACTTTTTAATAAAATGTTTACCCTATATAGGATATTTACATTGATTTCAAAAGTACATTTTTAAAGAGTGAGTCTCAATAAATGGTGCTGAGCAGTCAAAAGTCCATGCCACCGTACTAAATAGTTTTTGTATTAAATCTCAGCTCCTTCACAACATTTTATATTTTATGTATTCTAAACACTTATATATAATGTAGTTGTATAATTTCTGACGACTATAGCTTCTATTTCAAATTGTAGAATATCACAGCTGTCTCATAAACTGTTTTGAATTATATGTACATCATAATAGATTTCAAACACATTTCTGCTTCAACATTTTAAAAAATGTACTGGTTATCTATAACTACCTAACGAATTACGTCCCAACACATTATGGCATATAACAACTTTGTTATCCTCCAGATTGTCTGTGTCAGGAATTTAGACAGAGTACAACAGGATGACCCATCTTTACCACACAATGTCTAGGACATCAGGTAGGAAGAATTAGAAGTTTGAAGTAACTTAGCAGCTGGAGGCTAGGATCATCTGGAGAAACTGTCATTCATTTACCTGGTGAATGAAGCTAATTGTTGATTAGGACCTTGGCTGAACTTTGTCTGGAGCATTTACATGTCAAGTCACTGAATGGTCTCCTTGAATGGGGCTTGTTTGGGTCCCTCAGAGCATGGAAGAGAACAGGAGCAGGTGTCCCAAGGGAAGGAGACAGAAATCCAAGGCATTTTGATAATCTACCTGTCACAGGCTATTAGAACATTAGCAAATGTTTGCCCACATTTAAGGCAGGGAGTATAGACTCCAACCACTTTACAGAGTGAGTGCCAAGGTCACACTGTAAGCAGAGCATGTGGAATGGGAGATATTATTACAATTATTGTTCTTTACAAAAGCATAATCTATCACACTGAAATTAGCAAAAATGTTTTTGTCATGACCATACTTCATTAAAATTAGTTTATATTATAAAAATAGTTTTGTCTTTACTGTTACACTTTTTATTGATATTTCTGAAAACAGTGTCAGATTTTTCACCTTCATTGGGATGAATTTTGAAAAGCTTTATGTTGGTTTTATAAATTAGATTAAAAAATCAAATCATTATTGGAATTAGTGAATTTCTTTTTGAAGCACCTAAGATATTGAAATAAAATCTGTATCTTTGAACTGTTTACAAGGATCATTTTCTGTTCACAAAGTCCATTAACAGCAATTGGTTGAGTCCTTGTGCATAAGAAATCTTGGAATTGAAAATTGGCAGAATGAATTTAAACAACTAATTATTAGATCTAAATGAAAAGCCATCCATCATAAGGTGATGTGTAGCACCTTTTGCAGCTGCAAGTTTTATATTGTCACCTTACAGAATATTTTTCTTAAAAATTAGTATTAACTTTTGAGGTAGATGCAGACATTTCTTCTGTATATTTGTGTCTTTCTGTTTAGATGGGATTAATGATATCACATTCTTCCTATGATGGAAAGTAAATGTTGATAAATATTTGTCCAGGCTAAGCATTTATCATCACCTTTTCTGAAATAAGAAAATTTAGTCTTTAATTTTTATTTATAAAGCATTTTCATTATTTTTTAGCTCATTGCTAAAAGGACTTATTACAAACTCAAAAAGCATTGTCAAACACTTAAAAAGTCTGATATATGGCATTTAATACATGGCAGAATAATTGTAGCGAGAGTGTTCAGACAGCTCTCTACAGCCTCTTTTTCCTGCCCATGGTTCATGTGCATCTAACCAATAATTTCCCATATTTCCCACTGAACCCATTTATATGTGACCTGCAAGCCTATTGCGTCTAACAGTCTACAGCAAGAGCCACAGAACCACTATCTGGAGTACCAAATTCCTAAGAGAGAAATCAAATACTGTTCCACTACAATCTGAGATCAGAAAGAGTAAGCTGACCCTCACCACTTGTATCTGAGCTTACTTCATATTATCAGCAAATGCTCAGTGTGCTTTCCTCAAAAGGGATGATATGGTTTGGCTGTGTCCCCACCCAAATCTCATCTTGAATTCCCACATGTCATGGGAGGTAGTTGACTCATAGTGGTGAGTCTTTCCTGTGCTGTTTTTGTGAGAGTGAGTGAGTCTCACAAGATCTGATGTTTTTAAAAATGGGAGTTTCCCTGTACAAGCTCTCTTCTCTTTGCCTGCTGCCATTCATGTAAGACGTGACTTGTTCCTCCTTGCCTTCTGCCATGATTGAGATGCCTCCCCAGCCACATGGAACTGTAAGTTTATTAAACATCTTTCTTTTGTAAATTGCCCAGTCTCAGCTATGTCTTCATCAGCAGCATGAAAATGGACTAATACAGTAAATGGGTACAAATAGAGTGGGGCACTGCTGAAAAGATACCCAAAAATATGGAAGCGACTTTGGAACTGGGTAACATACAGAGGTTGAAACAGTTTGGAGGACTCAGAAGAAGACAGGAAAATGTGGGAAAGTTTGGAACTCCCTAGAGACTTCTTGAATGGTTTTGAGCAAAATGCTGATAGTGATATGGACAATAAAGTCCAGGCTGAAGTGGTCTCAGATGGAAATGAGGAACCTGTTGGGAACTGGAGCAAATGTGACTCTGTTTATGTTTTAGCAAAGAGACTGGTGGCCTTTTGCCCCTGCCCTAGAGATTTGTGGAACTTTGAACTTGAGAGAGAAGATTTAGGATATTGGCAGAAGAAATTTCTAAGCAGCAAAGCATTCAAGAAGTGATTTGGGTGCTGTTAAATGCATTTATTTTTATGAGTGAAGAAAAGCATAAAAGTTCATAAAATTTGCAGCCTGACAATGCAATAGAAAAGAAAATACCATTTTCTGGAGAGAAATTTGCTGCAGAAATTTGCATAGGTAACAAGGAGCTAAATGTTAATCCCCCAGACAATGGGGAAAATGTCTCCAGGGCATGTCAAAGGTCTCCATGGCAGCCCCTCCCATCACAGGTCTGGAGCCGGGCCCAGGGTCCCTGTGCTGTGTGCAGCCTAGGGACTTGGTGTCCTGCGTCCTAGCTGTTCCAGCCATGACTATAAGGGGCCAAGGTACAGTTCAGGATGTTGCCTCAGAAGGTGGAAGCCCTAAGCCTTGGCAGCTTCCACATGGTGTTGAGCCTGCAGGTGCACAGAAGTCAAGAATTGAGGTTTGGGAACTTCCACCTACATTTCAGAGGATCTATGGAAATACCTGGATGCCAAGGCAGGAGTCTACTGAAGGTGCAGGGCCCTCATGGAGAACCCCTGCTAGGGCAGTATGGAAGGGAAATGTGGGGTCAGAGCCCCTATCCTGAGTCCCTACTGGAGCACCACCTAGTGGAGTTGTGAGAGGAGGGCCACTGTCCTCTGGACCCCAGAATGGAAGATGCACCAACAGCTTGCACCGTGTGCTTGGAAAAGCCACAGACACTCAATGCCAGCCTGTGAAAGCAGCCAGGAGTGGGGCTATACTGTGCAAAGTCACAGAGGTGGAGATGCCCAAGGCTGTGGAAACCCACCTTTTGCATCAGGATGACCTGCATATGAGACATGGATTCAAAGGAGATCATTTTGGAACTTTAAGATTTGACTGCCCCACTGGATTTTGGACTTCCATGGGGCCTGTAGCCCCTTTGTTTTGGCCAGTTTCTCCCACCTGTAATGGCTGTATTTACCCAATGCCTGTATGCCCCTTGTATCTAGAAAGTAACTAGCTTGCTTTTGAGTTTACAGGCTCATAGGCAGAAGGACTTGCCATGTCTCAGATGAGACATTTGACTGTGGACTTTTGAGTTAATGCTGAAATGAGTTAAGACTTTGGGGGACTATTGGGAAGGCATGATTGGATTTCAAATGTGAGAACATTAAATTTGGGAGGGGCCAGGGGCAGAATCTTGAATTCCCACGTGTTGTGGGAGGAACCTGGTGGGGAGCAGTTGAATCATGGGCGTAGGTATTTCCAGTGCTCTTCTTGTGGCAGTGAATGAGTCTCACAATTCTGATGGTTTTAAAAATGGGAGTTTCCCTGCACAAGTTCTTTTCTCTACTCTTTCCCTGCTGCCATCCATGTAAAACGTGACTTGCTCCTCCTTGCCTTCTGCCATGATTGTGAGTTCTTTCCAGCCATGTGGAACTGTAAATCCATTAAAACTCTTTTTCTTCCCAGTCTTGGGTATATCTTTATCAGCAGCATGAAAATGGACTAATACAGGATGGGTTAAGTTCTGTAAACAAAGAGTCTAGTGAATGCAAGAAGTGTTAGTTATCTGTGGTCTCTTTTCAGATTTAACCATGTGTTAAAAATGAGAATTATGTTCGCTACACATGTGATTCATGCACTAGATGGCAGATACTGCAAGTACACAATGAAAGTCTGTTTAATCATCCTGGCTTAATTTAATGTAATTATTATTAATGAAAATTCACTAAAATTGAAAAATCTTGCACACGTGCTAATCTTGATGAGTGCTGTGTCAATATGAATATATCATGAGTGAACTCTGATAAAACTTAAGGTCACTATATTTTTATCTGGGTTGGAATTTCACAGGGCGTATTTTGACTTCTATTGCGCTCTAGAGATTATTGGATTCGGCAATAGTAAAATTGAATTGTTCCATAATTTGTTAGCTATGTTATATCGGAAATCTTATTTGTACTTGAAATGTTTCTTTTGATTTAAAATAAGTTCATAATACCTAATTCTCAGAAACTTATGGTAGAGTTTTAATTTATCTATTATATTATTAACATCAACAATATTAAATGTGTGTAATTATAATTTACAATTATGACTTTGAAGGAGTTTGTTGTCAATATTTTACTACCAAAAAGAACTGTATAACAAAGGAAATATTGAAATGGGGACTGCTATACATTTTTGGGGGGATAGAATTGCCTTTTTTGGGCAAATTTATAATGCAAATTAAAATTCTTAGACTTATATATGGTATTTAACCCTGTAATTGTCACATATTTTGGTATTTATTCCAAAGAGATAAGCGTAAATATGGCAGAGAATATAGTTGCAAAGTTTTTTAGTATATTGCTGTTTAGACAGTAGGAAATTAGAACCAACCTAAGTGTCCAAATATAAAGGTTAGATTTAATAAATTATGATGTAAACATATAATGCAATTATATGAAGCTATTAAAATGATGTGATTGAAATTTTGTAACATTCACATATATTCATAACTTTGTCAAAATAACAGCCTACAAAAGTGTATGTATTATTGATTCCCAACTTGGCTTTAAAATGTTTTAACTGAAACACATAGACAGCACACACACACACACACACACACACACACACGCACACCTCTGAATAGTAAAACTACAGTTTATCTAATTTCAGGATTTTCTGGTTGCACCTAACCCAAAAAAAAGTTAAATAGGTTTTAAAATAAAAGTAGTGTATTGGCTCCTAAAATAGAAAACCTAAAAGTGGAGTGGCTGTCTAACATAGTTGTGTCAGAGTGCCAGGTCTTGTTCTCTGAGATTCTCCCAGCTCTGCTTTCTCATCAGTATAATAATCTTCCTTTTCCTCAATGTGTTTGCTTTATGAAGCACAGTGACACCTGTGGCTGTAGCCCACACACCTGTACACCAAACAAGGGGTTGTAGGTTAGCCTTGACTGTAAAAAGGAGTCTTTAACTGGCAAGTTCAAGTTCTTGGTCTTCATTTGATTTGACCAATAAGAGCTAGCAACTGTGGTCAGAGGAACACCTTGAACTGAATGAGGCTGTTGAGGTGTTGCTCCCCAACCTGGGCCAATAACAATGGCAAAAGAAGCAGCAAGCTGATCTGTTTACCTTGGAAGAGGAATGAGGTTAATCCCATGCAAAATGTGTGGTTGTTACAAAATGGGAAAGAGATGGAACAGATGTTAGAGGAGCACTGCTGTGAACACATTGAAATACAAAAGGGGCACATGATTAAGCAAGAATCTGTCTGCCCTCCCTTACTCTTAAGCACCATCTACTGGATCACAGCCTGAATTATACCACTAAAGAGTTCTTCCAGCACTTATTGTTGGTGAAAACTAGTGCAGGACGCTAGCCATGAATAAAAATCCCATACAAAGCCTTGGCCCTCTGAAAGCATCCAGAAATAAAGCCAATCAACTGTACTCAACTTATACCATCATCAAACCCTCAAGAGAAATAAAGAACATAAAAATAAAAAGCTCCATCCAACTCATAGCAATGTCAAAAGATAAAGGAACACCAACACTCACAGATAAGAAAGAACCAGTGCAAGAACCCTGACAAGTCTAAAACCCAGGGTGTCTTCTTACTTCCAAGTGACCACACTAGCACCCAAGTACCGGTTCTTAACTGGATTGAAATAGCTGAAATGACAGACATAGAATTCAGAATGTGAATGAGAATGAAGCTCAACAAGATACAGGAGAAAGTTGAAACCCAGCCCAAGGAAAACAGTAAAACAATTCAAGAGTTGAAAGATGATGTAGCCATTTTAAAAAGTAACTTCTGGAATCAAAAAATTCACTACTGGAATTTCATAATACAGTTGGAAGCAATAACAACAGAATAGACCAAGTTGAAGAAAGAACTCAGAGCTCAAAGACCACTCACTCAAATCAACTTACTCAGAGAAAAAAAATTAAAAATGAACAAAAACTCTGTGAAAATATGTGATTATGTAAAGAGTCAAAACTTAGGAGTAACTGGCATTCCTGAGAGGAGAGAGAGTAAGCAACTTGGGAAACATATTTGAGAATACAGTCTATGAAAAGTTTTTTTAATCTCGCTAGAGAGTTAGATATGCAAATTCAATAAAAGAATTTGAGAAATCAGAGAACTCCAGTGAGACTATACAAGATGACCATCTCCAAGACACATAGTCATAAAATTCTCAAAGGTCAACATGAAATAAAAGATCTTAATGGCAGCTAGAGAGAAGGGACAGATCATTTACAAAGGCAATGCCATCAGGCTAACAGTGGAACTTTCAGCAGAAACCTTACAGGACAGACAAAATTGGGGACCTATTTTGAGCATCCTAAGAGAAAAAAGATTCCAATCAAGAATTTCGTATCCCACCAAAGTAAATTTTATCAGTGAAGGAGAAATATAATCCTTTTCAGAGAAGCCAACCCTAATGGAATTTGTTACCACTAGATCTGCCTTACAAGAGGTCCTTAAGGGAGTGCTAAGCACAGAAATGAAAGAATGATACCTGACACCACAAAAACACATGTAGGTACACAGTGCACAGTCACTATAAAGCAGCTACACAGTCAAGTTTACATAACAACCAGCTAACAACACAATGACAGGACCAAATCATTACATATCAAAATGAACCTTGACTGAAAATGGGCCAGAAATCCCACTTAAAAAGCATAGAGTGGCAAGTTGAATAAAGAAACAAGACCCAACCTTCTACTCTCTTCAAGAGACCCATCTCAAATATAACTACATGCACAAGCTCAAAGGAAAGGGATAGAGAAAGATCTACCATGCAAATGGGAAACAAAAAAGAACAGGGGTTACTATTCTTATATCAGATAAAACAGACTTAAAAGCAACAATGATTAAAAAGAACAAAGAAAGATATTACATAATAGGAGTTCAAATCAACAAGATGATTTAACTAACCTACATATATATGCACTCAAAATTGGAATACCCAGATTCATAAAACAAGTTTTTGTAGACCTACAAAGAGATTTAGAAGCCAATAACAGTGGGAGACTTCAACACCCTACTGACAGCATTAGACAGATCATTGAGGCAGTAAACTAATAAAGACATTCTGGACTTAAACTCAACACTTGACCAATTGGACCTAACAGACATCTGCAGAATATGCCACCCAACAACCACAGAATGTGCATTCTTCTCATCTACACGTGGAACATGCTCTAAGAATGACCACATGCTTGATCATAAACCAAGTCTCAATAAATTAAAAAAAAATCATACCAACCACACTCTTAACCCACAGTGCAATAAAAATGGAAATCAATACCAAGATCTCTCAAAACAACACAATTACATGGAAATTGAACAGCTTGCTGCTAAATGACTTTTGAATAAATAACAAAATTAAAGAAAAAATCCAAAAATTGTTTGAAACTGATGAAAACAGAGACACAACATACCAGAATCTTTGGGATCTAGCTAAAGCAGTGTTAAGGAGAAAATTTATAACACTAAATTGTAGGGAGACCCCCCTGAAACTATTGCTATGGAATAAAAGATGAAATGCTCCTGATTATTGTAAATACAAAATTGCATGCAGGATTGTGTAAAGACAATGCCAGGTTGGACGCCAGAACGAGCCAACAGCATGTGATGTGCTTCCCCCTGCAGAGAGCCTATGAATGGACGTGCAGTCAGTGAGGTTTCACATCACCAAGATTCCTATCCCAGAAAAGCAGATGTTCATAGCTCTGGGAATGGAATGCGACCCTTGTGGAGAGCCTATAAACGAGTGCCTGTCCATATGGATAAGATAGGGCTATAAACGCCCTCATCTTGCCACGGCTCTTCTAGGCCTCTTTAGGGTTAAGGCATTCTCCCTTCTGAGAATTTCTGGTCTAACTGGTTGTCTAGCTTCACGTCCTGTTTCCATGGATTGTTTGTAACCAGCTTTTGTTGCAATTGTTACTGCTGATTAATATCTTGCTAATCATAGGTTATGGAAAGATGGTGTTTCTGTTTTAAGGCTCTGTTAGAAATTACTGATGCACACACTGTATTGTAAATTGTTATCTCTGTATACTGTACTTCTACATACAAATGTACTGTACTTCTACATACAAATGTTATGTTAAAGAATTACTTCATCCCCATGTGACCATGTCACCTCATAATCAAATGACCCTAAATCCCTCACTAACCTACCCCCACACTCACTGAACTTAATAATAAATGCTGGTATATCCAGTGCATTGTTGGCACCATGGGACCAGAAGGCAGTGACCCCCCAGACCCAGCTTTCACTATCTTGTGTGTGTCTATTATTTCTCAACCTGCTGATCCACCTGGGAACAAAGAGAGAGCCCCGTTGCATTGCGGGCTGCTGGCCAGATCTCGCAATACTAAATGCCTAGATCAAGAAGTTTAAAAGATGTCAAAGGAATGACCTAACATTGCATCTAGAGGAACTACAATAATGAGAACAAACCAACCCTAAAGCTAGCAGAAGAAAAGAAATAACCAAAATTAGAGTAGAAATTAATGAAATTGAGTAGTAATTTTTTTTAAAAAATCAACAAAACCTAAAGTTTGTTTTCTGAAAGCATAAACAAGATTGATAGAATGGTAACTAGATTAACAAAGAAAAAAGAGAGACGATCCAAACAAGCACAGTCAGAAATGACAAAGGTGACAGCCCTTAAAGGAATATAGAAAATCCTTAGAGACAATTATCAACCCTTCTATGTAAACAAACTAGAAAATTTAGAAGAAATGGAAATTCCTGGAAACACACAACCTCCCAAGATTGAACCAGGCAGAAATTTAAATCCTGAACAGACCAATAATGAGTTCTGAATTTATTCAGTAGTAAAAGACCTACCAACTGAAAAGAGCCCTGGACCAGATGGGTTCACAGCTAAATTTTACCAGATGTACATGGAAGAGCTGGTACCATTCCTACAGAATCTGTTCTAAAAAATTGAGGAGGATGTACTACTCCTTAACTCATTCTATGAAACCAGTATCATTTTGATAATAAAATCTGACAGAGACACAATGAAAAAAGAAAACTTCAGTCCAATATCCCTGATGAAAATAGATGCAAAAATTCTAAACACAATAGTAGCAACCTGAATCCAGCAGCACATCAAAAAGGTAATTTGTCAGTATCAATTAGGCTTTATTCCTGGGATACAGATTGGTTCAACATATGCAATTCAATAAATATATTAACCACATAAATACAATTAAAAGCAAAAACCATATGATTATCTCAATAGAAGCAGAAAAAGGTTTGGATAAAATTTGACATCCTTTAATGTTAAAAACCTCCTACTAAATAGGCATCAAAAGATCATACCTCAAATAACCCACAGCCAATCTTATACTGAATGGGCAAAAGCTGGAAGCATTTCCCTTGAGAAATGGAACAAGACAAAACTGTTGACTCTTACCATTTCTATTCCACATAATACTGGAAGTCCTATCTAAAGCAATAAGAAAAGAGAAAGAAATAAATGTCATCATAGGAAAATAAGTTAAGCTATCTCTCTTTGATGACAATATGATTCTATACCTAGAAAACCCTAAGACTTTGACAAAATGCTCCTAGAAGTGATAAACGACTTGTATTAGTCTGTTCTCACACTGCTATGAGGAAATACCTGAGATGGGGTCATATATAAAGAAAAGAGGTTGAGTTGTCTCACAGTTCTGCGTGGCTGGGGAGGCCTTAGGAGACTTACAATCATGGCGGAAGGCACCTCTTCACAGGGCAGCAGGAGAGAGAATGAGGGCCAGCAGGGGAAATGCTGACACTTATAAAACCATCAGATCTAGTGAAAACTCACTCACTATCATGAGAACAACATGGGGGAAGCCACACCATGATTCAGTTACCTCCCACTGGGTCCCTCCCAGGACACGTGGGGATTATCGGGATCATAATTCAAGTTGAGATTATTTGGGGATGCAGACAAACCATATCATGACTTTAGTAAAGTTTCAGGATGCAAAATTAATGTACACAAATCAGTAGCGTTTCTATACACCAGTAACAGTCTTACTGAGAGCAAAACCAAGAATACAATTTCTTTTACAATAGCCACAAAAATAATAAAATACCTGGGAATACAGCTAACCAAGGAGGTGAAATAGCTCTACAACAAGAATTACAAAACACTGCTCAAAGAAATCGGAGATGACACAAACAAGTAGAAAAAACATTCCATGCAGATAGAAAGAATCAGTACTGTTAAAATGGCCAAGGCAATTTACAGATCCAATACTATTCCTATCAAATTACCAATATAATTTTTTTGCAGAATTAGAAAAAAACTATTCTGAAACTCATATGGAACCTAAAAAGAGCCTAAACAGCCAAGGCATTCCTAAGCACAAGGAGCAAAGCTGGAAGCATCACATTATCTGGTTTCAAACTGTACTATAAGACTACTATAACTAAAACAACATGGTACTGGTAAAAAATTCAGACCAATGGAACAGAATAGAGAACCCAGAAATAAAGCCACAGCCTACAACCATCTGATCTTTGACAAAGTTGACAAAAGTAAGCAATGGGGAAAAGGCTTCCTATTCATTAAATGGTGCTGGGATGGCTGGCTTGCCATATGCAGGATAAAACTAGACCTCTCTCTTTCACTATATATAAAAATTAACTCAAGACATGTAAGACTCAAGTGTTAGACCGCAATGTATAAAAATCCTAGAAGTAAACCTTGGAAATACCCTTCTTGACCTTGACCTTGGTAAAGAATTTGTGTAGGTCCTCAAAAACAATTGCAACAAAAACAAAAATTGACAAGTGAATCCTAATCAAACTCTTTAGTTTCTGCACAGCAAGAGAAGCTATCAGGGGAGTAAACAGACAACCTACAGAATGGGAGGAGATATTCACAAACTACGTCTCTGACAAAGGCTTAATATCCAGAATTTGTAAGGAGCATGAACAATTCAAAAAGCAAAAGCCAAATAACCCCGTTAAAATGTGGACAAACAACGTTTACCAATATTTCTCAAAAGAAGATATACAAGCAGCCAACAAACATATGAAACAATGATCATCCTCACTAATCATCAGAGAAATGCAAATCAAAACCACAGTGAGATATCATGTCACATCAATTAGAATTGCCTTTGTTAAAAAGTCTAAAAACAGATGCTGTTGAGGTTGCAGAGAAAGGGTAACACATACACTGCCAGTGGGAATGTAAATTAGTCCAGACACTGTAGAGAGCAGTTTGGAGATTTCTCAAAGAAATGAGTTGAACTACCATTTGATCCAGCAATTTCATTGCTGTATATCTACCCAATTGAAAATAAGTCACTCTGTCCAAAAGACATGCACTTGTGTGTTCATTGCAGCACCATTTACAATAGCAAGACATGGAATAAACCCAACTCTGTGTTGGATAACAAAAATGTGGTGCATCTACACCATGGAATACTCTACAGCCATAATAAAGAAAAAAAATCATGTTCTTTGTAGCAAAATGGATGCAGCTGGAGGATATTACTCTAAGCATGAATTAATACAGAAACAGGAAACCAGTTACTACATGTCCACAGTTATAAGTGGAAACTAAACATTGATTATACATGGACATCAATATAAGAAAAATAGATAATAGGGACTACTAGAGGGAGAAGGGCCAGAGGCGTGCAAGGGCTGAAAAACTACCTATTGGGTATTATGCTTACTACCCTGGAGACAGATTCATTCGTACGCCAAACTTCAGTGTCATGCAATATGTCTTTTGTCTTTGCTACGATTCTACATAGGTACCCTCTGAATCTATAATCGAAGTTGAAAAAATAAAAAGTATAAAAAAATTAAATCTACATGGGATATAATAAATAGAATAAGCACTGCATAATATTGCATTATTGACGTACAGTACAAACTGGAAACAGTACCTTGGAGGACAAGGACAAAAAGTGATATAAATTCTACAATTGAAGATTGACCTGGAAGAGAGATTAATTTACTTAATGTACATAATTAATTGTAAGAATGTTTTAGCAGTAATAAATATAAACTTTCTAGAAAAAAGGTAACAAGACACAACTTCCAGGTTATGTCTTTGGGATAAGAAATGATCTGACAGAATCTTCTGTACTTTCTTTACCTATGACCATAAATAACTTCAGGCTTCAAATGAGGATCACGAAATATTTCGTTCAAAGTAATGTAATTTAATTTTTTTTCGAATTTTTTATTGAGGCGAAAAAACGAGTGCTAATCTTTTAAAGAAAGATATGATCTCATTAGTAAGTAGTGAAACCAAAAGCGTGTTTTTAATAAAAGCAACCCCAAATCAAGCACATGGGAAAACTCATTCCAAAGGCTTCAGATTGAGGCATAATTTTATTTGGGTCTTTGAGTGTTTTGTCACCATAGTTTGTAGTGTGGCCTCCTCCACATCTGGTGTGTTCTTCAAGTCAGTGATGAGTTCAGTGGGGCAAAAGAGAAGGGGACCTCAAGGAACAGGGCAGAAAATGGGATTCTCGGCCCAATTATTCTACTCACCTAGTGTATATTTTATGCAAGTCGCTTAAGAATGGTGGCCCACTATTTCCATGTTGTTTAAAATTGAAATGTTTGAGCTAAGCCATCCCTGAATTTCCTTCCAGTTCTAAATTGGGAAATTTTATATAGACTTATTCTGGACAAATGACAGAATCATATTTATCTTTGCATTGTGACCCTGCCCAGAAATCAGAGTAGAAGTAAAGCAGCTTTATTTTTATAACACGATATTTTATTCACAGAGCCTCATTCATTTTTCACTGCTGGATCTCTGGGCCTATTTGCAAAGGTATGTTAGAAAAAAGGAAACAAGCACTCTACTTTTTCCATGTGGTGTTCATATAGCTGTTACACCTTTCACCTTTGTGATCTTACCTTCTATATTGAGTTTTTTCTCTCTTTGTTTTTCTTTTTTTGACATCAGCTAGACAGTATTGCACTAATCATACTCCTGAGTTCAAGGCACATTATTATAACTTGCCCTTGCAAAACCCCTTTATTGTTTCCTTTTTTCTAATTATTCATATTTAACACCTAGATAGTTCCATTCCCTTTCCCCTCAAATATTCTTACATGTTCCATATGCATTTTATTGTATGGTCCCTTGTAAAATATATTATTATCTTATTGCATATAACTAACAGAAAATTGTTTTGTAGATCTCATTCTATTTCTTATTTTTTTAAATTCAGCATTATGGTTTTTGTTTGTTTGTTTGTTTTTTAAGACAGAGTCTTGCTCTGTCGTCCAGGCTGGAGTCCAGTGGGGTGATCTCGGCTCACTGCAACCTCTGCCTCCCAGGTTCAAGCGATTCTCCTGCCTCAGCCTCCTGAGTAGCTGGGACTGCAGGCGCCCATCACCATGCCTGGCTAATTTTTTGTATTTTTAGTAGGGACGGGGTTTCACCGTGTTAGCCAGGATGGTCTTGATCTCCTGACCTGTGATCCTCCCACCTCGGCCTCCCAGAGTGCTGGGATTACAAGCATGAGCCACAGTGCCCAGCCTGTATTTTTAATATTTGCTCATTTTCCCTGTGTACTTGAATCTATTGTACTTTGTGATTGCATAGTGCATCCACCATACTCTACCTACCACTCTCTTAGAGGAAACCCAGACTGCTTCCTACTCTTCGATGCCATGTGTGATGTTGCAATGATCATACTTATTCCCTTATGAACATGTGAGAATTTTAGTGGGGATATAACATTTGAGTCAGTGGACTGGGAGAGGAAGACCCACCCTCAATCTGGGTGAGCACCACCTAATCAGCTGCCAGCGTGGCTATGATAAAAGCAGGCAGGGGAACATGGAAAGACTATACTGGCTTATTCTTCTGTCCTACCTCTTTCTCCCATGCTAGATGCTGCCTGTCGTCAAACATCAGATTCCAGGTTCTTCAGCTTTTGGACTCTTGGACCTGCAATCACAGACTGAAGGTGGCACTGTTGGCTTCCCCCTTTTGAGGTTTTGGAACTCAGACTTGCTCCTCAGCTTGCAGAAGGCCTATTGTGGAACTTCACTTTGTGATCGTGTGAGTCAATACTCCTTAATATACTCCCCTTTATATACACATCTATCCTATTAGTTCTGTCCCTCTAGAGGACCCTGGTTAATACAGTTGTCTAGTATTTTTACAATCTCTGTCATTTCTGGATCTGTATCTATTGACTTTTTCTCCTGCCGTGGGTCATAATATCCTTCTTTGTTGCATGCGTAAAATTTTTCCACTGGACGCGGGATACTGTGTATAATTTTACATTGTAGAATGTTGGATTGTGTTTTTTTTTTTTCAATAGTGTTTGATTATTTCCTGGTACACAGTAAAGTTATTTGGGTCCAAATTGCTCCTTTTGAGACTTGCTTTTAGGTTCTTTTAAGGTGGGTTCAGACTGTTTTTTTAGTCTAGATCTAATTGAGCTCCAAACATAAGGTATTTTTTTCTGAGAACTTTACCGGATGCCCCATATGATAGGAAGCATTTCTACCTGGTCAGGGAAAGGCAAATTATTTCTAGCCTTGTGTGAACCCTGGAAATTATTCTGCCTTCTCCTTTCCAGTAGTTCTTTTCCTATCCTCAGCTAGTTTCCTTTCAGTTATACACAGATAAATACTAAGGTAAAGACTTCGGGAGACTCTTCTATGTGTCTACAGAGTTCTCTGGGCAATTCTCTTCTTTTCAGTACTCTGTCCCACAAATTCTAGTCATTTTCTCCCTCATGAACACTTACTTTTTTCTCTTTCACACAATGAGACTTCTGAGTTCTATTTGGGCTCCCTGTCCCTACTCTACAGCCTGGAATCTTCCCTCAGGCCATACAGTAATCTGGAACATCTACAAAGCTCATTTTATATCTACAAAGCTCATTTTATTTTCCTTCCCTCTGGTATCATAGTCCCATATGTCCATTGTCCAAGGTTTGAGAACAGTTGATTAATATTTGTCTGGTTTTCTAGTTGTGTAGGCCAGTAGAGTAAATTCATTTCTTGTAGCTACACCATGGCCATAAATTGAATTCCTTGTCTTCCTTTTATAGAGAAAATATCTGTTACTTTTTTGATAGGTTGCCTCTTTTCTGTTTTCTTTTTCAGGACTGTTTTTGTAATGTATTTTAAGGTTATGCCAAATGTTTACAGACACGTTTTCTTCAGAATCATCCTTTTTAATATGCTCACCATGACAAGAACCTTGGCATCTTATTGACGAAGTAGATTTGGTTTACTCTTTGCAATGTGCTAATCTTGGAAACCCAGAAGTGAAGTTCAATATTGCTAGATTTTTTTTTCATTGTGTCAGAGAAGTGTAGCATGATTTATATCTAAAAGGAAAGAAAAATTGTAATGATATCACCCAGATAATGAAATGATCACAAAGCAAAGCTTCAGGAAATATAAGCTATTTTATGAGTTTTTCAGTAAATCTTACAGGTTAGAAAAAGTCACAAGGCAGAAAGTATTCTGCCTGTGTCTAGTCTTCACAAGTACGACAAGTATTTGAACTGAATCAGATTTGGGCACTGTCAACTATAAACAGCATTTTCTTTAGCTTCTTGTAGAAAAAAATATCCAGTACCTCTTTGTATAGTATCAGTTTTCAAATGAACAGAAATACAGCACAGTCTTAACTATTCCATTCATAAATTTATAGAGGAGAAAATATTTGGGGTGTTAAATTTTTCATGCTACACTGAACAAGGAAGCAGTTATTTAATATCTGTAGTGAGTTATTTTATATTCAGAACAAGTGACTAAGACATTTAAGGTAGATAGAAATATTTTACTAAGGTTAATTGCCATCTGAAAAATTTATAATCTATGAAATTCAGTCCAAAACTAGGTTGCCGTGTATTTTTTGGCTGCTTTGAGTTTACAAAACATACCACATTGGGTTATTTACTTTTTTTTTTCCTTCCCTTGGTTTTTTGGGCATTTAGGCTAGCTTCCAGGGTCCTAGGATAATTCACATTAATTGTTTTTAGACAGGATAATTATAATGTCTAAAAAACATATTAATTTAAAAGATAGTTTAACTTAGACATATAAATTCATCTAATCATTTTGCCAAATATCTGCATATTTATTCATATAAATTACCCTGTGTTCTTCTAATATTTGTAGTCATTTTAAAAGTAGTGAGAGGAGAGAAGTACCTTTGGTGACCTCAAGAGACATGAAAGATTGGATTCTGTCCTGGTCTGAAAAATAAGAAAGCAAAACTTCTGATTAAATAGTTTGGACAATTTAAGAGAGTTACCTTTATTCAATATTTTCTTGATATCTAGGTTTACTTCTTTTACTATGAGATTTAATAATCAGTAGTTTAACAAATATTTCAGGGCAGTAGTTGCATTGAGAATTAGGGTCATAGAAATCTAGCTTGAATTATTAATCATTCAGTGATTAGGCATAAAGTTCTTAAGTTTAGCCTTAAGTTACTCAGAGCCCAAGGAAATAGGCCTTTGGAAGTCAACAATCTTTAAAGTATTCTCCTGCAAAACAAAACAAAATTAAAAAGTTAGCCTTAGAGATAATAAATTTCTACTGAGTCAGTGGAGGGGCATGGGAAGCAGTCAAAAGAGTTTGCCCTATATATTTCAGTAAGTAGATTTTTGTAGGTCATTAGAGGTTAACAAATATTTAGCAAACATCTCTTATGAGAACAGTAGTGAACAACATAGACCTTTGTCATCATGAAGTTATATTCTAGGAGAGAAAGATAGACAATAAAAATAAATAAATAAAGAGAAAAGACTGGGCATGGTAGCTCACGCCTGTAATTCCAGGTGTTTGGGAGGCTGTATTTGTCTGTTTTCATGCTACTGATAAAGACATATCTGAGACTGGGTAATTTACAAAATAAGGAGGTTTAATTGGACTTACAGTTCTATGTGGCTGGGGAGGCCTCACAATCATGGCAAAAGGCAAGGAAGAGCAAGTCACATCTTATGTGGATAGCGGCAGGCAAAGAGAGAGCTTGTGCAGGGAGACCGAAAACCATCAGATCTCATGAGACTTATTCATTATCACAATAACAGCACGGGAAAGATCTGTACCCATGATTCTATTATCTCCCACCACAGTCCCTCCCACAACACCTGGGAATTCAAGATGAGATTTGGGTGGGGACACAGCCAAACCATATCATTCTGCCCCTGGCCCCTCCCAAATATCATGTCCTCACATTTCAAAACCAATCATGCCTTCGCAGTGATGCCCCAAAGTCTTAACTCATTTCAGCAGTAATCAAAATTCACAGTCCAAAGTCTCATCCAAGACAAGGCAAGTCATTTCTGCCTGTGAGTCTGTAAAATCAAAAGTAAGTTAGTTATTTCCTAGATACAGTGGGGGTACTTGCATTGGATAGATACAGCCATTCCCAATGGGAGACATTGGCTAAAACAAAGGGGCTACAGGCCCCATGCAAGACCAAAATCCAGCAGGGCAGTCAAATCTTAAATCTCCAAAATGATCTCCTTTGACTCTATATCTCACATCTAGGGCACACTGATGCAAGAGGTAGGTTCCCATGGTCTTGGGCAACTCTGCCCCTGTGGCTTTGCAGGGTACAGCCTCCCTCCCAACTGCTTTCACAGGCTGGTGTTGAGTGTCTGTGGCTTTTCCAGGTACACAGTGCAAGCTGTCAGTACATCTTCCATTCTGCGGCCTGGAGGACGGTGGCCCTCTTTTTACAGCTCCACTAGGTGGTGCCACAGTAGGGACTCTGTGTGGGAGCTCAGACCCCACGTTACCCTTCTGTACTGCCCTAGCAGAGGTTCTCCATGAGAGCCCCACCAAACTTCTGCCTGGGCATCCAGGAATTCCCCTACATCTTCTGAAATCTAGGTGGAGGTTCCCAAACCTCAATTCTTGACTTTTGTGCACCTGCAGACTCAACGCCACATGGAAGCTGCCAAGGATTGGCACTTCTACCCTCTGAAACAATAGGCCGAGCTGTTCTTTGGCCCCTTTTAGTCACAGCTGGAGTGGCTGGGACGCAGGGCACCAACTCCCTAGTCTGCACGTAGCACAGAGACCCTGGGCCTGGCACAAGAAACCCTTTTCTCCTAGGCCTCCTGGCTTGTGATGGGAGGGGCTGCCATGATGACCTGTGACAAGCCCTGGAGACACTTTCCCCATTGTCTTGGTCATTAACATTCAGCTTCTTGTTACTTATGCAAATTTCTGTAACCAGCTTGAATTTCTCCTCAGAAAATGAGTTTTTCTTTTCTATCACATTGTCAGGCTACAAATTTTTCAATCTTTTATGCTCTGCTTCCCTTATAAAACTGAATGCCTTTAGCAGCACCCAAGTCACATCTTGAATGCTTTGCTGCTTAGAAATTTCTTCTGCCAGATACTCTAAATCATCTCTCACAAGTTCAAAGTTCCACAAATCTCCAGGGCAGGGGCAAAAGGCTGCCAGTCTCTTTGCTAAGACATAACAAGAGTCACCTTTGCTCCATTTCCCATCTCCACCTAAGACTACCTCAGCCTGGGTCTTATTGTTCATATCACTGTCAGCATTTTGGGCAAAGCCATTCAACAAGTCTCTAGGAAGTTCCAAACTTTCCCGCATTTTTCTGTCTTCTTCTGAGCCCTCCAAACTGTTCCAACCTCTGTCTGTTACCCAGTTCCAAAGTTGCTTCCACATTTTTGGGTGTCTTTTTCAACAATGCCCCACTCTACTGGTACCAGTTTACCGCATTATTTCGTTTTCGTGATGCTGATAAAGATATACTTGAGACTGGGCAATTTACAAAATAAAGAGCTTTAATTGGACCTACAGTTTCATATGGCTTGGGAAGCCTCACAATCATGGTGGAAAACAAGGAGGAGCAAGTCACATCTTGTGTGGATGGTGGCAGGCAAAGCGAGAGCTTGTGCAGTGAGACCCATTTTTAAAACCATCAGATCTCGTGAGACTTACTCACTATCATGAGAATAGCACAGGGAAGATCTGCACCCATGATTGAATTACCTGCCATTGGGTCCCTCCCACAGCATGTGGGAATTTAAACTGAGATTTGGGTGGGGACACAGCCAAACAATATCAGAGGCTGAGGTGGAGGATTGCTTGAGCTCAGGAGTTTGAGGCCAGCCTGAGCAACATAGTGAGAACTTGTCTCTACTAAAAATAAAATAAAATAAAATAAACTAGTCATGGTGGTACATACTTGTGGTCCCAGCTCCTCAGGAAGCTGAAGAAGGAGGATTGCTTGAGCCCAGGAGTTTGAGGTTGCAGTGAGCTGTGATAGCACCACTGCACTCCAGCCTGGGTGACAGAGCAAAATCCTGTCTCAAATAAAAAAAAAAAGAGAGAGAGAGTGAGGAATTTCAATTATTTTTTACTGCTAAGATGAAAATACAAAAATGCCATATGATAGAGTAACTGGGATGGGGTTGTTCTGCTTAGGGTAGCTAAGGTCTCAGGTTAACCTCCTGATACTATTCCATTTGAGTAGGCACCCAAATGAAGAGAAGGCAGCCATGCAGAATAAACAGATTTTATACCATTTGGAATATTTCACATGGAAGGAACAGCACGTTTATAAAGACTTGGATGGAACAACAAAAGGGAGAGTAGAGATGAAGTGGACATGAAGTCAAGGTTCAAGTTAAGTGAAACCATTTAAGTTGTAGTAAGTAAAGAGTTTAATTTTTAATCTAATTATACTGGAGGTACCACTAGTGATGTTGAGGCAGGAAAATGACATAGTCTATTGTACTTTCTTTTTTTTTTCTTAATTGTGGTAAAATATATATAACATGAAATTTACCATTTTAAGCATTTTTGAGTGGACAATTCAGAAGCATTCACAATGTTGCATGGCTGTCACTACCATCCATCTCCAGAATTTTTTCATCCCCAAACTGTGAAACTCTATAGCCATTAAATATTAATTCCCCATTTTCCCCTTTCCTTAATCTCTGGCAATCACCATTCACCTTTCTGGCTCTATGAATTTGCCTATTCTAGGTACTTCATATAAGTGGAATTATGCAATATTTGTCCTTTCGTGTCTGACTTCTTTCACTTAGCATAGTATCCTCAAGGTGCATCTATGTTGTAGCATGCATGAGAATTCTTTCTTGAGGCTGAATAATATTCCATTTCATGTATATACAACATTCTATTTATCAATTGTTTTTTGAGACAGTCTCTCTCTGTCGCCCAGGCTGGAATGCAGTGGTGCGATCTTGGCTCACTGCAACCTCCACTTCCTGGGTTCAAGCGATTCTCCTGCCTCTGCCTCCTGAGCAGCTGGGAATCAATATTGTGAAAAGGGCCATACTGCCCAAGGTAATTTATAGATTCAATGCCATCCCCATCAAGCTACCAAGGACTTTCTTCACAGAATTGGTAAAAAATACTTTAAAGTTCATATGGAACCAAAAAAGAGCCCGCATCGCCAAGTCAATCTTAGCCAAAAGAACAAAGCTGGAGACATCGCACTATCTGACTTCAAACTATACTACAAGGCTACAGTAATCAAAATAACATGGTACTGGTACCAAAACAGAGATATAGACCAATGGAACAGAACAGAGCCCTCAGAAATAATGCCACATATCTACAACTATCTGATCTTTGACAAACCTGACAAAAACAAGAAATGGGGAAAGGATTCCCTATTTAATAAATGGTGCTGGGAAAACTGGCTAGCCATATGTGGAAAGCTGAAACTGGATCCCTTCCTTACACCTTATACAAAAATTAATTCAAGGTGGATTAAAGACTTAAATGTTAGACCTAAAACCATAAAAACCCTAGAAGAAAACCTAGGCATTACCATTCAGGACATAGGCATGGGCAAGGACTTCATGTCTAAAACACCAAAAGCAACAGCAACAAAAGCCAAAATTGACAAATGGGATCCAATTGAACTAAAGAGTTTCTGTGCAGCCAAAGAAACTACCATCACAGTGAACAGGCAACCTACAGAATGGGAGAAAATTTTTGCAGTCTACTCATCTGACAAAGGGCTAATATCCAAAATCTACAATGAACTCAAACAAATTTACAGAAAAAAAACAAACAACCCCATCAACAAGTGGGTGAAGGATATGAATAGACACTTCTCAAAAGAAGCCATTTATGCAGCCAAAAGACACAGAAAACATGCTCGTCATCACTGGCCATCAGAGAAATGCAAATCAAAACCACAGTGAGATACCATCTCACCCCAGTTAGAATGGCGATCATTAAAAAGTCAGGAAACAACAGGTGCTGGAGAGGATGTGGAGAAATAGGAACATTTTTACACTGTTGGTGGGACTGTAAACCAGTTCAACCATTGTGGAAGTCAGTGTGGCGATTCCTCAGGGATCTAGAAGTAGGAATACCATTTGACCCAACAATCCCATTACTGGGTATATACCCAAAGGATTATAAATCATGCTGCTATAAAGACACATGCACACGTATGTTTATTGCGGCACTATTCACAATAGCAAAGACTTGGAACCAACCCAAATGTCCAACAATGATAGACTGGATTAAGAAAATGTGGCACATATACACCATGGAATACTATGCAGCCATAAAAAATGATGAGTTCATGTCCTTTGTAGGGACATGGATGAAGCTGGAAACCATCATTCTCAGCAAACTATCACAAGGCCAAAAAAACCAAACACCTCATGTTCTCACTCATAGATGGGAATTGAACAATGAGAACACATGGACACAGGAAGGGGAGCATCACACACCGGGGCCTGTTGTGGGATGGGGGGATGGGGGAGGGATAGCATTAGGAGACATACCTAATGTAAAATAATGAGTTAATGGGTGCAGCACACCAACATGGCATATGTATACATATGTAACTAACCTGCACATTGTGCACATGTACCCTAAAACTTAAAGTATAATAAAAAAAAAGAAGAAGAAAAAAAAAAGAAAGCAGGGATTCTAACAGCTATTTGTACACTAGTAATCACAGCAGCATTATTCACAATAACCAAAAGACAGAAAGAAGACCAAATGTCCATTGATAGATAAATTGATAAATAGGGCTGGGCACGGTGGCTCACACCTGTAATCCCAATACTTTGGGAGGCAGAGGTGGGTAGATCACTTGAGGTCAGGAGTTTGAGACCAGCCTGTCCAACATGGTGAAACCCTGTCTCTACTAAAAATACGAAAATTACCCGGGCATGGTGACATAGTCTATTGTACTTTCTTAAAAGCTTATTCTGACTGCTCTGTGGAGGATAGGCTATAGGAGCCAGGAGAACAGCAGGAGGCTGTTGCAGATAAGGGGCAACGTTGGTTGGACTGAACACTGTGGTCAGATTTGACATGTATTTTGGAATTAGCAACTAAACAAGAAAATTGATAGATGACTATAAGGAATTTGGGAAACAACTAGTTTTTACCTGAGCATTGGATGGATACTAGTAGTACCATTAATCTTGATTTTAAAGAGTTTGGAAAATATTTTATTTTAGTACAAACAATTCAGTAGATTAGGGCATGATGAATTTGAATGGACAATGGAAATGTAGGTTAGGCAGTTGCTTAAAAATCTGGAGTTTAGAAGAAAGCTCTCAATGCAAATTAAATTTGACAGCCATCAGCATATTTGTGATATTGAAGGTGATGGGATTGATGACATCTAGTTTGAGAGTACAAAGACAAAGGAGAAAATTCCATGGACAGACTCCTATGGCAGCCAAACTTTGCAGGACTGGTGGCGAAAATGCAATCAGCAAAGCAGACTGGAAAGATGTGGGCAAAGATGTAGGAAGAATATGTCTCAGATATTTTTACTTCCATTAGTCCTTTGTTGGTTTTAATGTCTATTCACAATTGCAAATATTGCTGATAAATATTTTCATCAAAAATACTTTTTCCCAGTCTGTTTTTATACTTGAAGGTATACATTTAAGGATATTGATCCTTTTGTCACAAGGCTTAGGTTAATATGGAATGGAAGCGCTGGTTTCAACTTCTAATCCACCGTATTTCCAATGTTGCAAATGCAGCAAGAAATTTATGAAAATCTCTTCTCTGTGGAAATTGTTTGCAAAGAGGCCCTGATCTTCCTCTCTGTGTATCTATGCCCTTAATATCTGACTTACATCACCTCTCATTAAGATGTAGTATCTATTATCCTTCATTTGAATACCAGCTAGTCTTATGACTTGCTCTATTCAACAAGTTGCAATAAAAACGATATTGTGCTAGTTATGTGCCTAAGCCATAGGAGGTCTTGGATGCTTTCACTATCTCCCTGTGAATTCTGCCCAGTCACTATGTTATCAGAGTCAGTCTAGTCTGCTGAAGGATAAAAGACCACATGGGACCAAGATGAGCCAGTCTAGCTGAGCCATCTTAGATCAATCAGCCTCCAGCTGACCCACCTCCACCTGATCACAGATACATAAGTAACTACACCTAGAATGAGAAAAATCACCCATTTGAGCTCCATCCAAGTTACTGACACACAAAAGTATGAGCTAAATAAATAGTTCTTTCTAACTATTATTTTTGGGTTGGTTTGTAACACAGTGATAGCTAGCTGATGTATTTTGCTTTTATTCTTATAGAACCTGATAAAGAAAGAAGAGTGAAATTATACTGGCTTCAACTAAACCTTTGGGAATGTGATGACTTGCCAAAACTTTTGGTACCTGACTAAATTGTATTCCAATATTTACATAAAATTGCCAGTAGGTCAGTGTGGTGTTCCATCAAGGGTCTTGGACTGGAATAAAGAAACTTGATTTCTAGCTCTGTCTTGGATATTATATTCACTCAGTCACTTTGAAAATATAACGTCACCTCATTGATTCTGTTTTTCCACATATTTAAGATAAAGGGTTAAGATGAGATTCTGAAAATTCCCATTAAATTTTATTATGGAATTCTCCTTAGTATTGACAGAGACTGCTCAATAATTTGCTAGATTCCATGTAATGGATGAATAGATTTTGTTCTATTGATATCATTAGTGATCTTACCATGACCCTGACATGAACATATTTTTTGCTTCCACATTTTTGGATCAGAGATCACATTGAGTGATCACATTAACCAATCACTCAATTTATCCATGCCTATATCATTGACTACTTCCACAGAAAACCATCTGACTACATGACAAGTTATATAGACAATATATGGTGTAAAAAGAAGTCTCTATACTAAAAAAAATGAACAAGACTGGTAGCATTTGTTTTAAAGTTTGCTAAAAGCTCAATTGACAAAACAAAATCCATCGTCTCTGATCATGTATCAGAGACATCCTTTATGTCCACAATTTTATTACCCCAAATTCTCTGTTTTATTAAAGTTTATCCCTTGAGAATAGGAGCACACAAATTTGGACCAACCTTAGATTGTTTAATATGTTCTAGTCCAGAGCTTCCACACGAGCTTCTCCTGATTTGATGATTCGGATGTGCTGAGACTATTCATCCCCTCTGTCTTTAGGGCAAGCAGGTGGGCCTGAGCACCTGGACCCCCCAGGACTATCACCTCCATCCATGCATATCTTCATCTCTTTCCTCTTCATGCCATGCTGTACAAATGCCATTTTCTATGCGTTCTGAGAAATGGAAGCTTTGGAGAAACACCACTTTGGCTTATGAGAGTCACTGAAATATGTTGTATCATATGACCCCCTCTACTTGCCCTCAAATTTTCTTTTGAGAGACTCGTCTAGACTTGGACTCCATTCTATATAGCGAATACTTTCTTACTACTCCCTAACAGAGTATCTTAAATCCATAAATATGGTCACTTATAGTGCCTTTCCTTAAGTTTTTCCTTTGGCCTGACATGGTCTTCTTTTTTTTCCTTCAAATTTCACTCATTTTTTTCCAAGATTTTATCAAGTCCTAGCACTTTTCTGAATGTTTTTCAATTACTTTAGCCTATGCTGTTTATCTCCCTCTTAATCTGAAATCTGAGCCATCATACTGCCTAACATATGTCAATTATTTGATGATAGAGACCACCACATATTCAACTCACACAGAACTATACTAATGTAGTATTTTTTCATGCTATACATTACAGTGCTAGTCACATATTAACATCTCAATTAAGTACGTATCTACTGGCTATTTAAGCATAGAATCAGTACCTGATGAAAATAGACAATTTTATTTAAAATGTTAAAATGGAGAAAAGGAAGAAAAAAGGTTCTCAAGTGAGGTGTAATTTTTTTTTTAGAAGGAAGATGTGAATGAGTCACACAGATGAATGCTAAGAAGCTATGTAAATATACCAGGAAACTAGTGTTAGTGAACAGGATGTAGACAATCATGAACATCAAAGAAACTAAGTTATTATTAAATTTTGAGTGAGCCTAAGAATAATCAGGTATAGTTCCTTGAGGGGTCTGTGGTCTTTGCACCAAATGTGACACAAACAGTTCTTAGATTATTGTCTTAATATTATGTATTACATTCACAATTTAATAGGAGTATATATGTGTTTATCAGGTACCTACTTTGAGCCAGACTGAAATATGAAAAATATAATTATAAGAAGAGATATTTATGGACATCCATAAAATTCTATTTACCAGAGTGTTCATAGAGCATTATTTTACATAATAAAAATAGTTTATATGTTCAACACTAAGGGAAATAGTAAATAATATATTGTTTAATACTTACAAAATTATTAGATAAAAATGATATATTATTTACCACTATATAAAAATAATATTGTCTAAATATCAACGTATTGCTACTTATGTATTATTTAATATAAGTGATAAATAACAATAAAATTATTTTGTAGGAGAATA
Source organism: Pongo abelii (assembly GCF_028885655.2). Classification (NCBI taxonomy): domain Eukaryota; kingdom Metazoa; phylum Chordata; class Mammalia; order Primates; family Hominidae; genus Pongo; species Pongo abelii. The sequence continues at coordinate 30,057,357 of NC_071994.2, read as the reverse complement.
TTTAAAAATATTGCCAATATATTAATTCATTGAAAAATGAAGTTTCAATCAAATGTCTAAATATGATTCAACTTTTATGGGGCTATAAACAAACATACTTGTACACAGACATAGATGAACACATGTACAGGAAAGATAGGTATCAACTTGCTAGAAGTTGTTATATGTAGGTGATGTGGCTTTCTTTTCCTATTCATGCTTTTCTGTTTTTCTCCAACTTTTATAACAATTTTTTTATATTTGTAATCAGAGTGCAAATGTCTTAAAATCCAATATATATGTTTTTATAACACAAAGTATCACATTTGAAATTAATGGTGCATGCATTTTGTCAGTCACGATCACATGCAGTTGACTACACAGATGGTCTCTTCAAGGTTACAGCCTTGAATAGCCCCCTTGAGGGGCCTTGTGGAGGGTTCTGTTTGTAAAAAGTCTTTATGTGCTTTGTGTAGAGCAGGCTTCCTCCAGCTGTAGGTGAGTCATTAGCTATAGCTACTCCAATTGAGCCCTCAGTAATGTCTGTCAATGTGAGGGTGACATGAATTTGTGCTATGAGGCATGGTATACAAGAATTGAACAATTCCAAACTGGGTTGCTTCTCTCCACAATATTCCTATTTGCACATTTTTTAAAAAAGTCCCAACAGAGTCATTTGCTCAATAAGTTAAAGTTTCTTCCCTCATTACTGGATTTGAGTGACGATCTCCACTATAGCAGGAATGAAGACTCTGAGCTCAGGTTGGCATTACTCAAATCAAGGACTGGATTCCAATCTCAGCACCTTCTGGCCAAAGCAGCCTGAAGTTCAGCCTCTCTTCCTTGGTTATGAAAGTGGACTCACATTTCTGTAAACCAATGTTTTCAGCTCAGCTCTGTTCAGATTGGCCAGCAGGAGAACACTGTGATTAATAACACAGATGTTAGTGTCTGATATACTTGGGTTCACAGTTCAGCTCTACCAAGACCTCTATGAACTTGGAGGACAGTGATTCAACTTTCAAATTTCTTGAGTTTCAGGTTTCTTATTCATACAATAGAAATAAAAATATACTGTTTCATATCATTTTGCATAATAAATTAGTATACATAAATTGGTTAATACATGTCTGACATTCCAGTTTTCAGCTAAAAAAATTTGCATAAGTCCAAAGGCAATGCTGTGTAGAGGCATCACACTGAATTAGAAATCAGATAAATTTAGGTTAAAATTATTCTAACCCTGCCTAACTCAAACTAGTAATATTAGTATCCCTCTCTAATAGATGGGATTCAAATAATTTGACATTGTATTTTCCAGCATTATTTTATCTAATAGAACACATTCATGAAATTTTACTCATTTCTTCTTTTAACATATTTAGCATCAACTTTATTAAATATAATACAATTTTAAAGTAATAAATTGTTAAACTGGTTGATTATAAATATATATTAGATCTTAAGGATTTTCCTTCATTTGTATAACTTCTAAAAAATATAACTATGTGACTCTCATTTATACTGAAGACAAAGATGTGGTTACCCTCGTTTTATGATGAAAAGATCTGAAAAAGCTTCTTCAGAGATTAAGCAACCAGAGAAAACCAAAGAAAGAGAAGTGAGCTAAATTTTGGTAACTTAAAATAGAACATTTTTCCTCATTCAGAATGATTTTTTTCTTTTTAAAAATCCATTACAAGGCAAGGCATTTCTCAAGATTAACACTTTGTCAGATGTTAATCTGTTTTGTGTGTGAGAGAGAGAGAGAGGAAAAGTGACATCTGGGGTTATATTTCTCTAAGAAAATGATGCCCAGTCCTAAAATGACAAGCAATATTAATAGAGCATTATACTTTCCCATCTAAAGATGACCTTTAAAGAGAATTGTAGTTATTATCCCATAATATTCCTTCATTTATTAGTTATCTCTTTCCCGAGTTCCCTTGCTGTTATATTGCAGAAATATAGACACATGATTTGAAAAACAGAGAAATATGATTTAACCATTATATAGCTCAAGACTCTCAAGCTTAATTCCATTTTTTTTTTTCTCATTATATGAGGGAGTTTGAGGCTGCTACACCAGCCAGTTTAGGAGAGAAATCCAGACAACTATATCTCTGACCATTAAATTAACCATAAAGGGCATCATTTTTCATACTTGGTGGAAATTCATTAAAGTGATTGGATAGGCTTCTGGGATTGCATTATGAGATATTACTGTTGCAGAAATCATCTAGATCATAAGTAAAATGACTGATATGGACAATAAGAAATAAGACCACTTCATTTTTTCTACTTATTCACCTAAATCTCTACTATCAAATATTAAAAAGAAGAAAAATAAGGTCTATCACAATGGCTGATGACTTGAGCCACCAAAAAAAAAAATTTTTTTTAAATCTTGTCATGTGACTATGACTGGCAATCCAGTAATGAGACAGGCAAAATCCCACATGGAAGAAAAATATAATTTACTTTAATTCTTCCTTTTGAATGTTGATTAAGAATTTATGGGCAAGTTCTCTGCACTCTGGAGAAGGCAGAGATAAGATTTTAAATTCTGTTTACTCTGATTCTTTCCCCATTAGAGTTATGAATTCAGACTGATAAAGCAGTTTCAAATAATTACCTGATGTAATGCCATTAGTGAGTTTGTCATTTTCCCTTTTTTAAAAGAATAGTTTCTCTTTTTCTGTCACTGATTACTTTTAGATGATATATTTTGGTTTCCCTGAAGAACAGTTATTTATAGGAAAATGGTAATACTGGAAAGGTTACTTACTGATAAGCAGTTAGAGTGCAATTTTATGTTCAACTCAGCCGGGGTTTGAAAAGTTACCTTATATTTAGTGTAAGTAGACAAAATTTTATCTGAACACCATTGAAATTACATATGGTAAACCTTTGAGCATTTTTTAAATCACTCCATATCACAAATTAGCTTAATCCTACCAGAATTTTGAAGATACTAGGAAAAAGGGAAAACATAGATCACAAATTATGTGCCATTCATTTTATTAGTTGTGTTCTGTAAACCACTGAGAGGATGAATAAGTTGACCCAAAAACTTAAGCATATGTTCTAGTTGCATAGTTAATAAACAGGGAAGTAGGTTTGAACTCAGTCTGTAGAATTATAGGACATATTTCTCTACCTAACATAGGCTTTGAATCTTTATTGAGTATCTTTTATTATCTTCTATTACCTCTTTCAATTTTGATCAATTCAAAGATTTTAATTTACTTTGTAATTTAATTGAGGAGCTTCTTTCCTCAGCCAAGTGCAGGTCTTTTTGTGGCATTACTGTAAGACCATGATTCATTATAATGTGACATGCCAATTCAGAAATAAAACATTCCAAAAGAAAAGGGCTACCTAGGGTTATATGAAAGAAATTTTAAATTTAGATTTTATATTAATTATTTAAAGCAATTCAAAATCTCATGAGTCTAGATTCTACTCCTTTGGCTTTGCAGTGAATGAACCTTGCGTGTGGGTTTTTTAAAATTTTTATTTTCATGAAGATTTTCTTCTAGAGGCCAGTGTAAATTCAATGAATTATATAAATATTATTTTAGGAGCTGCTTTTCTGCACCAAGAATTCTGGAATCCAGGAAAAAAAACATATTTCCATAATTCATCTTAATTAGTTCAATGGCAGAACTAGTCCTAATGAGGAGACTCCAGCATTGAACAGAGACTGTCTTTACAGGCTACATGCCTTCCTTAGAGGACAGCAAGACTATTCTTTAGTACCTTGCTTATTTCTCCAAAGCTACGTTTGTTTCCTATGAGATTGTGAAGACACCATCTGGGAATATTGGTATAAATACATAGCCTGCCTACATTACTAGTCACAGAGACAACGTTTCCAATAATTTGAAGGTTTATTTATTAATCGCCCTCCTTGCTTCTGGGATGGTGTTGACATCTAAAGCCAGTAATGGAGTCCCCCTTCTTCCCTCATCTTGTCCTTGAAAAAAATTCCACCTCTTATTTGCATGATTCAATGGGGCCAACTTCACGAATAGATTCCAAGCCTTTTTCCTTTCTTACCTGCCCAGATTGATTGCCAATCTAGGGAATCACTTTTGGAATATTATCTTACTTGAATGTGGCCAAAAGAAAAAGCTGAAATACATGTCCTAAGAATTATCCAATATGAATCTTCAGTAAAAGAAGGGAACTAAGATTTGTTTTCACTTACTGTACTCCACGTAGCATGTGGAGGTCTCTACCATATTATTTTATGAAAATTGACAATTACTGGTAATAGATCTTTTTATCTCCACTTTATACCTGAGAAACTGAGGCACAGAAAGGAAAACAAATTTTGTCCTGGTTCATAGGGCTATTAAATGGCAAAAAAACACACAAAACTTTCCAAAGCAATATTTGATAACTAAAAGCCACTCTTCTGGGTGGGGTATGGGTATGTATTTTCCCAGGTCCTCAGTCAAGCATTGCCAGAATTCTGTTCATCCTACTAAGCAGTTCATCAAGAATGGCCATCTCTGTCATTGCAAAGGGATCTTCTTTGAGAACATGAACCTTAAGTATACAGCTCACTTGCCCCAACAACATGTCTATCTGTGAACTACTTAATGCAGCTGCTTTCGATGTGTAAACCTGAACGACTAACATCAGCATCTCCTGAGAACCTAATCAGAAAGGCAGTCTCTGGCCCCTCCTCAGACATACTGAATCGGAAACTCTGAGTGTGTGGCCCGGCAATCTGCATTTTAATAGGCACTGCAGGTGATTCTGATACACGCGAACATTTGAGAACAAATGACCTAATTATTAGCGTATGCAGTAGAAAATCACAGATGCATAAAGTTCTGAATCACTTTTTATAGTGAGGTTTTTTTTGACCCTTTATGCTAAAGTCAATCATACTATTTCATAGAGCTTAGAACTGAGTTTTTCTGCTGGTGGTATAAAAGAGATTACACATTGATCAGAACCTTGCCTCTGGAAAAGTGGAGAGGAAAACAAAAACTTGTAAAAACAACTGTCTTGTGAGCTTGGAAATCTAAAATAGAAGCCCTATCAGTGACAAACTCTCTCTTTCTCATTCACATACACACTCTGCGTGTGTGTCTATATACATACGTGCATGCATTTGGTTTTCTTAGCTGAGTTAACACAAATTCAGATGTCTATATTGAGTTAATAAGAGGCAGATACATAATAGTGCCAAGAGAAATCGTGTTGCTTTTGTGACAACTGAATAGTAGCAAGAGAGAAAAAGACAAAAGGCTGGAGACTAGAAATAGCATAGAACAAAACACACTCTGGATGGAATTTGACACATTCGTTAATTTTCCTCTCCTTCTAATTTTGAAAATGTATTGAAGAAATAACAAAACAAACTCATTTTTATTTGAAAGGAAAAACATCTTGGGCATCACCTAATGATCAATCCAAAAAAGACATAGCAGGGAAGAGTGAGGACAGTGAATTTTCAGTCCACCATTTCATAGAAGCTGCATCTAGAAACAAAGAATGTTAAGTTGGTTTCTTTTTGTACTTTTTCACATAATTTTCTACTATGTTCACTATAGGACCAGCATTTTGAGGGCAGTTTCTTTCACAGTTTCAGTGAAAATTCATTGAGCGTCTACTGGCTTGCTCTGCACTGTTCTCTGCACTGTGCTAGGCAGCACAATAAAGAAATATACAGAGCAAGACATGGTGGTGTGCACTTGTAATCCCAGCTACTAGGGAGGCTGAAGTGGAAAAATCTCTTGAGCCCAGGAGTTTGAGGACAGCCTGGACAACAAAGACAGACCCTAAAGAGTATTTTATTTAATTTAAAACATTTTTAAAAAGACAGATTTAGACACAGCACAGAATTTCATAAAAAAGAAAGACATCAAATCATTCCACTAAAACTGTTTATTTAAAATTGCACTAAGTGCTACTAATGAGCATAAAATGTTTTGAAGTTGGGTAATTTAGACTTCTAGTCTGGTTTTTAAGTTTAGTTTTTAAGATCTGAAAGATTAGTTTAGTTTTAAGTTTAGTTTCGAAGATTGAAAAGATGAGTAGGAATTGACTGGGAGAAGAGCAGGGGAAAAATGTTCCAGGCTGAGAGAACATTTCACCTCTTATTTGCATGATTCAGTGGGGCCGACCAAATTGGCCAAAAGCAAAACCTTTGTCTTGGAAAGAAGCTTGATGTACTGAAAAAGAAAACCAATACTAGAAGAAGATACAATTATTGACAGTGGACATGGGAATGAAGAAGCAAGGAGGCAGATCACACAGGTGTGGAGGGAAGCTATCAGAGGCAACAAGATTTTACTGAAATGGTGTAATCTTTCCTTGCAACCCTATCACTATCTCATGACTCCATTTTGCCACCAAGGCATACCTGAACATTCCTTTAGGAAAAGACAAACTCAGATTTCTGGAGAGCTGATGGGAGGTGAGGTGGTGGGTATTGTGGGGTGCTTGTATGGGGTGAAGATGGGGTATGTTCTATCAACCTTTGAATTGTATTCCATTCCACCTGTGCATGATATAGCTGTCTATATTATTTAAAGTGTAAATAACAACAAGCCTAGAAGTCTTCATTTTCTAACCATTAATGGGGCCATAAAATTTTATCTAAAAACACTGTTCATTTTCACACACTTCTGCTTTATTGGTTCTGAAATCTTATGCCCACCAGCCCAGCAGGGTAGTGCATGAAAATGAATGGGAAAGTGACTTTTATGAATGTTGTAGGTTTATTCCCAACATTCCAGTTAATTTTGCTGATGAGAAAACTGTGGTAAAAATAGGAATATGACAAATCCATATTAACATAAGTGGCTATAGATAGATCTGGGTTTTAAATTTTCATCCTCTAGTTTCTATGCAGTAGATAACTGTGAGCAAACATGTATTATCTATGCTGAATTGTATATACAGACAGGATTCTTACCTAAGAATGAGAAGGACAAAAAGGGAAGCAACACCTTTAATAGAAAATTATGCTTTATCAGTAATGTACTTCTGTGATAACCCATTTTACATTGTTATAAAGGAATACCTGAGGCTGGGTAATTTATAAAGAAAGGAAGTTTATTTGGCTCACGGTTCTGCAGGCTGTACAAGGGTAGCACCAACATCTGCTCAGCTTCTGGTGAGGCCTCAGAAAGCTTACAATAATGGCAAAAAATAGAGAGGGAGCAGGCATGTTACATGGTGAGAGAGGGAGCAAGAGAGAGAGAGGAGGTGATACCAGACTCTTAAACAACCAGCTTTTACATAAACTCATCAAATGAGAATACTCTTATCACTATGGGGAGGGTACTGAGCCATTCACTAGGGATCTGCCCCCATGACCCAAACACTCCCCAGTAGGCCCACCTCCAACATTGGAGGTCACATTTCAACATGAGAACTGACCAAGATAAGACATCTAAACCATATCAACATTATTATGGGAATAGGTTTTTCATGCTGGGAAATCCACAAGATGGGAAACTGTATATCAGATAAAATGATAACAAGATCCAAATGTGTCTACTTGGATAGGTCCCCAAATATAGAGTCAAGTGAAAAAAGGCAAGCTGTGTAATGATACTTTCCTGTGTCCCTTTTAAATAAGATGTACAAATAGTCAAAAATAGACAAAATAATTAAATCTTAATTTAAACATTAAAATATATAGAAAAGACAGGAGAAATGCACACAAACTTCAAAACAGTTGTGCCTCCGAAGAGGGAAGGAGGTAATTTTATGGGGCAGAGCTGTGAAGGGGACTTCAACTGGATCTATGTTTCATTTATCTAAAAATATCTGGAGCCAATATATTAGAAGGCTAGCCTTGTTAATTTTATTGGTAGGCAAAAGAACATATGATGTATTTGTCTCTGTAACTGTCATTTTGTGTGCAATGGCTTTTAATGTTTAAAAAGGAAATCGCCAGTCCAGGTGGCACTCACCTGTAGTCCTGGCTGCTCAAGAGACTGAGGTGGGAGAACGACTTGAACCCAGGAGTTCAAGTTCAGGCTGGGCAACACAGTAAGGCTTTATTTCTTTAAAAAGTTAAAAAAAAAAAAAGGAAAAATAGAAGTGTAGAATAGGTTCCAAGACAATAAATATGAATTAAGCTGTCCTTGTAGTAGAAGCTTTGCAGTTCAGTGGGCTACAGAAATAAGCACCTCATGGTTTCATTTGGGATGAATATAAATGATTTGAAGGAATATGGGTGTCTAGAGGCTTGTCTGGCAATTGTCTTGTTTAAACAAATGCCTGGCTTAGGGTGTATTTCGTTTATTTCTTAATACTGAGCCGTGTTAGGACTGACTGGGGCATTTTGATGTTGGATGATTTTCCTTATTCTCTATCAATAGATCATATACTTACTATTGTTAAGAGCCATTTGATCATCATTTTAGAGAAAATGGCACAAATTCTTGGGCAGAGAATTAGACCTTGGAATTAGACCTCTATCATGGTCAGCAGATTCATGACCTCCTTTGTTTAGCAGAGTCCATCAGATCTCATGGATAATTCTATGACTTCTGAGTGGCTGAGAGAGTCAGTGGTTCGCCTGCAAAATTCCCATTTGTGCTTCAAACTCCATCTAGGACATGAGATCACTATGCATTCCCTTCTTTTGCTTCCCCCAGGATATTTCTCTGAGCATCTCATTCTCTCTGCATCCACCATGCCTAGCTATTCTCATTTCATAGGAGACAATAGATAGCTGTTGTTTGTGGATATCAGTGCTCAGCCAGTACAACATGGTATTATCGCCATCAGCCTCATCTTGATGACATTGTCTCCATTTGAGATATACGTAATTACTTTGTATATTTTCGTGTCTTTAGGATTTAAAGACTTTTTTAGATCTGAAATTCCCAATTACGGAATTATCACAAAGCCTTAAAAAATATGTTCCGCCAGCATCTAAACCTGAGAAGAAACTGGCAAAAATTAAAGACTTTGTCTTAAACTTTCCTAAGAACTTTTGCAGTTCTAGCCAGCACTAAAGCAGTAATGAATAACCTAACCTCCAGCTACTCATTGTGATTCCAAGGGGGTCATTAACAACCAAGATATGAAAAAAAAAAAAGCCAGATTCTTCTTCTCTTTAAGATGGAATCGTACTTAGAAATAGAGGGTCTTCTGCAGGAGAAGAAAGGGAGTCACAGAAACACTTTGGAAAATTTTATAATCTTATCATCTTACTTTTGCATATAGCATTACTTGTGTACTTCATTTGTGGTTCCTTAACTGTTGTTTCTCTCAAGATATGTATGTCCAGATTAACATGTGGACTTTCACAAATATTCATAAGAGGATTCTTCATAAGATCCAAGTCATATATCTTGTTAGCACATAGCAGGGAATCAGTTAAAGGACAGGTAGCATACACTAATACATATATGTGTGAATATTGTACTGAGGAGGTTGAACAGCATCAGGGATGACTCAGAGGATCTGAGTCTGATACCCTTGACATAAGCAGAAATTTGTGGAGGAGGAAAAGGGCTTCACTTTAGAGAGAGAGAATTTGAAAGCATGCTGTGATATCTAAAGAGAAAGAGGAAGTGAAGGAGGTCTGCAAAGGTGTGAGAGTGAGGAGGAAGGTGATATGATGGTAATTAAGCTCATGGATTCAGGAGTCAGATACATAGTATATTTTTCTAATTTCTTTCATTTGTTTCTGTCCTCCATTAAGTAAGGAAAATAGAGAAATAATGAAGATCAAAAGAAATAATATGTAAATAATGTATCTGCATCACTTTCCTTAAGAAGTAAAGAATAAGTAGTATATATTATAAAATGTATCAAAATACCTATGAAATACCTTCTATGTACAGGAAGCTTGGGATAAATCAAGAAATGAAACTCTCATGGTTACTGTTCCTATGGCATTTAGAAGAGTCAAAAGGGTGAGGACTGAATCTTGGTAAATCTTGGAAAAGAGGATATTTTTAAAATATTTTTTCTATATATTCTTCTAGTAGAGGTTGTTGATGTTCTCCACATCCTCTTGGCCATCACCTTCCTCAACTCTGAGGGTCATTTACTGTGAACTTATGTGGCTGTCTGTGCTTGAGAACTTTTTGTTTTTTTGGCTAAGAGGAGCACCCTAGGCAAGCATATATGACAAGTCAGAAATGACAGAGTGTTGTAACACACTAGGCAACCCTTTGCCCAGGAAAGATGGGGAGTGGGTACAGCCCAGCTTCTTCACTTCTCTTTTGGTATAATTTAAGGTATGTTCTACTTTGTCACCCAGATTTCCACAGTGAAATTGAGCTTTAGTTTCCCAAAGCCCTGTGGCTGGATGACTCATTCTTTATCAGCCTCATTCTCTGCATCCCTTCTCCCTTTCCTTACTATCACCTCCCAAACAACTGCTTACACTTGAATCTGTGTCTAAGGGTCCGCCTCTCAGGGATCCCAAACAAGACAACCGCATACAAGGTTAGTGGGCTTAGTATTCATTGAATACCCTCTATTTATGGTAGACGCAGGACTAGTCACTTTACTTGATCTTGATTATTGTTCACAAAAACCATGCAGTGTAGCAGATATTACCTCATTTTGTAGGCAATAAAACTTAGAGTGAGATAATATAGAACTCTCTAAAGTTCTATTACTAGTAAATGATAAGTGGTTACTAGAACTCTGTTTAGACTGTAGTTCTTATATTCGTTCCACAACATTTAGTTGCTTAACTTCAACTCTGGAGGCAAATATTCCATGAAGATTCAATTAAATAAGTAAATAATTTTGCTGCATATTAAACTCATGTAGTTTTTTGTCGAAGACTCTGTGGTTGTTGTATTTGGATTGCCTGAAATTAAGCAGTACATGCATTTCAAAATCATCTTTCTCAGCCAGGTGTGGTGGCTCACACCCATAATCACAGCACTTTCGGAAGCCAAGGCAGGAGAATTGCTTGAGCCGAGGAGTTTGAGACCACCCTGGGCAACATACTGAGACCTCATCTCTACAAAAAAATTAAAATAAAAAAATTAGCCAGGCACAGTGGCACGTGCTTGTAATCTCAACTACTCAGAAGACTGAGACAGGAAGATCACCTGAACCTAGAAGTTTGAGGCTGCAGTGAGCCATGATCGCACTACTGCACTCTAGCCTGGATGACAGAGCAAGATCCTGTCTCAAAAAAAAAAAAATTAAAAATTAAAAAAAAAAAAATAGTCTTCCTGTAAGGCATAATTTTTGCAGCTAAATCAGCGGCAAGTGATGGGTGTTTATATGTGTGCACAAGCATGTTAGTGTATGTGTGTATGAGCATATGTATGTTGGTGCATATGTGTATGTTGGTGTTTGTGTGTGTGCGTGTGTTAGTATGTGTGTCTGTATGTTGGCATCTGTGTGTATGTTGGTGTGTTTGTATGTGAGTGTGTGCTTGTATGTTGGAACATGTATGTTGGGATGTGTGTGTGTGTTGGGGTGTGTGTATGTGTGTGTGTGTGTATGTGTGTGTATGCAGAAAGAGCGAGAAGTCATTTTTTTAATAGGAAGTTTTAGACATAGCTTCTTTTCTGGCCTAATTTTCTTGTTTGCTTGAAGGTCTTTATAATTGTCACTTCAAGCATGTGTCCAGTTAATTTAAATCTCATTTAAGCCCATTATGGTTTTCTACACATAGCTGTGAGATGATGTGATGTGACTTTCTTTCTCTGAAGTCTTTGCAATGTAGCCCACTAACTTGCTCTTTCTGATATGTCTCAGCTCAGGTTTGTAGCCTGCAGAGTCTGAGCCACCCTCCACACGAGGAGTGTAAGATAGGATGTCAGTACTGCCTTCTAATGATTTCATCTGAATTGCAAAGCACCAGCTTATGGTCCCATTTATAACTCCAGTTTTAGAAACTACTTTTTATGACTAAGAAAGACTTTCAAAGGATGCAATAAAAGGGACACTACATTAACATAGAGCTGGAAAACATTGTTAGGCAACATGAGGATGTGATACTTAGTGTGAACTTGAAGTTTCAATCGTAGTTGCCCCCTGCCACTCACTTATTCAAAACTCTAGATGGGCTTTGGGTTGTCCAATGGACAGTGGCAACATGGGATGGTGACAGTGCAAGGTCTTTGGAGTGAAATAGATGTGAATTCAAATATTGACTATCAATAACTCTGGCACTTGATGCCACATAATGGGGGCTTAAAAATGTTTGTCAAATTCCTGTTTTCTAACTCAAGCTTTACAAGCCTCAGTTTGTGCATCTCTAGGTAGGGGATGATATCGACTTCATGGGAATGTTATGAGCACTAAACAAACCCACGTCTGGAAATATTAACCAATGCCTGCCATGGAGTAGAAAGTTTGATAATCAACACAACTTGATCTACTATTCCATGTGGCTACCTAATTAGGCATTATTAATTTATCCGCCCTTCTCTTAGCCCCTGCATAGATTGATCAAGCACTCATTTTATGCTTATTTTCCCAAGCACAAGCTATACTCATTCATATCTCCACACTTTTGCTTATAATGTGTTTCCGTCAAAATGTCTTTTTTATATTCCTTTTTGGCCACCTAAATGTTGTCATTATTTTAGAACAAACTCAAATGTCACTTTTTTCATGATGTCTTCCCTTATAACTCTCGTGTTCTCTTTCTTTTATCTGTTTCTGTTACTATGTGTATCATTTAGTTAAGGACATTATCACATTATATTCTATCTTATTTATCATTCTAGGTCTATTTCTTGTACTTAAATCTCCCTTCTCAAAAAATTATAGACTCTCTTGGGAAATTGACCACATATTATTTTTCTTCTGCTAGAATGATTTGCAAAGATAAGTAATATTTGCTCAAATAGTACTGTATTATTTAATTCATACTTAAGTAATCTTCTAACTAGTTATTTGCTTATCTCTCTTCGAACCAGCACCTTTCCCCAGGACATAGTTGCAAGACTCATTCAAAGCCCTCCTTTCAATGTTATTCTTCCTACTCATAAACTTCTGGTGATTCACAATAACATTCAAAACAAAAATCAAACTTTGAGACCAGACATTTAAAATATCCTATTAATACAACCTAGACTTTACCTATTGTTCTCTAATCTTTCCTAACTACTACTTTCCTAGACGATGATCATTTTCTTACTTACACACCTTTGTCCGTATACCAACTACCTATGGACAATATCTTCTCTCCATTTTCAAGTTATCTAGTTCCCATATTTCTTTTCATGAAGTCTTACCACACTGCTCCTGTCCACATCATCTTTCCCCTTTAATGCCTGTAAGATCTTTAATGTCTTTATAGCTCAGTTGATGCTTAGAATTATCACTGCTATCCTTGTTATCATTATTAAGATAAAATTTTTTGAGCACTAATGTTTGCCAGAAAGTAATGAACCCTGGATTATTTTATTTATTTCTTATTTCTCATTCTGAACCTGCCTTGTATTTAAACTTGACCATAGGGTTCTTAACATCAGGGTCATATTTTACACTCTTAGAATTGCCAACTTTCTTAGTCTATTTGTGCAACCACCACAAACTATTTGTGCCACGAACTGAGTAGTTTATAAGCTACAGAAATTTATTTCTGATAGTTTTGGAATCTGGAAAGTTCAACATCCAAGGACAAGAAGATTCAATACCTAGTGAAGGCCCATTTTCTGGTTAATAGATGGTGACTTCTCACCTGGTAGAAGGAGGCAAGGCAGCTCTCTCAGGCTTCTTTTGAAAGACAATAATCCCATTCATGAGGGCTCTGCCCCCATGAACTAATCACCTACCAGACAACCCATCTCTTAGCACCATCACATTGGTGATTAGGTTTTAGCATATAGATTTTGATGGGGGACACAACCATTCAGACTCCCTCCAAATTTATGTCCTCTCATGCAAAACATATTAACACTATCCTAATATCCTCGAAAATCTTAGCTCATTCCAGCATTAACTTTAAAGTCAAGTCCAGTGTCTCATCTTAATAGCCTCTAAATTAAATATAGGTGAAACTCAACATACAATTCATCATGAAGCAAATTGCACTATAACTGTGAATTTATGAAATAAAACGTGCTATGTGCTTCAAAAATACAATGGTAGTGATACAGAACAGCTGGGCTCCTGGCTAAACCCCACCCTGAAGCCTGGAAATGCCCTAAGTGAAAATAGCTGACCCCATTTTTCTGCCCAGATGTTGACTTTTTGGCCTGCCATGCCCCTATCCTGTGCCCATTAAAAAATACTTGAGCTGCCAGAGCAACACAAGTGGCTGAGCAGTGAGCAGAGAAGAAACTGAGTGTTAGAGACTATGGATAGACATGGCTAACTTCAGATGATGCGGCTTCAGGGAAAGGTCACCTTCTTGCACCATCCCCTTTCCAACTCCCCATAGAGCCACTTCCATTGGCCAGTAAAGTCCTCCACTTACACTATCCTTCAAACTGTTTGTGTGACCTGGTTCTTCCTGGACGCTGGACAAGAACCCAGGAATTGAAAGGGCAAGGGCTTGGACATTGCTATGGAGCCTGGACAGAGCCTGCTTCTGCCAGAGAGGAGCGACAAGCCATTTCCAGCATTCGTTCCCTCCAGTTCCCACACTCACTTGATCGCACATTCCCTCTCGCAAGAAGTGGCCAGTGGCAGGCTGAGTGAAACAAGCCACTCCACTTCCCGCCCACGAAGGAGGTCAAGGTCAAGGGAACAATCCTGTCTCAGTAGGACAGGCATAGGCTAGATATTCTCATTCCAAAAAGGATAAACAGAAAAGAAGAAAGGGGTAACAATCCTATACAAGTTCAAAATCTTAAGAAGAGAATAATATTCTTTGTCACGAGATTCTGCCATCCAGGCCTAAAGTGGTTCTCTGCATAGCCCCACCAACACCACAGCTCTATGCCTGGGTAATGTGCCCATGGCTATCCTGGGCTGGAATTGTCCTCTAGCGTGGGCCTACTGGTCTGAGATCCTTAAGGCAAACCCATCCTCAGAGCTCTGCTGGACATTGCCCAAGTAGGGACTCCCTGCAGCAGGTCCACTTCCTTGGTGGTTCTCTGCTGGGGCCCTGTGGGTCTCTAGGGCATCCTTTGAAATCTGTTTGGAGGCAGCCATGCCCTACAGCTCATGCACTCTTGTGTACCAGCAGAAATGGCACTGTGTGGACACCACCAAGGTTTACAACCTGTGCTCTCTACAGAGGCAGCCACAGTGAGTTGTGCTGTACCTGTAGCAGCTGAGGAGCCCAGCATTGTAATGTGATGAGCAGATTCTTGCTATGTTGTCACACAGAGAGCACTGAGATTCTGCAGGGGCCCATAACTCCTCCTTCAAAATCATTCTGTGATAGGCCTGAAGCCCTGATAATCTCCAAAATTCCTTCGTCCTCATTGTTCCATTGTCTTGATGAAAAGCTTCTCTCGATATGGTAGATTCATACTCATCAATGAGTGTCATTTGGTCACACACTTCTCTCTTAAATGTGCTTTTCTATTCCTTTTAATATGAATAGGATAAGAATTTTCTTAATTTTCAAGTTCTGTTTCCTTTTGATTAACAATGCTGTCATTGTTATTTCTCTTCTTGTGTTTTACATAACTACTCAAGAGAAACCAGGCTGTACCCTTCAATGCTTTGCTTAAAAATTTCCTCAACCAAATATCCAATTTCATTGATCCCAAGTTCTACCTTCCATAAAACACTAGGACACATATAAATTTCAGCTGAGTTCTTTATTACTTTATAAAAACAATTGCCTTTCCTCCATTTTCCAATAATGTGTCCCTCATTTCCATCTGAGACCTCATCAGCATGGCCTTTAATGTCTATATTGGTACCGACATTCTGACTACTTATGTATTCTCTAGAAAGACTGAGGCTTTCTCCATAGCTCTTCTAATATTCTGAGCCATCACCAAAATTGTCCTTTATTGTCTGTTCACAGCAATGTATGCTTTTTCTAGTGTGAACCTTAAAATTCTTCCAGCCTTTACCCATAACCCAATTCCAAAGCCACTTCTACATTTTAGGTATCTGTTACAGAAGTGCTCCACTTCTGGATAAGACTTTTCTCTTAGTTCATTTCGACTTCTGTAACAAAAACATAGGTACCTTATAAGTATATAGGTACTTTCTATAACAAAAACATAGGTACCTTATAACAAAAACTGGGTACCTTATAAGTAACACAAATTTATTTATTATTATTCTGGAGGCAAGGAACTCCAAGAGCAAGTTGCTGGCAGAATCAGTGTCTGGTGAGAACCAATTTATTTGTTCATAAATGGCCATCTTCCTACTCTAACTTCACTTGATGAAAGTGGCAAAGGAGCTTCTGGGGCCTCTTTCACAAGGACGCTAATTCCATTCATGAGGGCTCTGGCTTCATGACTTTATCATCTCCCACCCCACCTTCTGACACCATCAGATGGGTGATTAGGTGTGAATACCTGAATTTTAGAAAGACATAAACATTCAAATTTTTATAGCACCAAGTGTTGAACATGTCTTAGGTTTTTTCAAACGAATATCAATATTTTTATTAATGATCATATAATTATTTGGTGGATGTTTGTTCATTGAAAACGCTTAAATTTCTACCACCAAATCAATAACCTTATTCATGTGTAGTGAGTTTATAAAATGCCTTAAACAAAATCAAGTTATAATAGTTGAAATTCTTGTCACAAAATCAATTCCTTTATATAAACACGTATTCAGCAAACACAGTAAGTTGGCATCCACTATGTGTCGTGCTTGCATGTTAGGGATACAACAATGAATCAAATCCATCAAGAATATGTGGATAAATAGTTATAATACCAGTTTTTGATGATGATCAAGTGGTACAGGTTTAAAAAATTGAAGAAAACATTACTTAGTGCATTTGAAGGGAAATAAGAGGGCTAGGTTTGGAAAACTTTCTATAATTGATGATGTGTGAGCAGAAACATGGCATCCAAAGTTGTTTAGGACAGATTATATTCACATTAAAATGTATAAAGGCAGGAAATCTTGAAAGGGCAAGCAACACTTGGTGAAGAACTGCAGAGCAAAAATCCTTCGTGATTGGATCACAGGTAATAGAAAAAAGAGAAATATAAGTTTGAGGAACTCATTTGGAATTATTTTGTGAAGTGTCTCTTAGGGAAACAGTGTATTTTTATATCGAAGGAGTAACATCTTTAGATTTTTTACTTTAGAAAGATAATAACTTTTACTTTTCATTGTGAAGGAGAATGAATCAACTGTAATATTTCATTTGGGCAGAGGCCTGATTCAACTAATATCCTGAATTTTTACTTATTCATAAGTATGATTTTAGAAGGGAAATACAACCTTTAGAAGCATAACCAATATTTCATGTGTGTCTATTGGGTGAAAATTTGGTACTGTTAGCTGTGTTTCTCTTTTGAAGGGTTATGTTACTTCATATGGATATAAATTGTGTAACAACAACAATACACTTTCATGATTCAGATTTTGGCTTTAATTGTCTTCTGTTTCATCAGATAGAAGATCTAGAACTTAACTGCCAGCTCAGGATTAGTAGGCCACTTATCTTAGTACGTGGGTAAACTCATGTTAGCAAAAATCATATAGTTAATCCCTAAAAGAAGGGTTTTTATTTTGTTTTGTCTATTTTTGTTTCTTAAACAAAGAATAAATCACTGTTTACCTAAATCTCTCCTAATTTTATAATCTATTTGAATACATTTTCTGGTAAAGTTAAACATAGAGCACCCACTATGCAGGGGTCTATAGACCAAGCCATGTTTTTCAATCTGTGTGTGGTTTCCTGTTTTGAGCCTGATAATTATTTGTGTGTGTGTGGTTGGGAGAGGGGGGACTGTGTTTTGCATTGTAGAATATTGTAGGGGGAAAATAAAATTTTTTTCAATTCTAATAGGCTCTTAGTTGGAATGGACCCCTGTGACTAAAGACAGATTAACAACAACAACAACAACAACAACAACAACAAAACAGAAGCTTATTAACATGTATATTTCATATGTACATGGGAGATACCCAGGGGATGAGTCATTCTCAAAGGGATGACTTTGAACACCAGCTTTATAACATCTTCAACAAAGTACAGTAAATTTTCGGAGAAGTGACAATACAAAGTAAAAGTATTTTTGGTATCTCAGGGCAGCAACTTGTGGGAAGGCAAATAAATGACAGATAAGGACTATGTAGTGAGGCTTGTTAATATAGATTCCTCTGGTATCATATTCAGGTGATAAGGGTCCAAAGTTTACTTCAGTGGTCAACCTTATTCTTCCTGGCAGAAAGGTGGGGGGAGAATACCTTTTGTCTTTGTAAATGTATGTCCTGGTTAGACAAATAGAGCAAGGGAGGAGAAAGATGTCCTTCATCTGTTTCTCAATTGCCCTTAGCTCAACCATTCTTCATATTCTGGGGTAACATATTCTGGTCTCCTATAATGTTTAATAAGTAGCATTGCTGGCCTCTACCCAGATCCCAGTAGCACCTGCCCAGTTGGGGTACACAAATAAGCCTCCAGATATTGTCAGTTGTCCTTGCAAGTAAAAAATTGCCCCTGGTTAAGAACCACTGACCATATGAAAAATGTTTCCTTGTTTGGAATAATGTATTCCATGTTTCCTTGAATCTTTAGGATCAAAACACAGCAATAATTTTGTATAAAAAATCAGCTAAGCCGGCCAGACATGGTGGCTCATGCCTGTAATCCCAGCACTTCAGGAGGTTGAGGCAGGAGGATTGCTTAACTCAGGAGTTTAAGACCAGCCTGAGAATAGTAAGACCCTGCCTCTTCAAAGGAAATAAATTAAAAAAAAATTAACCAGGCACAGTGATACACACCTGTAGTCCCAGCTACTTGGGAGGCTGAGATAGGAGAATTGCTTGAGCCTAAAAAATTGAGGCTGCAGTGAGTAGAAAAATTGAGGCTGCAGTGAGCAGTGATTGTATCACTGCACTCTAGTTGGTGACAGGGCAAGGCCCTGCCTCAGAAAAAAAAAAAAAAAGAAAAAGAAAATCAGCTAAGCAGAAGCCTGCAGGGTGGCCATTCTGACAGGCTGGAAGCATAGTCTGTGGAAGGGAGCCAGAAAAAGATACTTTGAGGATGGGAAGAATAAGAAGGAATTTATGTAGAATGAGATAGCCATATATACATATTCAGTAAGCTATTGGAGAAGACATGAATATTTATGAAAAGAAAACATGCACATGTGCAATTGAGTTTCAGGCCCCTCCATGGGTCCCATATAAAAAAAAAAAATAGCAGTGTTAGCATGATCTGAGGTGGAGGTTTTGGTCCTCTGATGTCAAAAGGTGAAGCAGAGGACATGAAAACCCTCACTCTGCATCCTCAGTAGGCTAGCCAGAACCACTCAGTGGTAGACGGTCTCTATCAGGAAAGAATGCTGAATGGTTGTTTTGTCAAAACACAGAAGGGTGGAGCAGTGTCAGGTGGTTGGTTGATATTGGTGGTGGAGTCTTTTGGAAAGGCTGGTTTCTGCTTAGCCCTTAGGGAAGAAAGCCTAATGATGGTTAGCAAGGGAGGGGTTACAAAAAGACTTGTCTAACCCGTTGTCCTGTCATGGCTGGGAACTCAACTTCCAAGGTTTCTCTGGGGTCCCTGTGACCAAGATATGTTCCACTCACTTGTTTGGGGGACTTAGAATTTCATTTTTATTTCTCAGGTTTAAGTTCTGAATTCCTAAAAGTGAAGAACTTTATCAATTTAGTTTGCTTTTGTGTTGCATCTTGCAGGGAGACCTAAATTTTAACTGTCAGCTAGGATTCCTGCATCATTCTACAAGATTGGAGATGGCTTCAGCTTCATATATCAACTATTGGATTAAAAAGATAGTAAAACTCGGTCAGTATAAGGACAAATGAGCTATTCATTAAAGGTTGGAAGATCTTCATCTATGGCCTAGAGGAAAGAAAAATGAAATGGAAAATAAAAGCTTTGATGTTCTTTAAGTTTCAAGTTTACAGTGACCTAGGAATAAATCTAAATTGGCAAAATCACCAACCTTGAAGGTACAAAGATGAAATCTAAAGTATTGAAATTGTACTGAGAAGACCAACCTTGGGCAACTTAAAGAATAGTCACACACACACACACACACACACACACACACACACACACACACACACAGAGTCATACGTATTTGTAAATTTGTCCAAGACAAATATATAAGGAGTACAAATCTTATTATAATAATAATTTTTTAAAATCTTAGGCTTTTGCTTATTTTCTGAAAGTGACTTTAAGAGAAAAATTCTCCAAACTTAATGTGGCCACATGCTATATAATTATCTTTAAATCACAAACACAGACTAGCAGATCTCTCTTTTAAATGCAAATGAAAGTCCAAGCAAAAGGCTCCATAAAAAATAAAAATCTTCTCTCTAGCAGTAGACCAAGTTTATGGTCACTCCTTCTGGAAGAGAAAGTAAAGACAGGTGTGAGTTCTATAAATCTGCAGAAGTAAAGTTGTGGGGATAGACTTAGGTCCCCAGAGTTGGCAGAAAGGTTATTTAAGTGAAAATGTCTGAGCTACAAAAGATGCTGGAAAAAAAAAGTTACCTGATCTTCCCCTTATCTGGCTAAAGCCTATTCTCCTGAAAATACCAATTGGCAATCACACCTTTCTAAGGAAGTGATATGGTTTGCCTCTGTGTCTCCATCGAGATCTCATCTACAATTGTAATCCCCACATGTCAGGGTAGTAACCTGGTGGGAGGTGATTGAATGATGGGGGCAGATTGCTCCCATGCTGTTTTCATGATAGTGAATTCTCACAAGATCTGATGGTTTGAAAGTGTGGCACTTCCTCCCTTACTCTCTCTCTCCTGCCCCTGTGTAAGATGTGCCTTGCTTCCCCTTTGCCTTCTGCCATGAGTATAAGTTTCCTGAGGCCTCCCCAGCTGTGTGGAACTGTGAGTCAATTAAAACTCTTTTCTTTATAAATTACCCAGTCTCAAGTAGTTTTTTTAAGCACTGTGAAAATGGACTAATATAGGGAATTTCCTACAAATTCAGCTGCCTTGGAGACAGAATGCCCATTTCTATTAGCATTAAAAAGCACAATAGAACCTTTCATACTCTCCCATTGAAACCGTAAAAGTCCCCCCTTTGAGTTGATATATAGGTATAAACCTTTACTTACTTATTGTACATGAACATATACATAAATCTTGTTTTTTCTTTTGTTACTTTGTTTATTGTCAGTTACTTTGCAGACCCCAACCACCAGACCCGAGTAGGAAGAAGAAAACTTTTTTCATGTAACAGCATTGTCTATATGCTTTGGCTTTATTAGTGCAACAATAGGAAGGGTAAATCAATTGTGATTTGGCCATGCAATGTATTACCTTTGCTATGTATGCAAAGATATCTCAATTTTATTTCCTATATTAATTACAGACTGCCAGATTTGAAAGAAATCATTCCTCTCTTTATACCAAAGAGGAAGTAAAACTCTGACAGTTTTAAGTGATGGTCTCAATGTTGAATGACTGAATTAGAAGAGCTGGAATAAAAACTGAATTCTTCTAACTCAGACAAGCATAACTAGTGATTCAATCCAGCAACTAGATCAGATTTAGATTAAGGGAATTGTGAGTGTGCTGAGGACAGCCAACTTCCTCAGTAGAGCACCATTTCCATTTTTACAGTGAAGGCATTGTTGGGGTTCAGAAAATGATACTCAAAGTATGGTGCTTTGGCATGCTGAGTACCTTGAACTGAAGGATGCTGGAAGAGCCTCAGAAGCAATAAGTGCTCTCTGACCTTCATCCATTCTCTTTTCTCCTTCCTCCCTTTCTCCTCTGAAAAAAGTTATCAAAGCTAGAATTCTTCTTCCCCAGGGGAACCATAGATACTAGAACTCCTCTTCTCCAAGCAAGCCATAAAACCTAGAAATGTCACTCTCTGACCCTCTCCCTTTTCTCTTGAAGACCCTCATGTGACAGGTATCCTGCCCCATACCTTGAGGAAGAAATGTGACACAGAGAGGCCAAGAAGAATTGGAACAAACAGGTTTTGCTGGGTTCCCCTCTCAGTTTATTACCATTAGTCATACCCCTTTTGTCTCATTAAACTTCTACACATCATTCCACACTATGTGGAACCTAAGCATAAAAATATATGGTCTACTCCTGTGCCCCATAAAACTTTAGTTAAATGAATTGGTTATGGTTTTCTCTTGCTGATCTAACTTTTGTTATAAGGGCGTCAGCCATGTACCTTGCAATGGGTGAGGAAAAGATACCACCTTTTTGCCCCTACAGTATAAAATAAGATCCTTGCCCCTATTGATGATAAAGTTTTTGAAGCCAAAAGGGATACACGCCCTTCATAAATGGAAATAGCACTATATTACCTTCTTTCAGATATCTGTATACTTGGTGTGGTCCCAGAATACAGGCTAATTTTGGAAACAGGAGGTATAGTTGGAAGAAATTGCGCCCACTTTAAAGTGAATTTAGTACCAATTTAAAAAAATATTTTGCATGAATTATTTATAATGGCTTCTGGGGAGAATTTTTATTCACTTGTTCCTTTTCACTTTGTTAAAGTAACACATTTTAAATAAGCTTGTGAAGCTAATCTAGCCAGCCTCCTTGTGATATAATGCTTGTAATTCATCATGCTAGGATGTTTGTTGGCATGATGAACCCTGTAAGAGTATTTATCATACCAATTTTGTTTATCCTGTTAGTTTATTTGACCCATCCCAAATAAATTATTGTATTATAGTCACTTCAAAAGGGACAACTAAAAAGCACTTCTGCACTAAATAAAACCAATTGTCCCCAATATGCCTTAGAGATCCTGGGCCAATATCTTTTCCTTTTATAACATATTAGGATCTTATTGCGAGTTATTTTATTTTTCCCCTTACTATAGCATTTTATTCGAACTTTCCTAAGATTAAGCTGGCATGTTTGGGAAAAGGAATTGACTAAATGCCAAGTAGAATTCTGATGTGAGTTTTATGGAGTAAGGCTATATAGAAATCTGTGCATGAACAGATTGGCTACAAAATATACCAAGTACCCAGTAACGCTCCATATCAATGTCCCTGAATCAATGACTTTTGGCATCCTAATGAATCGTTCTGTCCAGTGGTTTAGTTTGAAAATGTTGTCAATGCAATCATTAAGAGTATTGAAATGCTGGACCAAGTGCTTTTCTATTTTCTTCCTTTGGGTTTTATAAATGAAACTCATATTGCTCTCCACTATTGAAATAATTTGCTTTCTGAAGGAAGCTGAAATAAGCATGCTCTGTATTACAAAAGCAAGAGAATACTAAGAAATTATTACTTGTATTGAAAAAAGAAAAAAACAAAACTAAAACTAAGTGAACACAGTTGTTTTGTTTCTATTTTTATTTATTTGTTTGTTTGAATAGACAGGGTCTGATATGTTGCCCAGGTTGGTCTCAAACTCCTGGTTTCAAGTGATTCACCAGCCTGGGTCTCCCACAGTTCTGGGATTACAGGCGTGAGCCACTGTGCCTGGCCTAGATATTTTTTCTTATTGAAAAAAAATATCTACCAACAAATAAAAGAAGTATTTTCTCTCTTCTACTTTTCTCTTGGACATTAAAATAATTATAGGATCTTAGTAAGGAAGACGATGAACTTGTATGTGGAAAATGCACTGAAAAGAGAATAACCTTTTTAATCATCTGCAATCTCCAGTTTTTCAGCTTTAGAAAAGTCCTAGTAAGACCATAAATGGATTGTCATTGAGGATGTCTGTAATTCAGCACAGTTTTCTGTATGCCTTCTTCATGGTATCATTTTAAGCAATAAATCATTGCTGCTGTGTTCTTTGCCAAAGAAAGATGGGCTCAAACAAAAGAAGGGTCCACTGAAATCTTCAGAATGTCTTACTTGCCTACAGGCCGGATCCTCTCTGTTAGATAACAGGATCACTGAACTTTTAGTGTTGTATTCTATTTTTCTCCTTGACTCCTATTGATTAATGCTAGGGCGTGGGCAAATATCTCCTTACACGGAGTAGACTATATTATTATTCCAAAATATTTGCTGCTTTTCCTGGGGAAGGATTAAGTTCCCCTCCTCATTGGTTAACAAAATGGGAGTGGCAGTTTTTAATCACCAGGGTATGGGGTTGTCAAGTTCTGCCACAATACTAGGAATGCCCCAGTTAGAGGCTGCTCTATCAGCATCAGATCTCAGATGGACATAAAGTTTCCATGTGGAATTTTATTTTGTTGTAAGTTATTGAGACTTAAGGAGATTTGTTACCATGGCATAACCTAACTTCTGCTGATGTAAACCAAAAATAAAACCCTAAGTCTCCCCAGCAGACTGAATGGACTTCCTCTTGGCCAAGGGTACCCCAGAGAAACCTGAAAAACTGCATTTTCAACCATGACCATGACAGGAAGAATGGTCAGACATGCTTCACTTTAATCCCTCCCTTTTGGAGTTCAAGCACAACTGACAAGTATTAAGGTTAAGATAGAGATAAGACTGACAAAACAGATTCTTTGTGGCAATAAGATATCAAATTATAAATAAGACCCAGGGCCATGAAAGGTAAGGGTTGTCACAATGTACAAACCATAAAATCTCATTAAATGGGCTTTTAAATTTCACCCAGTCTAATGTGGCTTACTTTCTAACCTAACTCTGGTATAGCATCACATGACAGATAGCAGATCCTGGAGGAAATAAAAATATTTTACCCAAAAATGTATTTCTTTGACATGTTTTGAAATGGATTTGTAAAGCTGTCTTTTGTTGGGGGAATTTGCATCTTTAGAGAATCTTCATTCATGCAGCCAGGCTTTCCCTTTCTAGGCCTTTCCTGGATCTGGGAGAGATTAACTGAAAGTCTGACACCTTTAAAGTTCTGAAGAAAGGCCAGGTGTGGTGTGGCTCATGCCTATAATCTTAGCACTTTGCAAGGCTGATGCGGGAGGATTGCTTGAGCCCAGGAGTTCAAGACTAGCCTGGACAACACAGTGAGACTCCATATCTTAAAAAAAAAAAAAAAAAAGAAGAAGAAAAAGTAATACATAAAAATAAAGTCTGAAAAGAGACATTTACCATCCATTCTCTCTGAGGGTTGCTACCTATGAAGGTAAAAAGAACTGTGGCCTCCACAACCTGCTATTTATTTATTTAGTTTTGAGGCAGGTTCTCACTATGTTGCCGAGGCTGGAGGCTGGTAGCAAGATCACACCTCACTACAGCCTCAACTACCCATGCTCAAGCAATTCTCCTGCCTCAGCCTCCCAAGTAGCTGGGACTACAGGCACATGACATGATGCCCAACTAATTTTCTTTTTCTAATTTGCAGAGATGAGGTCTTGCTTGTTGTCCAGGCTATTTTCGAACGTCTAGACTCAAGGGATCCTCTCACCTCAGCCTCACAAAGTGCTGGGATTACAGGTGTGAGCACCACACCTGGCCAACCTGTTTATCTAACTCCAGTATTCCTTTCTACTGACTTTAAGTCTTTAGACAATAGCTTAACTTCCTTAAACAATTTGTCAACCAAAGAATCCCTGGAACCCAACTATGACTTTTATGACCTCTTTTTGGGCAAACCAAGCTATACCTTCCATGTATTGATTTATGTCTTTGCCTGTAATTCTGTCTCCCTATAATGTATAAAACCAAACTGTAACCCAACCACACTTCTCAGGACCTCTTGCAACTGTTCCCCAGGCCATGGTCAGTCATATTGGCTCAGAATAAACTTCTGCAAAACATTTTGCAGAGTTTGGTTTCTCTGTTAACACGGATACGTTGTCTCTTATGGAGAATTAGGAGAAGTAAAGGTAAATTATTATTTAACAAGGACTACTATATGCCAGGCAATTTGTGTATGCCAATTCAATAAATTATCAGTAGAGGGACTACTTAATAGGCATAATTGAAATTGGAATAAAGTCAGATCCAGAATAAATATTTTCCCTTCTTCAGGTTTCTAAATTCAGCCAAAGATTAGTTCTTTTTTCCCTGAAGCAAAATGACTATTTGCCTTATGGTTTTCCAGTTATTTATTTTTATTCTATGCTAAGGCCTGTCAGTATCTTTGATTAGAATAGTTATATTTATTTGAGTAAGGGTGGAAGGAAGAAAAGCAAAATGTATTTCCTCAGCAGAGTGTGTTTATTCTTCTTAGACATGGTGTAGAGCCTAAGTATCAAGATTCCTAGATGAATATAAAAAAAATTTACAAGATACATAAAAGAGGCAACCACCCAGCATAAACATCAGTGAACTGTGAATAAAACTCTCAATGGCAACGTGTGAGAAGAGATTTTGCTGCTCATAATAATAGGAACATAGTCATTAGACTCTCAACTGGAGCCCAAGCCCAAGAAGTTTCAAATGAAATTGAAGCTGAGCCAAGGTTAGTGGAAATACCTGGAGACACTTCCTGAGAAACTTATGTTAGCTTTGTAATAACTAAAGGGCAGCATTTATAGCCCTGCCCTGGGGTTACTAACTTCACGTCAGTGAGACTAGTTCATTAGGGTGATTCTTCTCTGTGTCACAGAAGAAAGTTTGATTATAAGTGTCAGAAATCCGATCTCTAAGTTGAACTAAAAGGAGAACTTATTGATTACTTACCATTAAAAATCATTTAATTTTAAGTGGTGCAGTTACTTCACAGAAACTTGCAAGGGTAAGATTTTGGCAATGGCTAGATTCAGGAGATACAAGTCACTGGCAAGTCCTGTCTGTCTTTTCCCTCCAGCCTTTTTATCTTTGTTCTGGTTTCCTTCTGAAATAAGTTCTTACCGGGGTTGGGACAGATGGCCACTAAATTCCAAACTTAAATCAGCTATAGAATTTGAGATTCCAGAGAAGACAATATCCCTTTGCCAAAATAGGCAAAGTCACTGGAGAGCCTCTGATTGTGTCATCTTGGGTCATGTTGTTACAGGTAGTTAGACATGAGTGGGGCAGGAGAGGGCTCTCCCCCCTCACCCACTAAGGATGTTGGGTGATGGTTCAGTGATTATCGCATTCCCTCTCTAAAAACAGTAATTCAGCAGCTCCCAGAAGAGGCCATTTCCTAATGGTCCACACTTGTTAACAACAAAATGTTAACCAAATGCAGGCCCCAGGGAGAAGCAGCATCCTGGGTATGCATGTTAAGAGACGAAAATGGTGAAGTATGATCTTCCAGGGTGGGGGGACACTCCACTGTGTTTGAAATGCTTGTTCCCTGGTGCCATAAAGAAATAGCACTTGAACATAAATTTAATTTTCTCAGCAAGGCCATTTTTATACTTTCTGCAGAAAGGATACACTCACCAGTAGTTTTGCCATGACAGTACACCGAACAAAGGAGACAGGGTCATTTATAACCTGACGTGTCCACCCTACTGCTGTGTCCAGTTTCCATTGGCTGGAATGG